>NW_025726609.1:600000-942237 GCF_021461395.2 Schistocerca americana | reverse complement strand
AAGTGAAACATCGGAATCTAAAACTGGACTCACAGGAGATGTTCAAATCATAGAAAGTGAGAGTGTCAGTCCTTTTGTACTTAAGTCGCCATTGTGATTTTTGTATTAAATTCGGATGCAATTTCTGCGTTTCATCGTCAATAAGAAGGTCCACGGGATACAGTAAACCTGAAGTGAAGCATCGGAATCTAAAACTGGACTCACAGGAGAGGTTCAACTCATAGAAAGTTAGAGTGTCAGTCCTCTTGTACTTAAGTCGGCATTGTACCTTTTGTATTAAATTCGGATGTAAACTCTGTGTTTCATCGTCAATTAGAAGGCCCAAGGGATACAGTAAACCTGAAGTGAAGCATCGGAATCCAAAACTGGAATCACAGGTGAGGTTCAAATCATAGAAAGTGAGAGTGTCAGTCCTCTTGTACTTAAGACGGCATTGTGCCTTTTGAATTTAATTCCGATGCTTTTTCTGTGTTTCATCGTCAATATGAAGGTGCAAGGTATACAGTAAACATGAAGTGAAGCATCGGAATCTAAATCTGACCTCACAGGAGAGGTTCGAACCATAGAAAGTGAAAGTGTCAGTCCTCTTGTACTTAAGTCGACATTGTGCCATTTGTATTGAATTCGGATGCAATTTCTGTGTTTCATCGTCAATAAGAAGGTCCAAGGGATACAGTAAACCTGAAGTGAAGCATCGGAATCTAAAACTGGACTCACAGGAGAGGTTCAAATCATAGAAAGCGACGGTGTCAGTCCTCTTGTACTTAAGTCGCCATTGTGCCTTTTGTACTAAATTCAGATGCAATTTCTGTGTTTCATCGTCAATAAGAAGGTTTTAGGGATACAGTAAACCTGAGGTGAAGCATCGGAATCCAAAACTGGACTCACAGGTGAGGTTCAAATCATAGAAAGTTAGAGTGTCAGTCCTCTTGTACTAAAGTCTGTATTGTGCCTTTTGTATTAAATTCGGATGCAAACTCTGTGTTTCATCGTCAATAAGAAGGTGCAAGGTATACAGCAAATCTGAAATGAAGCATCGGAATCTAAAACTGAACTCACAGGAGAGGTTCAAATCATAGAAAGTTAGAGTGTCAGTCCTCTTTTACTTAAGTCGACATTGTGCCATTTGTATTAAATTCGGATGTAATTTCTGTGTTTCATCGTCAATAAGAAGGTCCAAGGGATACAGTAAACCTGAAGTGATGCATCGGAATCTAAAACTGGACTCACAGGAGAGGTTCAAATCATAGAAAGCGACGGTGTCAGTCCTCTTGTACTTAAGTCGCCATTGTGCCTTTTGTACTAAATTCAGATGCAATTTCTGTGTTTCATCGTCAATAAGAAGGGTTTAGGGATACAGTAAACCTGAGGTGAAGCATCGGAATCCAAAACTGGACTCACAGGTGAGGTTCAAATCATAGAAAGTTAGAGTGTCAGTCCTCTTGTACTAAAGTCTGTATTGTGCCTTTTGTATTAAATTCGGATGCAAACTCTGTGTTTCATCGTCAATAAGAAGGTCCAAGGGGTACAGTAAACCTGAAGTGAAGCATCGGAATCTAAAACTGGACTCACAGGAGAGGTTCAAATCATAGAAAGTTAGAGTGTCAGTCCTCTTGTACTTAAGTCGGCATTGTGCCTTTTGAGTTTAATTCCGATGCAATTTCTGTGTTTCATCGTCAATAAGAAGGTCCAAGGGATACAGTAAACCTGAAATGAAGCATCGGAATCTAAAACTGGACTCACAGGAGAGGTTCAAATCATAGAAAGTTAGAGTGTCAGTCCTCTTTTGCTTAAGTCGGCATTGTGGGTTTAGAATTTAATTGCAATGCAATTTCTGTGTTTCATCGTCAATAAGAAGGTCCAAGGGATACAGTAAACCTGAAGTGAAACATCGGAATCTAAAACTGGACTCACAGGAGATGTTCAAATCATAGAAAGTGAGAGTGTCAGTCCTTTTGTACTTAAGTCGCCATTGTGATTTTTGTATTAAATTCGGATGCAATTTCTGCGTTTCATCGTCAATAAGAAGGTCCACGGGATACAGTAAACCTGAAGTGAAGCATCGGAATCTAAAACTGGACTCACAGGAGAGGTTCAACTCATAGAAAGTTAGAGTGTCAGTCCTCTTGTACTTAAGTCGGCATTGTACCTTTTGTATTAAATTCGGTTGTAAACTCTGTGTTTCATCGTCAATTAGAAGGCCCAAGGGATACAGTAAACCTGAAGTGAAGCATCGGAATCTAAAACTGGAATCACAGGAGAGGTTCAAATCATAGAAAGTGAGAGTGTCAGTCCTCTTGTACTTAAGACGGCATTGTGCCTTTTGAATTTAATTCCGATGCTTTTTCTGTGTTTCATCGTCAATATGAAGGTGCAAGGTATACAGTAAACCTGAAGTGAAGCATCGGAATCTAAATCTGACCTCACAGGAGAGGTTCGAACCATAGAAAGTGTGAGTGTCAGTCCTCTTGTACTTAAGTCGGCATTGTGCCATTTGAATTAAATTCGGATGCAGTTTCCGTGTTTCGTCGTCAATAAGATGGTCCGAGGGATACAGTAAACCTGAAGTGCAGCATCGGAATCTAAAACTGGACTCACAGGGGAGGTTCAAATCATAGAAAGTGAGAGTGTCAGTCCTCTTGTACTTAAGTCGCCATTGTGCCTTTTGTATTAAATTCGGTTGCAATTCCTGTTTTCAATGTCAATAAGAAGGTCCAAGGGATACAGTAAACCTGAAGTAAAGCATCGGAATCTAAAATTGGACTCACAGGAGAGGTTCAAATCATAGAAAGTTAAAATGTCAGTCCTCTTGTCATTAAGTCGGCATTGTGCCTTTTGTATTAAATTCGGATGCAAACTCTGTGTTTCATCGTCAATAAGAAGGTCGAAGGGATACAGTAAACCTGAAGTGAAGCATCGGAATCTAAAACTGGACTCACAGGAGAGGTTCAAATCATAAAAAGTTAGAGTGTCAGTCCTCTTGTACTTAAGTCGGCATTGTGCTTTTTGAATTTAAATCCGATGTTATTTCTGTATTTCATTGTCAATAAGAAGGTCCAAGGGATACAGTAAACCTGAAGTGAAGCATCGGAATCTAAAACTGGACTCACAGGAGAGGTTCTAATCATAGAAAGTTAGAGTGTCAGTCCTCTTTTACTTAAGACGGCATTCTGTCATTTGTATTACATTCGGATGCGATTTCTGTGTTTTATCGTCAACAGGAAGGTCCAAGGGATACAGTAAACCTGAAGTGAAGCATCGGAATCTAAATCTGACCTCACAGGAGAGGTTCGAATCATAGAAAGTGAGAGTGTCAGTCCTCTTGTACTTAAGTCGGCATTGTGCCATTTGTATTAAATTCGAATGCAATTTCTGTGTTTCATCGTCAATAAGAAGGTCCAAGGGATACAGTAAATGTGAGGTGAAGCATCGGAATCTAAAACTGGACTCAGAGGAGAGGTTCAAATCATATAAAGTGAGAGTGTCAGTCATCTTGTACTTAAGTCACCATTGTGACTTTTGTATTAATTTCGGATGCAATTTCTGTGTTTTATCGTCAATAAGAAGGTCCAAGGGATACAATAAACCTGAAGTGAAGCATCGGAATCTAAAACTGGACTCACAGGAGAGGTTCAAATCATAGAAAGTGAGAGTGTCAGTCCTCTTGTACTTAAGTCGCCATTGTGCCTTTTGTATTAAATTCGGATGCAATTTCTGTGTGTCATCGTCAATAAGAAGGTCCAAGGGATACAGTAAACCTAAAGTAAAGCATCGGAATCTAAAACTGGACTCACAGGAGAGGTTCAAATCATAGAAAGTTAGAGTGTCAGTCCTCTTGTACTTAAGTCGGCATTGTGCCTTTTGAATTTAATTCCGACGCTATTTCTGTGTTTCATTGTCAATAAGAAGGTCCAAGGGATACAGTAAACCTGAAGTGAGCATCGGAATCTAGAACTGGACTCACAGGAGATGTTGAAATCATAGAAAGTGAGAGTGTCAGTCCTCTTGTACTTAAGTCGCCATTGTGATTTTTGTACTAAATTCGGAAGCAATTTCTGTGTTTCATCGTCAATAAGATGGTCCAAGGGATACAGTAAACCTGAAGTGAAGCATCGGAATCCAAAACTGGACTTACAGGTGAGGTTCAAATCATAGAAAGTTAGAGTGTCAGTCCTCTTGTACTTAAGTCGGCATTGAACCATTTGTTTTAAATTCGGATGCAATTTCTGTGTTTCATCGTCAATAAGAAGGTCCAAGGGATACAGTAAACCTGAAGTGAAGCATCGGAATCTAAAACTGGTCTCACAGGAGAGGTTCAAACCATAGAAAGTGAAAGTGTCAGTCCTCTTGTACTTAAGCCGCCATTGTGCCTTTTGTATTAGGTTCGGATGCAATTTCTGTGTTTCATCGTCAATAAGAAGGTCCAAGGGATACAGTAAACCAGAAGTGAAGCATCGGAATCTAAAACTTGAATCACAGGAGAGGTTCAAATCATAGAGAGTGAGAGTGACAGTCCTCTTGTACTTAAGACGGCATTGTGCCTTTTGAATTAATTTCCGATGCATTTTCTGTGTTTCATCGTCAATAAGAAGGTCCAAGCTTTACAGTAAACCTGAAGTGTAGCATCGGAATCTAAATCTGACCTCACAGGAGAGGTTCGAATCATAGAGAGTGAGAGTGTCAGTCCTCTTGTACTTAAGTCGGCATTGAGCCATTTGTATTAAATTCGGATGCAATTTCTGTGTTTCATCGTCAATAAGAAGGTCCAAGGGATACAGTAAACCTGAAGTGAAGCATCGGAATCTAAAACTGGACTCACAGGAGAGGTTCAAATCAGAGAAAGTGAAAGTGTCAGTCCTCTTGTATTTAAGCCGCCATTGTGCCTTTTGTATTAAGTTCGGATTCAATTTCTGTGTTTCATCGTCAATAAGAAGGTCCAAGGGATACAGTAAACCTGAAGTGAAGCATCGGAATCTAAAACTGGACTCACAGGAGACGTTCAAATCATAGAAAGTTAGAGTGTCAGTCCTCCTACACTTAAGTCGGCATTGTGCCCTTTGTATTAAATTCGAATGCATACTCTGTGTTTCATCGTCAATAAGAAGGTCCAAGGGATACAGTAAACCTGAAGTGAAGCATCGGAATCTAAAACTGGAATCACAGGAGAGGTTCAAATCATAGAAAGTGAGAGTGTCAGTCCTCTTGTACTTAAGACGGCATTGTGCCTTTTGAATTTAATTCCGATGCTTTTTCTGTGTTTCATCGTCAATATGAAGGTGCAAGGTATACAGTAAACCTGAAGTGAAGCATCGGAATCTAAATCTGACCTCACAGGAGAGGTTCGAACCATAGAAAGTGAGAGTGTCAGTCCTCTTGTACTTAAGTCGGCATTGTGCCATTTGAATTAAATTCGGATGCAGTTTCCGTGTTTCGTCGTCAATAAGATGGTCCGAGGGATACAGTAAACCTGAAGTGCAGCATCGGAATCTAAAACTGGACTCACAGGGGAGGTTCAAATCATAGAAAGTGAGAGTGTCAGTCCTCTTGTACTTAAGTCGCCATTGTGCCTTTTGTATTAAATTCGGTTGCAATTCCTGTTTTCAATGTCAATAAGAAGGTCCAAGGGATACAGTAAACCTGAAGTAAAGCATCGGAATCTAAAATTGGACTCACAGGAGAGGTTCAAATCATAGAAAGTTAAAATGTCAGTCCTCTTGTCATTAAGTCGGCATTGTGCCTTTTGTATTAAATTCGGATGCAAACTCTGTGTTTCATTGTCAATAAGAAGGTCGAAGGGATACAGTAAACCTGAAGTGAAGCATCGGAATCTAAAACTGGACTCACAGGACAGGTTCAAATCATAAAAAGTTAGAGTGTCAGTCCTCTTGTACTTAAGTCGGCATTGTGCTTTTTGAATTTAAATCCGATGTTATTTCTGTATTTCATTGTCAATAAGAAGGTCCAAGGGATACAGTAAACCTGAAGTGAAGCATCGGAATCTAAAACTGGACTCACAGGAGAGGTTCTAATCATAGAAAGTTAGAGTGTCAGTCCTCTTTTACTTAAGACGGCATTCTGTCATTTGTATTACATTCGGATGCGATTTCTGTGTTTTATCGTCAACAGGAAGGTCCAAGGGATACAGTAAACCTGAAGTGAAGCATCGGAATCTAAATCTGACCTCACAGGAGAGGTTCGAATCATAGAAAGTGAGAGTGTCAGTCCTCTTGTACTTAAGTCGGCATTGTGCCATTTGTATAAAATTCGGATGCAATTTCTGTGTTTCATCGTCAATAAGAAGGTCCAAGGGATACAGTAAATGTGAGGTGAAGCATCGGAATCTAAAACTGGACTCAGAGGAGAGGTTCAAATCATATAAAGTGAGAGTGTCAGTCATCTTGTACTTAAGTCACCATTGTGACTTTTGTATTAATTTCGGATGCAATTTCTGTGTTTTATCGTCAATAAGAAGGTCCAAGGGATACAATAAACCTGAAGTGAAGCATCGGAATCTAAAACTGGACTCACAGGAGAGGTTCAAATCATAGAAAGTGAGAGTGTCAGTCCTCTTGTACTTAAGTCGCCATTGTGCCTTTTGTATTAAATTCGGATGCAATTTCTGTGTGTCATCGTCAATAAGAAGGTCCAAGGGATACAGTAAACCTAAAGTAAAGCATCGGAATCTAAAACTGGACTCACAGGAGAGGTTCAAATCATAGAAAGTTAGAGTGTCAGTCCTCTTGTACTTAAGTCGGCATTGTGCCTTTTGAATTTAATTCCGACGCTATTTCTGTGTTTCATTGTCAATAAGAAGGTCCAAGGGATACAGTAAACCTGAAGTGAGCATCGGAATCTAGAACTGGACTCACAGGAGATGTTGAAATCATAGAAAGTGAGAGTGTCAGTCCTCTTGTACTTAAGTCGCCATTGTGATTTTTGTACTAAATTCGGAAGCAATTTCTGTGTTTCATCGTCAATAAGATGGTCCAAGGGATACAGTAAACCTGAAGTGAAGCATCGGAATCCAAAACTGGACTTACAGGTGAGGTTCAAATCATAGAAAGTTAGAGTGTCAGTCCTCTTGTACTTAAGTCGGCATTGAACCATTTGTATTAAATTCGGATGCAATTTCTGTGTTTCATCGTCAATAAGAAGGTCCAAGGGATACAGTAAACCTGAAGTGAAGCATCGGAATCTAAAACTGGTCTCACAGGAGAGGTTCAAACCATAGAAAGTGAAAGTGTCAGTCCTATTGTACTTAAGCCGCCATTGTGCCTTTTGTATTAGGTTCGGATGCAATTTCTGTGTTTCATCGTAAATAAGAAGGTCCAAGGGATACAGTAAACCAGAAGTGAAGCATCGGAATCTAAAACTTGAATCACAGGAGAGGTTCAAATCATAGAGAGTGAGAGTGACAGTCCTCTTGTACTTAAGACGGCATTGTGCCTTTTGAATTAATTTCCGATGCATTTTCTGTGTTTCATCGTCAATAAGAAGGTCCAAGCTTTACAGTAAACCTGAAGTGAAGCATCGGAATCTAAATCTGACCTCACAGGAGAGGTTCGAATCATAGAGAGTGAGAGTGTCAGTCCTCTTGTACTTAAGTCGGCATTGAGCCATTTGCATTAAATTCGGATGCAATTTCTGTGTTTCATCGTCAATAAGAAGGTCCAAGGGATACAGTAAACCTGAAGTGAAGCATCGGAATCTAAAACTGGACTCACAGGAGAGGTTCAAATCAGAGAAAGTGAAAGTGTCAGTCCTCTTGTATTTAAGCCGCCATTGTGCCTTTTGTATTAAGTTCGGATTCAATTTCTGAGTTTCATCGTCAATAAGAAGGTCCAAGGGATACAGTAAACCTGAAGTGAAGCATCGGAATCTAAAACTGGACTCACAGGAGACGTTCAAATCATAGAAAGTTAGAGTGTCAGTCCTCCTATACTTAAGTCGGCATTGTGCCCTTTGTATTAAATTCGAATGCATACTCTGTGTTTCATCGTCAATAAGAAGGTCCAAGGGATACAGTAAACCTGAAGTGAAGCATCGGAATCTAAAACTGGTATCACAGGAGAGGTTCAAATCATAGAGAGTGAGAGTGACAGTCCTCTTGTACTTAAGACGGCATTGTGCCTTTTGAATTTAATTCCGATGCATTTTCTGTGTTTCATCGTCAATAAGAAGGTCCAAGGTTTACAGAAAACCTGAAGTGAAGCATAGGAATCTAAATCTGACCTCACAGGAGAGGTTCGAATCATAGAGAGTGAGAGTGTCAGTCCTCTTGTACTTAAGTCGGCATTGAGCCATTTGTATTAAATTCGGATGCAATTTCTGTGTTTCATCGTCAATAAGAAGGTCCAAGGGATACAGTAAACCTGAAGTGAAGCATCGGAATCTAAAACTGGACTCACAGGAGAGGTTCAAATCAGAGAAAGTGAAAGTGTCAGTCCTCTTGTACTTAAGCCGCCATTGTGCCTTTTGTATTAAGTTCAGATGCAATTTCTGTGTTTCATCGTCAATAAGAAGGTCCAAGGGATACAGTAAACCTGAAGTGAAGCATCGGAATCTAAAACTGGACTCACAGGAGACGTTCAAATCATAGAAAGTTAGAGTGTCAGTCCTCTTGTACTTAAGTCGGCATTGTGCCCTTTGTATTAAATTCGAATGCAAACTCTGTGTTTCATCGTCAATAAGAAGGTCCAAGGGATACAGTAAACCTTAAATGAAGCATCAGAATCTAAAACTGGTCTCTTAGGAGAGGTTCAAATCATAGAAAGTTAGAATGTCAGTCCTCTTGTACTTAAGTCGGCATTGTGAATTTTGAATTTAATTCCGATGCTTTTTCTGTGTTTCATTGTCAATAAGAAGGTCCAAGAAATACAGTAAACCTGAAGTGAAGCATCGGAATCTAAAACTGGACTCACAGGAGAGGTTCAAATCATAGAAAGTTAGAATGTCAGTCCTCTTGTACTTAAGTCATCATTGTGCCTTTTGTATTAAATTCGGATGCAATTTCTGTGTTTCATCGTCAACAAGAAGTTGCAAGGTATAGAGCAAACCTGAAGTGAAGCATCGGAATCTAAAACTGGAATCACAGGAGAGGTTCAAATCATAGAAAGTTAGAGTGTCAGTCCTCTTTTACTTAAGTCGACATTGTACCATTTGTATTAAATTCGGATGCAATTTCTGTGTTTCATCGTCAATAAGAAGGTCCAAGGGATACAGTAAATCTGAAGTGAAGCATCGGAATCTAAAACTGGACTCACAGGAGAGGTTCAAATCATAGAATGCGAGAGTGTCAGTCCTCTTGTACTTAAGTCGCCATTGTGCCTTTTGTACTAAATTCAGAAGCAATTTCTGTGTTTCATCGTCAATAAGAAGGTCCAAGGGATACAGTAAACCTGAAGTGAAGCATCGGAATCTAAAACTGGAATCACAGGAGAGGTTCAAATCATAGAAAGTGAGAGTGTCAGTCCTCTTGTACTTAAGACGGCATTGTGCCTTTTGAATTTAATTCCGATGCTTTTTCTGTGTTTCATCGTCAATATGAAGGTGCAAGGTATACAGTAAACCTGAAGTGAAGCATCGGAATCTAAATCTGACCTCACAGGAGAGGTTCGAACCATAGAAAGTGAGAGTGTCAGTCCTCTTGTACTTAAGTCGGCGTTGTGCCATTTGAATTAAATTCGGATGCAGTTTCCGTGTTTCGTCGTCAATAAGATGGTCCGAGGGATACAGTAAACCTGAAGTGGAGCATCGGAATCTAAAACTGGACTCACAGGGGAGGTTCAAATCATAGAAAGTGAGAGTGTCAGTCCTCTTGTACTTAAGTCGCCATTGTGCCTTTTGTATTAAATTCGGTTGCAATTCCTGTTTTCAATGTCAATAAGAAGGTCCAAGGGATACAGTAAACCTGAAGTAAAGCATCGGAATCTAAAATTGGACTCACAGGAGAGGTTCAAATCATAGAAAGTTAAAATGTCAGTCCTCTTGTCATTAAGTCGGCATTGTGCCTTTTGTATTAAATTCGGATGCAAACTCTGTGTTTCATCGTCAATAAGAAGGTCGAAGGGATACAGTAAACCTGAAGTGAAGCATCGGAATCTAAAACTGGACTCACAGGAGAGGTTCAAATCATAAAAAGTTAGAGTGTCAGTCCTCTTGTACTTAAGTCGGCATTGTGCTTTTTGAATTTAAATCCGATGTTATTTCTGTATTTCATTGTCAATAAGAAGGTCCAAGGGATACAGTAAACCTGAAGTGAAGCATCGGAATCTAAAACTGGACTCACAGGAGAGGTTCTAATCATAGAAAGTTAGAGTGTCAGTCCTCTTTTACTTAAGACGGCATTCTGTCATTTGTATTACATTCGGATGCGATTTCTGTGTTTTATCGTCAACAGGAAGGTCCAAGGGATACAGTAAACCTGAAGTGAAGCATCGGAATCTAAATCTGACCTCACAGGAGAGGTTCGAATCATAGAAAGTGAGAGTGTCAGTCCTCTTGTACTTAAGTCGGCATTGTGCCATTTGTATTAAATTCGGATGCAATTTCTGTGTTTCATCGTCAATAAGAAGGTCCAAGGGATACAGTAAATGTGAGGTGAAGCATCGGAATCTAAAACTGGACTCAGAGGAGAGGTTCAAATCATATGAAGTGAGAGTGTCAGTCATCTTGTACTTAAGTCACCATTGTGACTTTTGTATTAATTTCGGATGCAATTTCTGTGTTTTATCGTCAATAAGAAGGTCCAAGGGATACAATAAACCTGAAGTGAAGCATCGGAATCTAAAACTGGACTCACAGGAGAGGTTCAAATCATAGAAAGTGAGAGTGTCAGTCCTCTTGTACTTAAGCCGCCATTGTGCCTTTTGTATTAGGTTCGGATGCAATTTCTGTGTTTCATCGTCAATAAGAAGGTCCAAGGGATACAGTAAACCAGAAGTGAAGCATCGGAATCTAAAACTTGAATCACAGGAGAGGTTCAAATCATAGAGAGTGAGAGTGACAGTCCTCTTGTACTTAAGACGGCATTGTGCCTTTTGAATTAATTTCCGATGCATTTTCTGTGTTTCATCGTCAATAAGAAGGTCCAAGCTTTACAGTAAACCTGAAGTGAAGCATCGGAATCTAAATCTGACCTCACAGGAGAGGTTCGAATCATAGAGAGTGAGAGTGTCAGTCCTCTTGTACTTAAGTCGGCATTGAGCCATTTGTATTAAATTCGGATGCCATTTCTGTGTTTCATCGTCAATAAGAAGGTCCAAGGGATACAGTAAACCTGAAGTGAAGCATCGGAATCTAAAACTGGACTCACAGGAGAGGTTCAAATCAGAGAAAGTGAAAGTGTCAGTCCTCTTGTATTTAAGCCGCCATTGTGCCTTTTGTATTAAGTTCGGATTCAATTTCTGAGTTTCATCGTCAATAAGAAGGTCCAAGGGATACAGTAAACCTGAAGTGAAGCATCGGAATCTAAAACTGGACTCACAGGAGACGTTCAAATCATAGAAAGTTAGAGTGTCAGTCCTCCTATACTTAAGTCGGCATTGTGCCCTTTGTATTAAATTCGAATGCATACTCTGTGTTTCATCGTCAATAAGAAGGTCCAAGGGATACAGTAAACCTGAAGTGAAGCATCGGAATCTAAAACTGGTATCACAGGAGAGGTTCAAATCATAGAGAGTGAGAGTGACAGTCCTCTTGTACTTAAGACGGCATTGTGCCTTTTGAATTTAATTCCGATGCATTTTCTGTGTTTCATCGTCAATAAGAAGGTCCAAGGTTTACAGAAAACCTGAAGTGAAGCATAGGAATCTAAATCTGACCTCACAGGAGAGGTTCGAATCATAGAGAGTGAGAGTGTCAGTCCTCTTGTACTTAAGTCGGCATTGAGCCATTTGTATTAAATTCGGATGCAATTTCTGTGTTTCATCGTCAATAAGAAGGTCCAAGGGATACAGTAAACCTGAAGTGAAGCATCGGAATCTAAAACTGGACTCACAGGAGAGGTTCAAATCAGAGAAAGTGAAAGTGTCAGTCTTCTTGTACTTAAGCCGCCATTGTGCCTTTTGTATTAAGTTCAGATGCAATTTCTGTGTTTCATCGTCAATAAGAAGGTCCAAGGGATACAGTAAACCTGAAGTGAAGCATCGGAATCTAAAACTGGACTCACAGGAGACGTTCAAATCATAGAAAGTTAGAGTGTCAGTCCTCTTGTACTTAAGTCGGCATTGTGCCCTTTGTATTAAATTCGAATGCAAACTCTGTGTTTCATCGTCAATAAGAAGGTCCAAGGGATACAGTAAACCTTAAATGAAGCATCAGAATCTAAAACTGGTCTCTTAGGAGAGGTTCAAATCATAGAAAGTTAGAATGTCAGTCCTCTTGTACTTAAGTCGGCATTGTGAATTTTGAATTTAATTCCGATGCTTTTTCTGTGTTTCATTGTCAATAAGAAGGTCCAAGAAATACAGTAAACCTGAAGTGAAGCATCGGAATCTAAAACTGGACTCACAGGAGAGGTTCAAATCATAGAAAGTTAGAATGTCAGTCCTCTTGTACTTAAGTCATCATTGTGCCTTTTGTATTAAATTCGGATGCAATTTCTGTGTTTCATCGTCAACAAGAAGGTGCAAGGTATAGAGCAAACCTGAAGTGAAGCATCGGAATCTAAAACTGGAATCACAGGAGAGGTTCAAATCATAGAAAGTTAGAGTGTCAGTCCTCTTTTACTTAAGTCGACATTGTACCATTTGTATTAAATTCGGATGCAATTTCTGTGTTTCATCGTCAATAAGAAGGTCCAAGGGATACAGTAAATCTGAAGTGAAGCATCGGAATCTAAAACTGGACTCACAGGAGAGGTTCAAATCATAGAATGCGAGAGTGTCAGTCCTCTTGTACTTAAGTCGCCATTGTGCCTTTTGTACTAAATTCGGAAGCAATTTCTGTGTTTCATCGTCAATAAGAAGGTCCAAGGGATACAGTAAACCAGAAGTGAAGCATCGGAATCTAAAACTTGAATCACAGGAGAGGTTCAAATCATAGAGAGTGAGAGTGACAGTCCTCTTGTACTTAAGACGGCATTGTGCCTTTTGAATTAATTTCCGATGCATTTTCTGTGTTTCATCGTCAATAAGAAGGTCCAAGCTTTACAGTAAACCTGAAGTGAAGCATCGGAATCTAAATCTGACCTCACAGGAGAGGTTCGAATCATAGAGAGTGAGAGTGTCAGTCCTCTTGTACTTAAGTCGGCATTGAGCCATTTGTATTAAATTCGGATGCAATTTCTGTGTTTCATCGTCAATAAGAAGGTCCAAGGGATACAGTAAACCTGAAGTGAAGCATCGGAATCTAAAACTGGACTCACAGGAGAGGTTCAAATCAGAGAAAGTGAAAGTGTCAGTCCTCTTGTATTTAAGCCGCCATTGTGCCTTTTGTATTAAGTTCGGATTCAATTTCTGAGTTTCATCGTCAATAAGAAGGTCCAAGGGATACAGTAAACCTGAAGTGAAGCATCGGAATCTAAAACTGGACTCACAGGAGACGTTCAAATCATAGAAAGTTAGAGTGTCAGTCCTCCTATACTTAAGTCGGCATTGTGCCCTTTGTATTAAATTCGAATGCATACTCTGTGTTTCATCGTCAATAAGAAGGTCCAAGGGATACAGTAAACCTGAAGTGAAGCATCGGAATCTAAAACTGGTATCACAGGAGAGGTTCAAATCATAGAGAGTGAGAGTGACAGTCCTCTTGTACTTAAGACGGCATTGTGCCTTTTGAATTTAATTCCGATGCATTTTCTGTGTTTCATCGTCAATAAGAAGGTCCAAGGTTTACAGAAAACCTGAAGTGAAGCATAGGAATCTAAATCTGACCTCACAGGAGAGGTTCGAATCATAGAGAGTGAGAGTGTCAGTCCTCTTGTACTTAAGTCGGCATTGAGCCATTTGTATTAAATTCGGATGCAATTTCTGTGTTTCATCGTCAATAAGAAGGTCCAAGGGATACAGTAAACCTGAAGTGAAGCATCGGAATCTAAAACTGGACTCACAGGAGAGGTTCAAATCAGAGAAAGTGAAAGTGTCAGTCCTCTTGTACTTAAGCCGCCATTGTGCCTTTTGTATTAAGTTCAGATGCAATTTCTGTGTTTCATCGTCAATAAGAAGATCCAAGGGATACAGTAAACCTGAAGTGAAGCATCGGAATCTAAAACTGGACTCACAGGAGACGTTCAAATCATAGAAAGTTAGAGTGTCAGTCCTCTTGTACTTAAGTCGGCATTGTGCCCTTTGTATTAAATTCGAATGCAAACTCTGTGTTTCATCGTCAATAAGAAGGTCCAAGGGATACAGTAAACCTTAAATGAAGCATCAGAATCTAAAACTGGTCTCTTAGGAGAGGTTCAAATCATAGAAAGTTAGAACGTCAGTCCTCTTGTACTTAAGTCGGCATTGTGAATTTTGAATTTAATTCCGATGCTTTTTCTGTGTTTCATTGTCAATAAGAAGGTCCAAGAAATACAGTAAACCTGAAGTGAAGCATCGGAATCTAAAACTGGACTCACAGGAGAGGTTCAAATCATAGAAAGTTAGAATGTCAGTCCTCTTGTACTTAAGTCATCATTGTGCCTTTTGTATTAAATTCGGATGCAATTTCTGTGTTTCATCGTCAACAAGAAGGTGCAAGGTATAGAGCAAACCTGAAGTGAAGCATCGGAATCTAAAACTGGAATCACAGGAGAGGTTCAAATCATAGAAAGTTAGAGTGTCAGTCCTCTTTTACTTAAGTCGACATTGTACCATTTGTATTAAATTCGGATGCAATTTCTGTGTTTCATCGTCAATAAGAAGGTCCAAGGGATACAGTAAATCTGAAGTGAAGCATCGGAATCTAAAACTGGACTCACAGGAGAGGTTCAAATCATAGAATGCGAGAGTGTCAGTCCTCTTGTACTTAAGTCGCCATTGTGCCTTTTGTACTAAATTCGGAAGCAATTTCTGTGTTTCATCGTCAATAAGAAGGTCCAAGGGATACAGTAAACCTGAAGTGAAGCATCGGAATCTAAAACTGGAATCACAGGAGAGGTTCAAATCATAGAAAGTGAGAGTGTCAGTCCTCTTGTACTTAAGACGGCATTGTGCCTTTTGAATTTAATTCCGATGCTTTTTCTGTGTTTCATCGTCAATATGAAGGTGCAAGGTATACAGTAAACCTGAAGTGAAGCATCGGAATCTAAATCTGACCTCACAGGAGAGGTTCGAACCATAGAAAGTGAGAGTGTCAGTCCTCTTGTACTTAAGTCGGCATTGTGCCATTTGAATTAAATTCGGATGCAGTTTCCGTGTTTCGTCGTCAATAAGATGGTCCGAGGGATACAGTAAACCTGAAGTGGAGCATCGGAATCTAAAACTGGACTCACAGGGGAGGTTCAAATCATAGAAAGTGAGAGTGTCAGTCCTCTTGTACTTAAGTCGCCATTGTGCCTTTTGTATTAAATTCGGTTGCAATTCCTGTTTTCAATGTCAATAAGAAGGTCCAAGGGATACAGTAAACCTGAAGTAAAGCATCGGAATCTAAAATTGGACTCACAGGAGAGGTTCAAATCATAGAAAGTTAAAATGTCAGTCCTCTTGTCATTAAGTCGGCATTGTGCCTTTTGTATTAAATTCGGATGCAAACTATGTGTTTCATCGTCAATAAGAAGGTCGAAGGGATACAGTAAACCTGAAGTGAAGCATCGGAATCTAAAACTGGACTCACAGGAGAGGTTCAAATCATAAAAAGTTAGAGTGTCAGTCCTCTTGTACTTAAGTCGGCATTGTGCTTTTTGAATTTAAATCCGATGTTATTTCTGTATTTCATTGTCAATAAGAAGGTCCAAGGGATACAGTAAACCTGAAGTGAAGCATCGGAATCTAAAACTGGACTCACAGGAGAGGTTCTAATCATAGAAAGTTAGAGTGTCAGTCCTCTTTTACTTAAGACGGCATTCTGTCATTTGTATTACATTCGGATGCGATTTCTGTGTTTTATCGTCAACAGGAAGGTCCAAGGGATACAGTAAACCTGAAGTGAAGCATCGGAATCTAAATCTGACCTCACAGGAGAGGTTCGAATCATAGAAAGTGA
The DNA here is from genome assembly GCF_021461395.2 of Schistocerca americana. Taxonomy (NCBI): domain Eukaryota; kingdom Metazoa; phylum Arthropoda; class Insecta; order Orthoptera; family Acrididae; genus Schistocerca; species Schistocerca americana. The sequence continues at coordinate 926,109 of NW_025726609.1, read as the reverse complement.
GAGTGTCAGTCCTCTTGTACTTAAGTCGGCATTGTGCCATTTGTATTAAATTCGGATGCAATTTCTGTGTTTCATCGTCAATAAGAAGGTCCAAGGGATACAGTAAATGTGAGGTGAAGCATCGGAATCTAAAACTGGACTCAGAGGAGAGGTTCAAATCATATAAAGTGAGAGTGTCAGTCATCTTGTACTTAAGTCACCATTGTGACTTTTGTATTAATTTCGGATGCAATTTCTGTGTTTTATCGTCAATAAGAAGGTCCAAGGGATACAATAAACCTGAAGTGAAGCATCGGAATCTAAAACTGGACTCACAGGAGAGGTTCAAATCATAGAAAGTGAGAGTGTCAGTCCTCTTGTACTTAAGCCGCCATTGTGCCTTTTGTATTAAATTCGGATGCAATTTCTGTGTGTCATCGTCAATAAGAAGGTCCAAGGGATACAGTAAACCTAAAGTAAAGCATCGGAATCTAAAACTGGACTCACAGGAGAGGTTCAAATCATAGAAAGTTAGAGTGTCAGTCCTCTTGTACTTAAGTCGGCATTGTGCCTTTTGAATTTAATTCCGACGCTATTTCTGTGTTTCATTGTCAATAAGAAGGTCCAAGGGATACAGTAAACCTGAAGTGAGCATCGGAATCTAGAACTGGACTCACAGGAGATGTTGAAATCATAGAAAGTGAGAGTGTCAGTCCTCTTGTACTTAAGTCGCCATTGTGATTTTTGTACTAAATTCGGAAGCAATTTCTGTGTTTCATCGTCAATAAGATGGTCCAAGGGATACAGTAAACCTGAAGTGAAGCATCGGAATCCAAAACTGGACTTACAGGTGAGGTTCAAATCATAGAAAGTTAGAGTGTCAGTCCTCTTGTACTTAAGTCGGCATTGAACCATTTGTATTAAATTCGGATGCAATTTCTGTGTTTCATCGTCAATAAGAAGGTCCAAGGGATACAGTAAACCTGAAGTGAAGCATCGGAATCTAAAACTGGTCTCACAGGAGAGGTTCAAACCATAGAAAGTGAAAGTGTCAGTCCTCTTGTACTTAAGCCGCCATTGTGCCTTTTGTATTAGGTTCGGATGCAATTTCTGTGTTTCATCGTCAATAAGAAGGTCCAAGGGATACAGTAAACCAGAAGTGAAGCATCGGAATCTAAAACTTGAATCACAGGAGAGGTTCAAATCATAGAGAGTGAGAGTGACAGTCCTCTTGTACTTAAGACGGCATTGTGCCTTTTGAATTAATTTCCGATGCATTTTCTGTGTTTCATCGTCAATAAGAAGGTCCAAGCTTTACAGTCAACCTGAAGTGAAGCATCGGAATCTAAATCTGACCTCACAGGAGAGGTTCGAATCATAGAGAGTGAGAGTGTCAGTCCTCTTGTACTTAAGTCGGCATTGAGCCATTTGTATTAAATTCGGATGCAATTTCTGTGTTTCATCGTCAATAAGAAGGTCCAAGGGATACAGTAAACCTGAAGTGAAGCATCGGAATCTAAAACTGGACTCACAGGAGAGGTTCAAATCAGAGAAAGTGAAAGTGTCAGTCCTCTTGTATTTAAGCCGCCATTGTGCCTTTTGTATTAAGTTCGGATTCAATTTCTGTGTTTCATCGTCAATAAGAAGGTCCAAGGGATACAGTAAACCTGAAGTGAAGCATCGGAATCTAAAACTGGACTCACAGGAGACGTTCAAATCATAGAAAGTTAGAGTGTCAGTCCTCCTATACTTAAGTCGGCATTGTGCCCTTTGTATTAAATTCGAATGCATACTCTGTGTTTCATCGTCAATAAGAAGGTCCAAGGGATACAGTAAACCTGAAGTGAAGCATCGGAATCTAAAACTGGTATCACAGGAGAGGTTCAAATCATAGAGAGTGAGAGTGACAGTCCTCTTGTACTTAAGACGGCATTGTGCCTTTTGAATTTAATTCCGATGCATTTTCTGTGTTTCATCGTCAATAAGAAGGTCCAAGGTTTACAGAAAACCTGAAGTGAAGCATAGGAATCTAAATCTGACCTCACAGGAGAGGTTCGAATCATAGAGAGTGAGAGTGTCAGTCCTCTTGTACTTAAGTCGGCATTGAGCCATTTGTATTAAATTCGGATGCAATTTCTGTGTTTCATCGTCAATAAGAAGGTCCAAGGGATACAGTAAACCTGAAGTGAAGCATCGGAATCTAAAACTGGACTCACAGGAGAGGTTCAAATCAGAGAAAGTGAAAGTGTCAGTCCTCTTGTACTTAAGCCGCCATTGTGCCTTTTGTATTAAGTTCAGATGCAATTTCTGTGTTTCATCGTCAATAAGAAGGTCCAAGGAATACAGTAAACCTGAAGTGAAGCATCGGAATCTAAAACTGGACTCACAGGAGACGTTCAAATCATAGAAAGTTAGAGTGTCAGTCCTCTTGTACTTAAGTCGGCATTGTGCCCTTTGTATTAAATTCGAATGCAAACTCTGTGTTTCATCGTCAATAAGAAGGTCCAAGGGATACAGTAAACCTTAAATGAAGCATCAGAATCTAAAACTGGTCTCTTAGGAGAGGTTCAAATCATAGAAAGTTAGAATGTCAGTCCTCTTGTACTTAAGTCGGCATTGTGAATTTTGAAATTAATTCCGATGCTTTTTCTGTGTTTCATTGTCAATAAGAAGGTCCAAGAAATACAGTAAACCTGAAGTGAAGCATCGGAATCTAAAACTGGACTCACAGGAGAGGTTCAAATCATAGAAAGTTAGAATGTCAGTCCTCTTGTACTTAAGTCATCATTGTGCCTTTTGTATTAAATTCGGATGCAATTTCTGTGTTTCATCGTCAACAAGAAGGTGCAAGGTATAGAGCAAACCTGAAGTGAAGCATCGGAATCTAAAACTGGAATCACAGGAGAGGTTCAAATCATAGAAAGTGAAAGTGTCAGTCCTCTTGTACTTAAGCCGCCATTGTGCCTTTTGTATTAAGTTCGGATGCAATTTCTGTGTTTCATCGTCAATAAGAAGGTCCAAGGGATACAGTAAACCCGAAGTGAAGCATCGGAATCTAAAACCGGACTCACAGGAGGGGTTCAAATCATAGAAAGTTAGAGTGTCAGTCCTCATATACTTAAGTCGACATTGTACCATTTGTATTAAATTCGCATGCAATTTCTGTGTTTCATCGTCAATAAGAAGGTCCAAGGGATACAGTAAACCTGAAGTGAAGCATCGGAATCTAAAACTGGAATCACAGGAGAGGTTCAAATCATAGAGAGTGAGAGTGACAGTCCTCTTGTACTTAAGACGGCATTGTGCCTTTTGAATTTAATTCCGATGCATTTTCTGTGTTTCATCGTCACTAAGAAGGTCCAAGGTTTACAGTAAACTTGAAGTGAACCATCGGAATCTAAATCTGACCTCACAGGAGAGGTTCGAATCATAGAGAGTGAGAGTGTCTGTCCTCTTGTACTTAAGTCGGCATTGAGCCATTTGTATTAAATTCGGATGCAATTTCTGTGTTTCATCGTTAATAAGAAGGTCCAAGGGATACAGTAAACCTGTAGTGAAGCATCGGAATCTAAAACTGGACTCACAGGAGAGGTTCAAATCAGAGAAAGTGAAAGTGTCAGTCCTCTTCTACTTAAGCCGCCATTGTGCCTTTTGTATTAAGTTCGGATTCAATTTCTGTGTTTCATCGTCAATAAGAAGGTCCAGGGGATACAGTAAACCTGTAGTGAAGCATCGGAATCTAAAACTGGACTCACAGGAGACGTTCAAATCATAGAAAGTTAGAGTGTCAGTCCTCTTGTACTTAAGTCGGCATTGTGCCCTTTGTATTAAATTGGAATGCAAACTCTTTGTTTCATCGTCAATAAGAAGGTCCAAGGGATACAGTAAACCTTAAATGAAGCATCAGAATCTAAAACTGGTCTCTTAGGAGAGGTTCAAATCATAGAAAGTTAGAATGTCAGTCCTCTTGTACTTAAGTCGGCATTGTGCCTTTTGAATTTAATTCCGATGCTTTTTCTGTGTTTCATTGTCAATAAGAAGGTCCAAGAAATACAGTAAACCTGAAGTGAAGCATCGGAATCTAAAACTGGACTCACAGGAGAGGTTCAAATCATAGAAAGTTAGAATGTCAGTCCTCTTGTACTTAAGTCGGCATTGTGCCTTTTGTATTAAATTCGGATGCAATTTCTGTGTTTCATCGTCAACAAGAAGGTGCAAGGTATACAGCAAACCTGAAGTGAAGCATCGGAATCTAAAACTGGACTCACAGGAGAGGTTCAAATCATAGAAAGTTAGAGTGTCAGTCCCCTTTACTTAAGTCGACATTGTGCCATTTGTATTAAATTCGGATGCAATTTCTGTGTTTCATCGTCAATAAGAAGGTCCAAGGGATACAGTAAACCTGAAGTGAAGCATCGGAATCTAAAACTGAACTCACAGGGGAGGTTCAAATCATAGAATGCGAGAGTGTCAGTCCTCTTGTACTTAAGTCGCCATTGTGCCTTTTGTACTAAATTCGGAAGCAATTTCTGTGTTTCATCGTCAATAAGAAGGTCCAAGGGATACAGTAAACCTGAAGTGAAGCTTCGGAATCCAAAACTGGACTTACAGGTGAGGTTCAAATCATAGAAAGTTAGAGTGTCAGTCCTCTTGTACTTAAGTCGGCATAGAACCATGTGTATTAAATTCGGATGCAATTTCTGTGTTTCATCGTCAATAAGAAGGTCCAAGGGATACAGTAAACCTGAAGTGAAGCATCGGAATCTAAAACTGGACTCACAGGAGAGGTTCAAATCATAGAAAGTGAAAGTGTCAGTCCTCTTGTACTTAAGTCGGCATTGTGCCCTTTGTATTAAAGTCGAATGCAAACTCTGTGTTTCATCGTCAATAAGAAGGTCCAAGGGATACAGTAAACCTTAAGTGAAGCATCAGAATCTAAAACTGGTCTCTTAATAGAGGTTCAAATTATAGAAAGTTAGAATGTCAGTCCTCTTGTACTTAAGTCGGCATTGTGCCTTTTGAATTTAATTCCGATGCTTTTTCTGTGTTTCATTGTCAATAAGAAGGTCCAAGGGATTCAGTAAACCTGAAGTGAAACATCGGAATCTAAAACTGGACTCACAGGAGAGGTTCAAATCATAAATAGTTAGAGTGTCAGTCCTCTTTTACTTAAGACGACATTGTGCCATTTGGATTAAATTCGGATGCAATTTCTGTGATTCATCGTCAATAAGAAGGTCCAAGGGATACAGTAAACCTGAAGTGAAGCATCGGAACCTAAAACTGGACTCACAGGAGAGGTTCAAATCATAGAAAGCGAGAGTATCAGTCCTCTTGTACTTAAGTCTCCATTGTGCCTTTTGTACTAAATTCGGATGCAATTTCTGTGTTTCATCGTCAATAAGAAGATCCAAGGGATACAGTAAACCTGAAGTGAAGCATCGGAATCCAAAACTGGACTCACAGGTGAGGTTCAAATCATAGAAAGTTAGAGTGTCAGTCCTCTTGTACTAAAGTCGGTATTGTGCCTTTTGTATTAAATTCGGATGCAAACTCTGTGTTTCATCGTCAATAAGAAGGTCCAAGGGGTACAGTAAACCTGAAGTGAAGCATCGGAATCTAAAACTGGACTCACAGGAGAGGTTCAAATCATAGAAAGTTAGAGTGTCAGTCCTCTTGTACTTAAGTCGGCATTGTGCCTTTTGAATTTAATTCCGATGCAATTTCTGTGTTTCACCGTCAATAAGAAGGTCCAAGGGATACAGTAAACCTGAGGTGAAGCATCGGAATCTAAAACTGGAATCACAGGAGAGGTTCAAATCATAGAGAGTGAGAGTTACAGTCCTCTTGTACTTAAGACGGTATTGTGCCTTTTGAATTTAATTCCGATGCATTTTCTGTGTTTCATCGTCAATAAGAAGGTCCAAGGTTTACAGTAAACCTGAAGTGAACCATCGGAATCTAAATCTGACCTCACAGGAGAGGTTCGAATCATAGAGAGTGAGAGTGTCAGTCCTCTTGTACTTAAGTCGGCATTGAGCCATTTGTATTACATTCGGATGCAATTTCTGTGCTTCATCGTTAATAAGAAGGTCCAAGGGATACAGTAAACCTGTAGTGAAGCATCGGAATCTAAAACTGGACTCACAGGAGAGGTTCAAATCAGAGAAAGTGAAAGTGTCAGTCCTCTTCTACTTAAGCCGCCATTGTGCCTTTTGTATTAAGTTCGGATTCAATTTCTGTGTTTCATCGTCAATAAGAAGGTCCAAGGGATACAGTAAACCTGAAGTGAAGCATCGGAATCTAAAACTGGACTCACAGGAGAGGTTCAAATCATAGAAAGTTAGAATGTCAGTCCTCTTGTACTTAAGTCGGCATTGTGCCTTTTGTATTAAATTCGGATGCAATTTCTGTGTTTCATCGTCAACAAGAAGGTGCAAGGTATACAGCAAACCTGAAGTGAAGCATCGGAATCTAAAACTGGACTCACAGGAGAGGTTCAAATCATAGAAAGTTAGAGTGTCAGTCCTCTTTTACTTAAGTCGACATTGTGCCATTTGTATTAAATTCGGATGCAATTTCTGTGTTTCATCGTCAATAAGAAGGTCCAAGGGATACAGTAAACCTGAAGTGAAGCATCGGAATCTAAAACTGGACTCACAGGAGAGGTTCAAATCATAGAAAGTTAGAGTGTCATTCCTCTTGTACTTAAGTCGGCATTGTGCCCTTTGTATTAAATTCGAATGCAAACTCTGTGTTTCATCGTCAATAAGAAGGTCCAAGGGATACAGTAAACCTTAAGTGAAGCATCAGAATCTAAAACTGGTCTCTTAGGAGAGGTTCAAATTATAGAAAGTTAGAATGTCAGTCCTCTTGTACTTAAGTCGGCATTGTGCCTTTTGAATTTAATTCCGATGCTTTTTCTGTGTTTCATTGTCAATAAGAAGGTCCAAGGGATTCAGTAAACCTGAAGTGAAGCATCGGAATCTAAAACTGGACTCACAGGAGAGGTTCAAATCATAGAAAGTTAGAATGTCAGTCCTCTTGTACTTAAGTCGGCATTGTGCCTTTTGTATTAGATTCGGATGCAATTTCTGTGTTTCATCGTCAATAAGAAGGTGCAAGGTATACAGCAAACCTGAAGTGAAGCATCGGAATCTAAAACTGGACTCACAGGAGAGGTTCAAATCATAAATAGTTAGAGTGTCAGTCCTCTTTTACTTAAGTCGACATTGTGCCATTTGTATTAAATTCGGATGCAATTTCTGTGATTCATCGTCAATAAGATGGTCCAAGGGATACAGTAAACCTGAAGTGGAGCATCGGAATCTAAAACTGGACTCACAGGAGAGGTTCAAATCATAGAAAGCGAGAGTATCAGTCCTCTTGTACTTAAGTCGCCATTGTGCCTTTTGTACTAAATTCGGATGCAATTTCTGTGTTTCATCGTCAATAAGAAGATCCAAGGGATACAGTAAACCTGAAGTGAAGCATCGGAATCCAAAACTGGACTCACAGGTGAGGTTCAAATCATAGAAAGTTAGAGTGTCAGTCCTCTTGTGCTAAAGTCGGTATTGTGCCTTTTGTATTAAATTCGGATGCAAACTCTGTGTTTCATCGTCAATAAGAAGGTCCAAGGGGTACAGTAAACCTGAAGTGAAGCATCGGAATCTAAAACTGGACTCACAGGAGAGGTTCAAATCATAGAAAGTTAGAGTGTCAGTCCTCTTGTACTTAAGTCGGCATTGTGCCTTTTGAATTTAATTCCGGACCAATTTCTGTGTTTCATCATCAATAAGAAGGTTCAAGGGATACAGTAAACCTGAAGTGAAGCATCGGAATCTAAAACTGGACTCACAGGAGATGTTCAAATCATAGAAAATGAGAGTGTCAGTCCTTTTGTACTTAAGTCACCATTGTGATTTTTGTATTAAATTCCGATGCAATTTCTGTGTTTCATCGTCAATAAGAAGGTCCAAGGGATACAGTAAACCTGAAGTGAAGCATCGGAATCTAAAACTGGACTCACAGGAGAGGTTCAAATCATAGAAAGCGAGAGTATCAGTCCTCTTGTACTTAAGTCGCCATTGTGCCTTTTGTACTAAATTCGGATGCAATTTCTGTGTTTCATCGTCAATAAGAAGATCCAAGGGATACAGTAAACCTGAAGTGAAGCATCGGAATCCAAAACTGGACTCACGGGTGAGGTTCAAATCATAGAAAGTTAGAGTGTCAGTCCTCTTGTACTAAAGTCGGTAATGTGCCTTTTGTATTAAATTCGGATGCAAACTCTGTGTTTCATCGTCAATAAGAAGGTCCAAGGGGTACAGTAAACCTGAAGTGAAGCATCGGAATCTAAAACTGGACTCACAGGAGAGGTTCAAATCATAGAAAGTTAGAATGTCAGTCCTCTTGTACTTAAGTCGGCATTGTGCCTTTTGTATTAGATTCGGATGCAATTTCTGTGTTTCATCGTCAATAAGAAGGTGCAAGGTATACAGCAAACCTGAAGTGAAGCATCGGAATCTAAAACTGGACTCACAGGAGAGGTTCAAATCATAAATAGTTAGAGTGTCAGTCCTCTTTTACTTAAGTCGACATTGTGCCATTTGTATTAAATTCGGATGCAATTTCTGTGATTCATCGTCAATAAGATGGTCCAAGGGATACAGTAAACCTGAAGTGAAGCATCGGAATCTAAAACTGGACTCACAGGAGAGGTTCAAATCATAGAAAGCGAGAGTATCAGTCCTCTTGTACTTAAGTCGCCATTGTGCCTTTTGTACTAAATTCGGATGCAATTTCTGTGTTTCATCGTCAATAAGAAGATCCAAGGGATACAGTAAACCTGAAGTGAAGCATCGGAATCCAAAACTGGACTCACAGGTGAGGTTCAAATCATAGAAAGTTAGAGTGTCAGTCCTCTTGTACTAAAGTCGGTATTGTGCCTTTTGTATTAAATTCGGATGCAAACTCTGTGTTTCATCGTCAATAAGAAGGTCCAAGGGGTACAGTAAACCTGAAGTGAAGCATCGGAATCTAAAACTGGACTCACAGGAGAGGTTCAAATCATAGAAAGTTAGAGTGTCAGTCCTCTTGTACTTAAGTCGGCATTGTGCCTTTTGAATTTAATTCCGGACCAATTTCTGTGTTTCATCATCAATAAGAAGGTTCAAGGGATACAGTAAACCTGAAGTGAAGCATCGGAATCTAAAACTGGACTCACAGGAGATGTTCAAATCATAGAAAATGAGAGTGTCAGTCCTTTTGTACTTAAGTCGCCATTGTGATTTTTGTATTAAATTCGGATGCAATTTCTGTGTTTCATCGTCAATAAGAAGGTCCAAGGGATACAGTAAACCTGAAGTGAAGCATCGGAATCTAAAACTGGACTCACAGGAGAGGTTCAAATCATAGAAAGCGAGAGTATCAGTCCTCTTGTACTTAAGTCGCCATTGTGCCTTTTGTACTAAATTCGGATGCAATTTCTGTGTTTCATCGTCAATAAGAAGATCCAAGGGATACAGTAAACCTGAAGTGAAGCATCGGAATCCAAAACTGGACTCACAGGTGAGGTTCAAATCATAGAAAGTTAGAGTGTCAGTCCTCTTGTACTAAAGTCGGTATTGTGCCTTTTGTATTAAATTCGGATGCAAACTCTGTGTTTCATCGTCAATAAGAAGGTCCAAGGGGTACAGTAAACCTGAAGTGAAGCATCGGAATCTAAAACTGGACTCACAGGAGAGGTTCAAATCATAGAAAGTTAGAGTGTCAGTCCTCTTGTACTTAAGTCGGCATTGTGCCTTTTGAATTTAATTCCGATGCAATTTCTGTGTTTCACCGTCAATAAGAAGGTCCAAGGGATACAGTAAACCTGAGGTGAAGCATCGGAATCTAAAACTGGAATCACAGGAGAGGTTCAAATCATAGAGAGTGAGAGTTACAGTCCTCTTGTACTTAAGACGGTATTGTGCCTTTTGAATTTAATTCCGATGCATTTTCTGTGTTTCATCGTCAATAAGAAGGTCCAAGGTTTACAGTAAACCTGAAGTGAACCATCGGAATCTAAATCTGACCTCACAGGAGAGGTTCGAATCATAGAGAGTGAGAGTGTCAGTCCTCTTGTACTTAAGTCGGCATTGAGCCATTTGTATTACATTCGGATGCAATTTCTGTGCTTCATCGTTAATAAGAAGGTCCAAGGGATACAGTAAACCTGTAGTGAAGCATCGGAATCTAAAACTGGACTCACAGGAGAGGTTCAAATCAGAGAAAGTGAAAGTGTCAGTCCTCTTCTACTTAAGCCGCCATTGTGCCTTTTGTATTAAGTTCGGATTCAATTTCTGTGTTTCATCGTCAATAAGAAGGTCCAAGGGATACAGTAAACCTGAAGTGAAGCATCGGAATCTAAAACTGGACTCACAGGAGAGGTTCAAATCATAGAAAGTTAGAATGTCAGTCCTCTTGTACTTAAGTCGGCATTGTGCCTTTTGTATTAAATTCGGATGCAATTTCTGTGTTTCATCGTCAACAAGAAGGTGCAAGGTATACAGCAAACCTGAAGTGAAGCATCGGAATCTAAAACTGGACTCACAGGAGAGGTTCAAATCATAGAAAGTTAGAGTGTCAGTCCTCTTTTACTTAAGTCGACATTGTGCCATTTGTATTAAATTCGGATGCAATTTCTGTGTTTCATCGTCAATAAGAAGGTCCAAGGGATACAGTAAACCTGAAGTGAAGCATCGGAATCCAAAACTGGACTCACAGGTGAGGTTCAAATCATAGAAAGTTAGAGTGTCAGTCCTCTTGTACTAAAGTCGGTATTGTGCCTTTTGTATTAAATTCGGATGCAAACTCTGTGTTTCATCGTCAATAAGAAGGTCCAAGGGGTACAGTAAACCTGAAGTGAAGCATCGGAATCTAAAACTGGACTCACAGGAGAGGTTCAAATCATAGAAAGTTAGAGTGTCAGTCCTCTTGTACTTAAGTCGGCATTGTGCCTTTTGAATTTAATTCCGGACCAATTTCTGTGTTTCATCATCAATAAGAAGGTTCAAGGGATACAGTAAACCTGAAGTGAAGCATCGGAATCTAAAACTGGACTCACAGGAGAGGTTCAAATCAGAGAAAGTGAAAGTGTCAGTCCTCTTCTACTTAAGCCGCCATTGTGCCTTTTGTATTAAGTTCGGATTCAATTTCTGTGTTTCATCGTCAATAAGAAGGTCCAAGGGATACAGTAAACCTGAAGTGAAGCATCGGAATCTAAAACTGGACTCACAGGAGAGGTTCAAATCATAGAAAGTTAGAATGTCAGTCCTCTTGTACTTAAGTCGGCATTGTGCCTTTTGTATTAAATTCGGATGCAATTTCTGTGTTTCATCGTCAACAAGAAGGTGCAAGGTATACAGCAAACCTGAAGTGAAGCATCGGAATCTAAAACTGGACTCACAGGAGAGGTTCAAATCATAGAAAGTTAGAGTGTCAGTCCTCTTTTACTTAAGTCGACATTGTGCCATTTGTATTAAATTCGGATGCAATTTCTGTGTTTCATCGTCAATAAGAAGGTCCAAGGGATACAGTAAACCTGAAGTGAAGCATCGGAATCTAAAACTGGACTCACAGGAGAGGTTCAAATCATAGAAAGTTAGAGTGTCATTCCTCTTGTACTTAAGTCGGCATTGTGCCCTTTGTATTAAATTCGAATGCAAACTCTGTGTTTCATCGTCAATAAGAAGGTCCAAGGGATACAGTAAACCTTAAGTGAAGCATCAGAATCTAAAACTGGTCTCTTAGGAGAGGTTCAAATTATAGAAAGTTAGAATGTCAGTCCTCTTGTACTTAAGTCGGCATTGTGCCTTTTGAATTTAATTCCGATGCTTTTTCTGTGTTTCATTGTCAATAAGAAGGTCCAAGGGATTCAGTAAACCTGAAGTGAAGCATCGGAATCTAAAACTGGACTCACAGGAGAGGTTCAAATCATAGAAAGTTAGAATGTCAGTCCTCTTGTACTTAAGTCGGCATTGTGCCTTTTGTATTAGATTCGGATGCAATTTCTGTGTTTCATCGTCAATAAGAAGGTGCAAGGTATACAGCAAACCTGAAGTGAAGCATCGGAATCTAAAACTGGACTCACAGGAGAGGTTCAAATCATAAATAGTTAGAGTGTCAGTCCTCTTTTACTTAAGTCGACATTGTGCCATTTGTATTAAATTCGGATGCAATTTCTGTGATTCATCGTCAATAAGATGGTCCAAGGGATACAGTAAACCTGAAGTGAAGCATCGGAATCTAAAACTGGACTCACAGGAGAGGTTCAAATCATAGAAAGCGAGAGTATCAGTCCTCTTGTACTTAAGTCGCCATTGTGCCTTTTGTACTAAATTCGGATGCAATTTCTGTGTTTCATCGTCAATAAGAAGATCCAAGGGATACAGTAAACCTGAAGTGAAGCATCGGAATCCAAAACTGGACTCACAGGTGAGGTTCAAATCATAGAAAGTTAGAGTGTCAGTCCTCTTGTACTAAAGTCGGTATTTTGCCTTTTGTATTAAATTCGGATGCAAACTCTGTGTTTCATCGTCAATAAGAAGGTCCAAGGGGTACAGTAAACCTGAAGTGAAGCATCGGAATCTAAAACTGGACTCACAGGAGAGGTTCAAATCATAGAAAGTTAGAGTGTCAGTCCTCTTGTACTTAAGTCGGCATTGTGCCTTTTGAATTTAATTCCGATGCAATTTCTGTGTTTCACCGTCAATAAGAAGGTCCAAGGGATACAGTAAACCTGAGGTGAAGCATCGGAATCTAAAACTGGAATCACAGGAGAGGTTCAAATCATAGAGAGTGAGAGTTACAGTCCTCTTGTACTTAAGACGGTATTGTGCCTTTTGAATTTAATTCCGATGCATTTTCTGTGTTTCATCGTCAATAAGAAGGTCCAAGGTTTACAGTAAACCTGAAGTGAACCATCGGAATCTAAATCTGACCTCACAGGAGAGGTTCGAATCATAGAGAGTGAGAGTGTCAGTCCTCTTGTACTTAAGTCGGCATTGAGCCATTTGTATTACATTCGGATGCAATTTCTGTGCTTCATCGTTAATAAGAAGGTCCAAGGGATACAGTAAACCTGTAGTGAAGCATCGGAATCTAAAACTGGACTCACAGGAGAGGTTCAAATCAGAGAAAGTGAAAGTGTCAGTCCTCTTCTACTTAAGCCGCCATTGTGCCTTTTGTATTAAGTTCGGATTCAATTTCTGTGTTTCATCGTCAATAAGAAGGTCCAAGGGATACAGTAAACCTGAAGTGAAGCATCGGAATCTAAAACTCGACTCACAGGAGAGGTTCAAATCATAGAAAGTTAGAATGTCAGTCCTCTTGTACTTAAGTCGGCATTGTGCCTTCTGTATTAAATTCGGATGCAATTTCTGTGTTTCATCGTCAACAAGAAGGTGCAAGGTATACAGCAAACCTGAAGTGAAGCATCGGAATCTAAAACTGGACTCACAGGAGAGGTTCAAATCATAGAAAGTTAGAGTGTCAGTCCTCTTTTACTTAAGTCGACATTGTGCCATTTGTATTAAATTCGGATGCAATTTCTGTGTTTCATCGTCAATAATAAGGTCCAAGGGATACAGTAAACCTGAAGTGAAGCATCGGAATCTAAAACTGGACTCACAGGAGAGGTTCAAATCATAGAAAGTTAGAGTGTCATTCCTCTTGTACTTAAGTCGGCATTGTGCCCTTTGTATTAAATTCGAATGCAAACTCTGTGTTTCATCGTCAATAAGAAGGTCCAAGGGATACAGTAAACCTTAAGTGAAGCATCAGAATCTAAAACTGGTCTCTTAGGAGAGGTTCAAATTATAGAAAGTTAGAATGTCAGTCCTCTTGTACTTAAGTCGGCATTGTGCCTTTTGAATTTAATTCCGATGCTTTTTCTGTGTTTCATTGTCAATAAGAAGGTCCAAGGGATTCAGTAAACCTGAAGTGAAGCATCGGAATCTAAAACTGGACTCACAGGAGAGGTTCAAATCATAGAAAGTTAGAATGTCAGTCCTCTTGTACTTAAGTCGGCATTGTGCCTTTTGTATTAGATTCGGATGCAATTTCTGTGTTTCATCGTCAATAAGAAGGTGCAAGGTATACAGCAAACCTGAAGTGAAGCATCGGAATCTAAAACTGGACTCACAGGAGAGGTTCAAATCATAAATTGTTAGAGTGTCAGTCCTCTTTTACTTAAGTCGACATTGTGCCATTTGTATTAAATTCGGATGCAATTTCTGTGATTCATCGTCAATAAGATGGTCCAAGGGATACAGTAAACCTGAAGTGAAGCATCGGAATCTAAAACTGGACTCACAGGAGAGGTTCAAATCATAGAAAGCGAGAGTATCAGTCCTCTTGTACTTAAGTCGCCATTGTGCCTTTTGTACTAAATTCGGATGCAATTTCTGTGTTTCATCGTCAATAAGAAGATCCAAGGGATACAGTAAACCTGAAGTGAAGCATCGGAATCCAAAACTGGACTCACAGGTGAGGTTCAAATCATAGAAAGTTAGAGTGTCAGTCCTCTTGTACTAAAGTCGGTATTGTGCCTTTTGTATTAAATTCGGATGCAAACTCTGTGTTTCATCGTCAATAAGAAGGTCCAAGGGGTACAGTAAACCTGAAGTGAAGCATCGGAATCTAAAACTGGACTCACAGGAGAGGTTCAAATCATAGAAAGTTAGAGTGTCATTCCTCTTGTACTTAAGTCGGCATTGTGCCCTTTGTATTAAATTCGAATGCAAACTCTGTGTTTCATCGTCAATAAGAAGGTCCAAGGGATACAGTAAACCTTAAGTGAAGCATCAGAATCTAAAACTGGTCTCTTAGGAGAGGTTCAAATTATAGAAAGTTAGAATGTCAGTCCTCTTGTACTTAAGTCGGCATTGTGCCTTTTGAATTTAATTCCGATGCTTTTTCTGTGTTTCATTGTCAATAAGAAGGTCCAAGGGATTCAGTAAACCTGAAGTGAAGCATCGGAATCTAAAACTGGACTCACAGGAGAGGTTCAAATCATAGAAAGTTAGAATGTCAGTCCTCTTGTACTTAAGTCGGCATTGTGCCTTTTGTATTAGATTCGGATGCAATTTCTGTGTTTCATCGTCAATAAGAAGGTGCAAGGTATACAGCAAACCTGAAGTGAAGCATCGGAATCTAAAACTGGACTCACAGGAGAGGTTCAAATCATAAATAGTTAGAGTGTCAGTCCTCTTTTACTTAAGTCGACATTGTGCCATTTGTATTAAATTCGGATGCAATTTCTGTGATTCATCGTCAATAAGATGGTCCAAGGGATACAGTAAACCTGAAGTGAAGCATCGGAATCTAAAACTGGACTCACAGGAGAGGTTCAAATCATAGAAAGCGAGAGTATCAGTCCTCTTGTACTTAAGTCGCCATTGTGCCTTTTGTACTAAATTCGGATGCAATTTCTGTGTTTCATCGTCAATAAGAAGATCCAAGGGATACAGTAAACCTGAAGTGAAGCATCGGAATCCAAAACTGGACTCACAGGTGAGGTTCAAATCATAGAAAGTTAGAATGTCAGTCCTCTTGTACTAAAGTCGGTATTGTGCCTTTTGTATTAAATTCGGATGCAAACTCTGTGTTTCATCGTCAATAAGAAGGTCCAAGGGGTACAGTAAACCTGAAGTGAGGCATCGGAATCTAAAACTGGACTCACAGGAGAGGTTCAAATCATAGAAAGTTAGAGTGTCAGTCCTCTTGTACTTAAGTCGGCATTGTGCCTTTTGAATTTAATTCCGGACCAATTTCTGTGTTTCATCATCAATAAGAAGGTTCAAGGGATACAGTAAACCTGAAGTGAAGCATCGGAATCTAAAACTGGACTCACAGGAGATGTTCAAATCATAGAAAATGAGAGTGTCAGTCCTTTTGTACTTAAGTCGCCATTGTGATTTTTGTATTAAATTCGGATGCAATTTCTGTGTTTCATCGTAAATAAGAAGGTCCAAGGGATACAGTAAACCTGAAGTGAAGCATCGGAATCTAAAACTGGACTCACAGGAGAGTTTCAACTCATAGAAAGTTAGAGTGTCAGTCCTCTTGTACTTAAGTCGGCATTGTACCTTTTGTATTAAATTCGGATGTAAACACTGTGTTTCATCGTCAATTAGAAGGTCCAATGGATACAGTAAACCTGAAGTGAAGCATCGGAATCTAAAACTGGAATCACAGGAGAGGTTCAAATCATAGAAAGTGAGAGTGTCAGTCCTCTTGTACTTAAGACGGCATTGTGCCTTTTGAATTTAATTCCGATGCATTTTCTGTGTTTCATCGTCAATATGAAGGTGCAAGGTATACAGTAAACCTGAAGTGAAGCATCGGAATCTAAATCTGACCTCACAGGAGAGGTTAGAATCATAGAAAGTGAGAGTGTCAGTCCTCTTGTACTTAAGTCGGCATTGTGCCATTTGAATTAAATTCGGATGCAATTTCTGTGTTTTGTCGTCAATAAGAAGGTCAAAGGGATACAGTAAACCTGAAGTGAAGCATCGGAATCTAAAACTGGACTCACAGGAGAGGTTCAAATCATAGAAAGTTAGAATGTCAGTCCTCTTGTACTTATGTCGGCATTGTGCCTTTTGTATTAAATTTGGATGCAATTTCTGTGTTTCATCGTCAACAAGAAGGTGCAAGGTATACAGCAAACCTGAAGTGAAGCATCGGAATCTAAAACTGGACTCACAGGAGAGGTTCAAATCATAGAAAGTTAGAGTGTCAGTCCTCTTTTACTTAAGTCGACATTGTGCCATTTGTATTAAAATCGGATGCAATTTCTGTGTTTCATCGTCAATAAGAAGGTCCAAGGGATACAGTAAACCTGAAGTGAAGCATCGGAATCTAAAACTGGACTCAAAGGAGAGGTTCAAATCATAGAAAGTTAGAGTGTCATTCCTCTTGTTCTTAACTCGGCATTGTGCCCTTTGTATTAAATTCGAATGCAAACTCTGTGTTTCATCGTCAATAAGAAGGTCCAAGGGATACAGTAAACCTTAAGTGAAGCATCAGAATCTAAAACTGGTCTCTTAGGAGAGGTTCAAATTATGGAAAGTTAGAATGTCAGTCCTCTTGTACTTAAGTCGGCATTGTTCCTTTTGAATTTAATTCCGATGCTTTTTCTGTGTTTCATTGTCAATAAGAAGGTCCAAGGGATTCAGTAAACCTGAAGTGAAGCATCGGAATCTAAAACTGGACTCACAGGAGAGGTTCAAATCATAGAAAGTTAGAATGTCAGTCCTCTTGTACTTAAGTCGGCATTGTGCCTTTTGTATTAGATTCGGATGCAATTTCTGTGTTTCATCGTCAATAAGAAGGTGCAAGGTATACAGCAAACCTGAAGTGAAGCATCGGAATCTAAAACTGGACTCACAGGAGAGGTTCAAATCATAAATAGTTAGAGTGTCAGTCCTCTTTTACTTAAGTCGACATTGTGCCATTTGTATTAAATTCGGATGCAATTTCTGTGATTCATCGTCAATAAGATGGTCCAAGGGATACAGTAAACCTGAAGTGAAGCATCGGAATCTAAAACTGGACTCACAGGAGAGGTTCAAATCATAGAAAGCGAGAGTATCAGTCCTCTTGTACTTAAGTCGCCATTGTGCCTTTTGTACTAAATTCGGATGCAATTTCTGTGTTTCATCGTCAATAAGAAGGTCCAAGGGATACAGTAAACCTGAAGTGAAGCTTCGGAATCTAAAACTGGACTCACAGGAGAGTTTCAACTCATAGAAAGTTAGAGTGTCAGTCCTCTTGTACTTAAGTCGGCATTGTACCTTTTGTATTAAATTCGGATGTAAACTCTGTGTTTCATCGTCAATTAGAAGGTCCAATGGATACAGTAAACCTGAAGTGAAGCATCGGAATCTAAAACTGGAATCACAGGAGAGGTTCAAATCATAGAAAGTGAGAGTGTCAGTCCTCTTGTACTTAAGACGGCATTGTGCCTTTTGAATTTAATTCCGATGCATTTTCTGTGTTTCATCGTCAATATGAAGGTGCAAGGTATACAGTAAACCTGAAGTGAAGCATCGGAATCTAAATCTGACCTCACAGGAGAGGTTAGAATCATTGAAAGTGAGAGAGTCAGTCCTCTTGTACTTAAGTCGGCATTGTGCCATTTGAATTAAATTCGGATGCAATTTCTGTGTTTCTTCGTCAATAAGAAGGTCCAAGGGATACAGTAAACCTGAAGTGAAGCATCGGAATCTAAAACTGGACTCACAGGGGAGGTTCAAATCATAGAAAGTGAGAGTGTCAGTCCTCTGGTACTTAAGTCGCCATTGTGCTTTTTGTATTAAATTCGGATGCAATTCCTGTTTTCATCGTCAATAAGAAGGTCCAAGGGATACAGTAAACCTGAAGTAAAGCATCGGAATCTAAAATTGGACTCACAGGAGAGGTTCAACTCATAGAAAGTTAGAGTGTCAGTCCTCTTGTA
This sequence comes from Schistocerca americana, assembly GCF_021461395.2. Lineage (NCBI taxonomy): Eukaryota > Metazoa > Arthropoda > Insecta > Orthoptera > Acrididae > Schistocerca > Schistocerca americana. Next base: position 907,625 of record NW_025726609.1, on the reverse strand, counting down.
CTAAAGTCGGTATTGTGCCTTTTGTATTAAATTCGGATGCAAACTCTGTGTTTCATCGTCAATAAGAAGGTCCAAGGGGTACAGTAAACCTGAAGTGAAGCATCGGAATCTAAAACTGGACTCACAGGAGAGGTTCAAATCATAGAAAGTTAGAGTGTCAGTCCTCTTGTACTTAAGTCGGCATTGTGCCTTTTGAATTTAATTCCGATGCAATTTCTGTGTTTCATCGTCAATAAGAAGGTTCAAGGGATACAGTAAACCTGAAGTGAAGCATCGGAATCTAAAACTGGACTCACAGGAGATGTTCAAATCATAGAAAGTGAGAGTGTCAGTCCTTTTGTACTTAAGTCGCCATTGTGATTTTTGTATTGAATTCGGATGCAATTTCTGTGTTTCATCGTCAATAAGAAGGTCCAAGGGATACAGTAAACCTGAAGTGAAGCATCGGAATCTAAAACTGGACTCACAGGAGAGGTTCAACTCATAGAAAGTTAGAGTGTCAGTCCTCTTGTACTTAAGTCGGCATTGTACCTTTTGTATTAAATTCGGATGTAAACTCTGTGTTTCATCGTCAACTAGAAGGTCCAAGGGATACAGTAAACCTGCAGTGAAGCATCGGAATCTAAAACTGTAATCACAGGAGAGGTTCAAATCATAGAAAGTGAGAGTGTCAGTCCTCTTGTACTTAAGACAGCATTGTGCCTTTTGAATTTAATTCCGATGCATTTTCTGTGTTTCATCGTCAATATGAAGGTGCAAGGTATACAGTAAACCTGAAGTGAAGCATCGGAATCTAAATCTGACCTCAAAGGAGAGGTTAGAATAATAGAAAGTGAGAGTGTCAGTCCTCTTGTACTTAAGTCGGCATTGTGCCATTTGAATTAAATTCGGATGCAATTTCTGTGTTTCGTCGTCAATAAGAAGGTCCAAGGGATACAGTAAACCTGAAGTAAAGCATCGGAATCTAAATTTGGACTCACAGGAGAGGTTCAAATCATAGAAAGTTAAAGTGTCAATCCTCTTGTCATTAAGTCGGCATTGTGCCTTTTGTATTAAATTCGGATGCAAACTCTGTGTTTCATCGTCAATAAGAAGGTCCAAGGGATACAGTAAACCTGAAGTGAAGCATCGTAATCTAAAACTGGACTCACAGGAGAGGTTCAAATCATAAAAAGTTAGAGTGTCAGTCCTCTTGTACTTAAGTCGGCATTGTGCTTTTTGAATTTAATTCCGATGCTATTTCTGTGTTTCATTGTCAATAAGAAGGTCCAAAGGATACAGTAAACCTGAAGTGAAGCATCGGAATCTAAAACTGGACTCACAGGAGAGATTCAAATCATAGAAAGTGAGAGTGTCAGTCCTCTTTTACTTAAGTCGGCATTGTGCGTTTTAAATTTAATTCCGATGCTATATCTGTGTCTCATCGTCAATAAGAAGGTCCAAGGGATACAGTAAACCTGAAGTGAAGCATCGGAATCTAGAACTGGACTCACAGGAGATGTTCAAATCATAGAAAGTGAGAGTGTCAGTCCTCTTGTACTTAAGCAGCCATTGTGATTTTTGTATTAAATTCGGATGCAATTTCTGTGTTTCATCGTCAATAAGAAGGTCCAAGGGATACAGTAAACCTGAAGTGAAGCATCGGAATCTAAAACTGGACTCACAGGAGAGGTGCAAACCATAGAAAGTTAGAGCGTCAGTCCTCTTGTACTTAAGTCGGCATTGTACCTTTTGTATTAAATTCGGATGCAAACTCTGTGTTTCATCGTCAATTAGAAGGTCCAAGGGATACAGTAAACCTGAAGTGACGCAACGGAATGTAAAACTGGACTCACAAGAGAGGTTCAAATCATAGAAAGTGAGAGTGTCAGTCCTCTTGTACTTAAGTCGGCATTGTGCCTTTTGAATTTAATTCCGATGCAATTTCTGTGTTTCATCGTCAATAACAAGCTGCAAGGTATACAGTAAACCTGAAGTGAAGCTTCGGAATCCAAAACTGGTCTCACAGGAGAGGTTCAAATCATAGAAAGTGAGAGCGTCAGTCCTCTTGTACTTAAGTCGGCATTGCTCCATTTGTATTAAATTTGGATGCAATTTCTGTGTTTCATCGTCAATAAGAAGGTCCAAGGGATACAGTAAACCTGAAGTGAAGCATCGGAATCTAAAACTGGACTCACAGGAGAGGTTCAAATCATAGAAAGTTAGAGTGTCAGTCCTCTTGTACTTAAGTCGGCATTGTGCCTTCTGAATTTAATTCCGATGCAATTTCTGTGTTTCATCGTCAATAAGAAGGTGCAAGGTATACAGTAAACCTGAAGTGAAGCATCGGAATCTAAATTTGGACTCGCAGGAGAGGTTTAAATCATAGAATATTACAGTGTCAGTCCTCTTTTACTTAAGACGGCATTGTGTCATTTGTATTAAATTCGGATGCGATTTCTGTGTTTTATCGTCAACAAGAAGGTCCAAGGGATACAGTAAACCTGAAGTGAAGCATCGGAATCTAAATCTGACCTCACAGGAGAGGTTCGAATCATAGAAAGTGAGAGTGTCAGTCCTCTTGTACTTAAGTCGGCATTGTGCCATTTGTATTAAATTCGGATGCAATTTCTGTGTTTCATCGTCAACAAGAAGGTCCAAGGGATACAGTAATTGTGAGGTGAAGCATCGGAATCTAAAAATGGACTCAGAGGAGACGTTCAAATCATATAAAGTGAGAGTGTCAGTCCTCTTGTACTTAAGTCACCATTGTGACTTTTGTATTAATTTCGGATACAATTTCTGTGTTTCATCGTCAATAAGAAGGTCCAAGGGGTACAGTAAACCTGAAGTGAAGCATCGGAATCTAAAACTGGACTCACAGGAGAGGTCCAAATCATACAAAGTGAGAGTGTCAGTCCTCTTGTACTTAAGTCGCCATTGTGCCTTTTGTATTAAATTCGGATGCAAACTCTGTGTTTCATCGTAATAAGAAGGTCCAAGGGGTACAGTAAACCTGAAGTGAAGCATCGGAATCTAAAACTGGACTCACAGGAGAGGTTCAAATCATAGAAAGTTAGAGTGTCAGTCCTCTTGTACTTAAGTCGGCATTGTGCCTTTTGAATTTAATTCCGATGCAATTTATGTGTTTCATCGTCAATAAGAAGGTCCAAGGGATACAGTAAACCTGAAATGAAGCATCGGAATCTAAAACTGGACTCACATTAGAGGTTCAAATCATAGAAATTTAGAGTGTCAGTCCTCTTTTGCTTAAGTCGGCATTTTGCGTTTTGAATTTAATTCCGATGCAATTTCTGTGTTTCATCGTCAATAAGAAGGTTCAAGGGATACAGTAAACCTGAAGTGAAGCATCGGAATCTAAAACTGGACTCACAGGAGATGTTCAAATCATAGAAAGTGAGAGTGTCAGTCCTTTTGTACTTAAGTCGCCATTGTGATTTTTGTATTAAATTCGGATGCAATTTATGTGTTTCATCGTCAATAAGAAGGTCCAAGGGATACAGTAAACCTAAAGTGAAGCATCGTAATCTAAAACTGGACTCACAGGAGAGGTTAAAATCATAAAAAGTTTGAGTGTCAGTCCTCTTGTACTTAAAACGGCATTGTGCTTTTTGAATTTAATTCCGATGCTATTTCTGTGTTTCATTGTCAATAAGAAGGTCCAAAGGATACAGTAAACCTGAAGTGAAGCTCGGAATCTAAAACTGGACTCACAGGAGAGATTCAAATCATAGAAAGTGAGAGTGTCAGTCCTCTTTTACTTAAGTCGGCATTGTGCGTTTTAAATTTAATTCCGATGCCATATCTGTGTCTCATCGTCAATAAGAAGGTCCAAGGGATACAGTAAACCTGAAGTGAAGCATCGGAATCTAGAACTGGACTCACAGGAGATGTTCAAATCATAGAAAGTGAGAGTGTCAGTCCTCTTGTACTTAAGCAGCCATTGTGATTTTTGTATTAAATTCGGATGCAATTTCTGTGTTTCATCGTCAATAAGAAGGTCCAAGGGATACAGTAAACCTGAAGAGAAGCATCGGAATCTAAAACTGGACTCACAGGAGAGGTGCAAATCATAGAAAGTTAGAGTGTCAGTCCTCTTGTACTTAAGTCGGCATTGTACCTTTTGTATTAAATTCGGATGCAAACTCTGTGTTTCATCGTCAATTAGAAGGTCCAAGGGATACAGTAAACCTGAAGTGAAGCATCGGAATCTAAAACTGAACTCACAGGAGAGGTTCGAATCATAGAAAGTGAGAGTGTCAGTCCTCTTGTACTTAAGTCGGCATTGTGCCTTTTGAATTTAATTCCGATGCAATTTCTGTGTTTCATCGTCAATAAGAAGCTGCAAGGTATACAGTAAACCTGAAGTGAAGCTTCGGAATCCAAAACTGGTCTCACAGGAGAGGTTCAAATCATAGAAAGTGAGAGTGTTAGTCCTCTTCTACTTAGGTCGGCACTGTGCCTTTTGAATTTAATTCCGATACAATTTCTGTGTCTCATTGTCAATAAGAACGTCCAAGGGATACAGTAAACCTGAAGTGAAGCATCGGAATCTAAAACTGGACTCACAGGAGAGGTTCGAATCATAAAAAGTGAGAGTGTCAGTCCTCTTGTACTTAAGTCGGCATTGCTCCATTTGTATTAAATTTGGATGAAATTTCTGTGTTTCATCGTCAATAGGAAGGTCCAAGGGATACAGTAAACCTGAAGTGAAGCATCGGAATCTAAAACTGGACTCACAGGAGAGGTTCAAATCATAGAAAGTTAGAGTGTCAGTCCTCTTGTACTTAAGTCGGCATTGTGCCTTCTGAATTTAATTCCGATGCAATTTCTGTGTTTCATCGTCAATAAGAAGGTGCAAGGTATACAGTAAACCTGAAGTGAAGCATCGGAATCTAAAACTGGACTCGCAGGAGAGGTTTAAATCATAGAATATTACAGTGTCAGTCCTCTTTTACTTAAGACGGCATTGTGTCATTTGTATTAAATTCGGATGCGATTTCTGTGTTTTATCGTCAACAAGAAGGTCCAAGGGATACAGTAAACCTGAAGTGAAGCATCGGAATCTAAATCTGACCTCACAGGAGAGGTTCGAATCATAGAAAGTGAGAGTGTCAGTCCTCTTGTACTTAAGTCGGCATTGTGCCATTTGTATTAAATTCGGATGCAATTTCTGTGTTTCATCGTCAATAAGAATGTCCAAGGGATACAGTAAATGTGAGGTGTAGCATCGGAATCTAAAACTGGACTCAGAGGAGACGTTCAAATCATATAAAGTGAGAGTGTCAGTCCTCTTGTACTTAAGTCACCATTGTGACTTTTGTATTAATTTCGGATGCAATTTCTGTGTTTCATCGTCAATAAGAAGGTCCAATGGGATACAGTAAACCTGAAGTGAAGCATCGGAATCTAAAACTGGACTCACAGGAGAGGTTCTAATCATAGGAAGTTAGAGTGTCAGTCCTCTTGTACTTAAGTCGCCATTGTGCCTTTTGAATTTAATTCCGATGCAATTTCTGTGTTTCATCGTCAATAAGAAAGTCCAAGGGATACAGTAAACCAGAAAAGAAGCATCGGAATCTAAAACTGGACTCACAGGAGAGGTTCAAATCATAGAAAGTTAGAGTGTCAGTCCTCTTTTGCTTAAGTCGGCATTTTGCGTTTTGAATTTAATTCCGATGCAATTTCTGTGTTTCATCGTCAATAAGGTTCAAGGGATACAGTAAACCTGAAGTGAAGCATCGGAATCTCAAACTGGACTCACAGGAGATGTTCAAATCATAGAAAGGGAGAGTGTCAGTCCTTTTGTACTTAAGTCGCCATTGTGATTTTTGTATTAAATTCGGATGCAATTTCTGTGTTTCATCGTCAATAAGAAGATCCAAGGGATACAGTAAACCTGAAGTGAAGCATCGGAATCTAAAACTGGACTCACAGGAGAGGTTCAACTCATAGAAAGTTAGAGTGTCAGTCCTCTTGTACTTAAGTCGGCATTGTACCTTTTGTATTAAATTCGGATGTAAACTCTGTGTTTCATCGTCAATTAGAAGGTCCAAGGGATACAGTAAACCTGAAGTGAAGCATCGGAATCTAAAACTGGAATCACAGGAGAGGTTCAAATCATAGAAAGTGAGAGTGTCAGTCCTCTTGTACTTAAGACGGCATTGTGCCTTTTGAATTTAATTCCGATGCATTTTCTGTGTTTCATCGTCAATATGAAGGTGCAAGGTATACAGTAAACCTGAAGTGAAGCATCGGAATCAAAATCTGACCACACAGGAGAGGTTCGAAACATAGAAAGTGAGAGTGTCAGTCCTCTTGTACTTAAGTCGGCATTGTGCCATTTGAATTAAATTCGGATGCAATTTCTGTGTTTCGTCGTCAATAGGATGGTCCAAGGGATACAGTAAACCTGAAGTGAAGCATCGGAATCTAAAACTGGACTCACAGGGGAGGTTCAAATCATAGAAAGTGAGAGTGTCAGTCCTCTGGTACTTAAGTCGCCATTGTGCCTTTTGTATTAAATTCGGATGCAATTCCTGTTTTCATCGTCAATAAGAAGGACCAAGGGATACAGTAAACCTGATGTGAAGCATCGTAATCTAAAACTGGACTCACAGGAGAGGTTCAAATCATAAAAAGTTAGAGTGTCAGTCCTCTTGTACTTAAGTCGGCATTGTGCTTTTTGAATTTAATTCCGATGCTATTTCTGTGTTTCATTGTCAATAAGAAGGTCCAAAGGATACAGTAAACCTGAAGTGAAGCATCGGAATCTAAAACTGGACTCACAGGTGAGATTCAAATCATAGAAAGTGAGAGTGTCAGTCCTCTTTTACTTAAGTCGGCATTGTGCGTTTTAAATTTAATTCCGATGCTATATCTGTGTCTCATCGTCAATATGAAGGTCCAAGGGATACAGTAAACCTGAAGTGAAGCATCGGAATCTAGAACTGGACTCACAGGAGATGTTCAAATCATAGAAAGTGAGAGTGTCAGTCCTCTTGTACTTAAGCAGCCATTGTGATTTTTGTATTAAATTCGGATGCAATTTCTGTGTTTCATCGTCAATAAGAAAGTCCAAGGGATACAGTAAACCTGAAGTGAAGCATCGGAATCTAAAACTGGACTCACAGGAGAGGTGCAAATCATAGAAAGTTAGAGTGTCAGTCCTCTTGTACTTAAGTCGGCATTGTACCTTTTGTATTAAATTCGGATGCAAACTCTGTGTTTCATCGTCAATTAGAAGGTCCAAGGGATACAGTAAACCTGAAGTGACGCATCGGAATGTAAAACTCTACTCACAGGAGAGGTTCAAATCATAGAAAGTGAGAGTGTCAGTCCTCTTGTACTTAAGTCGGCATTGTGCCTTTTGAATTTAATTCCGATGCAATTCCTGTGTTTCATCGTCAATAAGAAGCTGCAAGGTATACAGTAAGCCTGAAGTGAAGCTTCGGAATCCAAAACTGGTCTCACAGGAGAGGTTCAAATCATAGAAAGTGAGAGTGTTAGTCCTCTTCTACTTAGGTCGGCACTGTGCCTTTTGAATTTAATTCCGATGCAATTTCTATGCCTCATCGTCAATAAGAACGTCCAAGGGATACAGTAAACCTGAAGTGAAGCATCGGAATCTAAAACTGGACTCACAGGAGAGGTTCGAATCATAGAAAGTGAGAGTGTCAGTCCTCTTGTACTTAAGTCGGCATTGCGCCATTTGTATTAAATTTGGATGCAATTTCTGTGTTTCATCGTCAATAAGAAGGTGCAAGGTATACAGTAAACCTGAAGTGAAGCATCGGAATCTAAAACTGGACTCGCAGGAGAGGTTTAAATCATAGAATATTACAGTGTCAGTCCTCTTTTACTTAAGACGGCATTGTGTCATTTGTATTAAATTCGGATGCGATTTCTGTGTTTTATCGTCAATAAGAAGGTTCAAGGGATACAGTAAACCTGAAGTGAAGCATCGGAATCTCAAACTGGACTCACAGGAGATGTTCAAATCATAGAAAGGGAGAGTGTCAGTCCTGTTGTACTTAAGTCGCCATTGTGATTTTTGTATTAAATTCGGATGCAATTTCTGTGTTTCATCGTCAATAAGAAGATCCAAGGGATACAGTAAACCTGAAGTGAAGCATCGGAATCTAAAACTGGACTCACAGGAGAGGTTCAACTCATAGAAAGTTAGAGTGTCAGTCCTCTTGTACTTAAGTCGGCATTGTACCTTTTGTATTAAATTCGGATGTAAACTCTGTGTTTCATCGTCAATTAGAAGGTCCAAGGGATACAGTAAACCTGAAGTGAAGCATCGGAATCTGAAACTGGAATCACAGGAGAGGTTCAAATCATAGAAAGTGAGAGTGTCAGTCCTCTTGTACTTAAGACGGCATTGTGCCTTTTGAATTTAATTCCGATGCATTTTCTGTGTTTCATCGTCAATATGAAGGTGCAAGGTATACAGTAAACCTGAAGTGAAGCATCGGAATCAAAATCTGACCACACAGGAGAGGTTCGAAACATAGAAAGTGAGAGTGTCAGTCCTCTTGTACTTAAGTCGGCATTGTGCCATTTGAATTAAATTCGGATGCAATTTCTGTGTTTCGTCGTCAATAGGAAGGTCCAAGGGATACAGTAAACCTGAAGTGAAGCATCGGAATCTAAAACTGGACTCACAGGGGAGGTTCAAATCATAGAAAGTGAGAGTGTCAGTCCTCTGGTACTTAAGTCGCCATTGTGCCTTTTGTATTAAATTCGGATGCAATTCCTGTTTTCATCGTCAATAAGAAGGTCCAAGGGATACAGTAAACCTGAAGTAAAGCATCGGAATCTAAAATTGGACTCACAGGAGAGGTTCAAATCACAGAAAGTTAAAGTGTCAATCCTCTTGTCATTAAGTCGGCATTGTGCCTTTTATATTACATTCGGATGCAAACTCTGTGTTTCATCGTCAATAAGAAGGTCCAAGGGATACAGTAAACCTGAAGTGAAGCATCGTAATCTAAAACTGGACTCACAGGAGAGGTTCAAATCATAAAAAGTTAGAGTGTCAGTCCTCTTGTACTTAAGTCGGCATTGTGCTTTTTGAATTTAATTCCGATGCTATTTCTGTGTTTCATTGTCAATAAGAAGGTCCAAAGGATACAGTAAACCTGAAGTGAAGCATCGGAATCTAAAACTGGACTCACAGGAGAGATTCAAATCATAGAAAGTGAGAGTGTCAGTCCTCTTTTACTTAAGTCGGCATTGTGCGTTTTAAATTTAATTCCGATGCTATATCTGTGTCTCATCGTCAATAAGAAGGTCCAAGGGATACAGTAAACCTGAAGTGAAGCATCGGAATCTAGAACTGGACTCACAGGAGATGTTCAAATCATAGAAAGTGAGAGTGTCAGTCCTCTTGTACTTAAGCAGCCATTGTGATTTTTGTATTAAATTCGGATGCAATTTCCGTGTTTCATCGTCAATAAGAAGGTCCAAGGGATACAGTAAACCTGAAGTGAAGCATCGGAATCTAAAACTGGACTCACAGGAGAGTTTCAACTCATAGAAAGTTAGAGTGTCAGTCCTCTTGTACTTAAGTCGGCATTGTACCTTTTGTATTAAATTCGGATGTAAACTCTGTGTTTCATCGTCAATTAGAAGGTCCAATGGATACAGTAAACCTGAAGTGAAGCATCGGAATCTAAAACTGGAATCACAGGAGAGGTTCAAATCATAGAAAGTGAGAGTGTCAGTCCTCTTGTACTTAAGACGGCATTGTGCCTTTTGAATTTAATTCCGATGCATTTTCTGTGTTTCATCGTCAATATGAAGGTGCAAGGTATACAGTAAACCTGAAGTGAAGCATCGGAATCTAAATCTGACCTCACAGGAGAGGTTAGAATCATTGAAAGTGAGAGTGTCAGTCCTCTTGTACTTAAGTCGGCATTGTGCCATTTGAATTAAATTCGGATGCAATTTCTGTGTTTCGTCGTCAATAAGAAGGTCCAAGGGATACAGTAAACCTGAAGTGAAGCTTCGGAATCTAAAACTGGACTCACAGGGGAGGTTCAAATCATAGAAAGTGAGAGTGTCAGTCCTCTGGTACTTAAGTCGCCATTGTGCCTTTTGTATTAAATTCGGATGCAATTCCTGTTTTCATCGTCAATAAGAAGGTCCAAGGGATACAGTAAACCTGAAGTAAAGCATCGGAATCTAAAATTGGACTCACAGGAGAGGTTCAACTCATAGAAAGTTAGAGTGTCAGTCCTCTTGTACTAAAGTCGGTATTGTGCCTTTTGTATTAAATTCGGATGCATCTCTGTGTTTCATCGTCAATAAGAAGGTCCAAGGGGTACAGTAAACCTGAAGTGAAGCATCGGAATCTAAAACTGGACTCACAGGAGAGGTTCAAATCATAGAAAGTTAGAGTGTCAGTCCTCTTGTACTTAAGTCGGCATTGTGCCTTTTGAATTTAATTCCGATGCAATTTCTGAATTTCATCGTCAATAAGAAGGTTCAAGGGATACAGTAAACCTGAAGTGAAGCATCGGAATCTAAAACTGGACTCACAGGAGATGTTCAAATCATAGAAAGTGAGAGTGTCAGTCCTTTTGTACTTAAGTCGCCATTGTGATTTTTGTATTGAATTCGGATGCAATTTCTGTGTTTCATCGTCAATAAGAAGGTCCAAGGGATACAGTAAACCTGAAGTGAAGCATCGGAATCCAAAACTGGACTCACAGGAGAGGTTCAACTCATAGAAAGTTAGAGTGTCAGTCCTCTTGTACTTAAGTCGGCATTGTACCTTTTGTATTAAATTCGGATGTAAACTCTGTGTTTCATCGTCAACTAGAAGGTCCAAGGGATACAGTAAACCTGAAGTGAAGCATCGGAATCTAAAACTGTAATCACAGGAGAGGTTCAAATCATAGAAAGTGAGAGTGTCAGTCCTCTTGTACTTAAGACGGCATTGTGCCTTTTGAATTTAATTCCGATGCATTTTCTGTGTTTCATCGTCAATATGAAGGTGCAAGGTATACAGTAAACCTGAAGTGAAGCATCGGAATCTAAATGTGACCTCAAAGGAGTGGTTAGAATTATAGAAAGTGAGAGTGTCAGTCCTCTTGTACTTAAGTCGGAATTGTGCCATTTGAATTAAATTCGGATGTAATTTCTGTGTTTCGTCGTCAATAAGAAGGTCCAAGGGATACAGTAAACCTGAAGTGAAACATCGGAATCTAAAACTGGACTCACAGGGGAGGTTCAAATCATAGAAAGTGAGTGTGTCAGTCCTCTGGTACTTAAGTCGCCATTGTGCCTTTTGTATTAAATTCGGATGCAATTCCTGTTTTCATCGTCAATAAGAAGGTCCAAGGGATACAGTAAACCTGAAGTAAAACATCGGAATCTAAATTTGGACTCACAGGAGAGGTTCAAATCATAGAAAGTTAAAGTGTCAATCCTCTTGTCATTAAGTCGGCATTGTGCCTTTTGTATTAAATTCGGATGCAAACTCTGTGTTTCATCGTCAATAAGAAGGTCCAAGGGATACAGTAAACCTGAAGTGAAGCATCGTAATCTAAAACTGGACTCACAGGAGAGGTTCAAATCATAAAAAGTTAGAGTGTCAGTCCTCTTGTACTTAAGTCGGCATTGTGCTTTTTGAATTTAATTCCGATGCTATTTCTGTGTTTCATTGTCAATAAGAAGGTCCAAAGGATACAGTAAACCTGAAGTGAAGCATCGGAATCTAAAACTGGACTCACAGGAGAGATTCAAATCATAGAAAGTGAGAGTGTCAGTCCTCTTTTACTTAAGTCGGCATTGTGCGTTTTAAATTTAATTCCGATGCTATATCTGTGTCTCATCGTCAATAAGAAGGTCCAAGGGATACAGTAAACCTGAAGTGAAGCATCGGAATCTAGAACTGGACTCACAGGAGATGTTCAAATCATAGAAAGTGAGAGTGTCAGTCCTCTTGTACTTAAGCAGCCATTGTGATTTTTGTATTAAATTCGGATGCAATTTCTGTGTTTCATCGTCAATAAGAGGGTCCAAGGGATACAGTATACCTGAAGTGAAGCATCGGAATCTAAAACTGGACTCACAGGAGAGGTGCAAATCATAGAAAGTTAGAGTGTCAGTCCTCTTGTACTTAAGTTGGCATTGTACCTTTTGTATTAAATTCGGATGCAAACTCTGTGTTTCATCGTCAATTAGAAGGTCCAAGGGATACAGTAAACCTGAAGTGACGCAACGGAATGTAAAACTGGACTCACAAGAGAGGTTCAAATCATAGAAAGTGAGAGTGTCAGTCCTCTTGTACTTAAGTCGGCATTGTGCCTTTTGAATTTAATTCCGATGCAATTTCTGTGTTTCATCGTCAATAAGAAGCTGCAAGGTATACAGTAAACCTGAAGTGAAGCTTCGGAATCCAAAACTGGTTTCACAGGAGAGGTTCAAATCATAGAAAGTGAGAGTGTTAGTCCTCTTCTACTTAGGTCGGCACTGTGCCTTTTCAATTTAATTCCGATGCAATTTCTGTGTCTCATCGTCAATAAGAACGTCCAAGGGATACAGTAAACCTGAAGTGAAGCATCGGAATCTAAAACTGGACTCACAGGAGAGGTTCGAATCATAGAAAGTGAGAGTGTCAGTCCTCTTGTACTTAAGTCGGCATTGCTCCATTTGTATTAAATTTGGATGCAATTTCTGTGTTTCATCGTCAATAAGAAGGTCCAAGGGATACAGTAAACCTGAAGTGAAGCATCGGAATCTAAAACTGGACTCACAGGAGAGGTTCAAATCATAGAAAGTTAGAGTGTCAGTCCTCTTGTACTTAAGTCGGCATTGTGCCTTCTGAATTTAATTCCGATGCAATTTCTGTGTTTCATCGTCAATAAGAAGGTGCAAGGTATACAGTACACCTGAAGTGAAGCATCGGAATCTAAAACTGGACTCGCAGGAGAGGTTTAAATCATAGAATATTACAGTGTCAGTCCTCTTTTACTTAAGACGGCATTGTGTCATTTGTATTAAATTCGGATGCGATTTCTGTGTTTTATCGTCAACAAGAAGGTCCAAGGGATACAGTAAACCTGAAGTGAAGCATCGGAATCTAAATCTGACCTCACAGGAGAGGTTCGAATCATAGAAAGTGAGAGTGTCAGTCCTCTTGTACTTAAGTCGGCATTGTGCCATTTGTATTAAATTCGGATGCAATTTCTGTGTTTCATCGTCAACAAGATGGTCCAAGGGATACAGTAATTGTGAGGTGAAGCATCGGAATCTAAAACTGGACTCAGAGGAGACGTTCAAATCATATAAAGTGAGAGTGTCAGTCCTCTTGTACTTAAGTCACCATTGTGACTTTTGTATTAATTTCGGATACAATTTCTGTGTTTCATCGTCAATAAGAAGGTCCAAGGGGTACAGTAAACCTGAAGTGAAGCATCGGAATCTAAAACTGGACTCACAGGAGAGGTCCAAATCATACAAAGTGAGAGTGTCAGTCCTCTTGTACTTAAGTCGCCATTGTGCCTTTTGTATTAAATTCGGATGCAAACTCTGTGTTTCATCGTAATAAGAAGGTCCAAGGGGTACAGTAAACCTGAAGTGAAGCATCGGAATCTAAAACTGGACTCACAGGAGAGGTTCAAATCATAGAAAGTTAGAGTGTCAGTCCTCTTGTACTTAAGTCGGCATTGTGCCTTTTGAATTTAATTCCGATGCAATTTATGTGTTTCATCGTCAATAAGAAGGTCCAAGGGATACAGTAAACCTGAAATGAAGCATCGGAATCTAAAACTGGACTCACAGGAGAGGTTCAAATCATAGAAAGTTAGAGTGTCAGTCCTCTTTTGCTTAAGTCGGCATTTTGCGTTTTGAATTTAATTCCGATGCAATTTCTGTGTTTCATCGTCAATAAGAAGGTTCAAGGGATACAGTAAACCTGAAGTGAAGCATCGGAATCTAAAACTGGACTCACAGGAGATGTTCAAATCATAGAAAGTGAGAGTGTCAGTCCTTTTGTACTTAAGTCGCCATTGTGATTTTTGTATTACATTCGGATGCAATTTCTGTGTTTCATCGTCAACAAGAAGGTCCAAGGGATACAGTAAACCTGAAGTGAAGCATCGGAATCTAAATCTGACCTCACAGGAGAGGTTCGAATCATAGAAAGTGAGAGTGTCAGTCCTCTTGTACTTAAGTCGGCATTGTGCCATTTGTATTAAATTCGGATGCAATTTCTGTGTTTCATCGTCAACAAGAAGGTCCAAGGGATACAGTAATTGTGAGGTGAAGCATCAGAATCTAAAACTGGACTCAGAGGAGACGTTCAAATCATATAAAGTGAGAGTGTCAGTCCTCTTGTACTTAAGTCACCATTGTGACTTTTGTATTAATTTCGGATACAATTTCTGTGTTTCATCGTCAATAAGAAGGTCCTAGGGATACAGTAAACCTGAAGTGAAGCATCGGAATCTAAAATTGGACTCACAGGAGAGGTTCAAATCATAGAATGTGAGAGTGTCAGTCCTCTTGTACCTAAGTCGCCATTGTGCCTTTTGTATTAAATTCGGATGCAAACTCTGTGTTTCATCGTCAATAAGAAGGTCCAAGGGGTACAGTAAACCTGAAGTGAAGCATCGGAATCTAAAACTGGACTCACAGGAGAGGTTCAAATCATAGAAAGTTAGAGTGTCAGTCCTCTTGTACTTAAGTCGGCATTGTGCCTTTTGAATTTAATTCCGATGCTTTTTCTGTGTTTCATCGTTAATATGAAGGTGCAAGGTATACAGTAAACCTGAAGTGAAGCATCGGAATCTAAATCTGACCTCACAGGAGAGGTTAGAATCATAGAAAGTGAGAGTGTCAGTCCTCTTGTACTTAAGTCGGCATTGTGCCATTTGAATTAAATTCGGATGCAATTTCTGTGTTTCGTCGTCAATAAGAAGGTCCAAGGGATACAGTAAACCTGAAGTGAAGCATCGGAATCTAAAACTGGACTCACAGGGGAGGTTCAAATCATAGAAAGTGAGAGTGTCAATCCTCTTGTCATTAAGTCGGCATTGTGCCTTTTGTATTAAATTCGGATGCAAACTCCGTGTTTCATCGTCAATAAGAAGGTCCAAGGGATACAGTAAACGTAAAGTGAAGCATCGTAATCTAAAACTGGACTCACAGGATAGGTTAAAATCATAAAAAGTTTGAGTGTCAGTCCTCTTGTACTTAAGTCGGCATTGTGCTTTTTGAATTTAATTCCGATGTTATTTCTGTGTTTCATTGTCAATAAGAAGGTCCAAAGGATACAGTAAACCTGAAGTGAAGCATCGGAATCTAAAACTGGACTCACAGGAGAGATTCAAATCATAGAAAGTGAGAGTGTCAGTCCTCTTTTACTTAAGACGGCATTGTGCGTTTTATATTTAATTCCGATGCTATATCTGTGTCTCATCGTCAATAAGAAGGTCCAAGGGATACAGTAAACCTGAAGTGAAGCATCGGAATCTAGAACTGGACTCACAGGAGATGTTCAAATCATAGAAAGTGAGAGTGTCAGTCCTCTTGTACTTAAGCAGCCATTGTGATTTTTGTATTAAATTCGGATGCAATTTCTGTGTTTCATCGTCAATAAGAAGGTCCAAGGGATACAGTAAACCTGAAGTGAAGCATCGGAATCTAAAACTGGACTCACAGGAGAGTTTCAACTCATAGAAAGTTAGAGTGTCAGTCCTCTTGTACTTAAGTCGGCATTGTACCTTTTGTATTAAATTCGGATGTAAACTCTGTGTTTCGTCGTCAATAAGAAGGTCCAAGGGATACAGTAAACCTGAAGTGAAGCATCGGAATCTAAAACTGGACTCACAGGGGAGGTTCAAATCATAGAAAGTGAGAGTGTCAGTCCTCTGGTACTTAAGTCGCCATTGTGCCTTTTGTATTAAATTCGGATGCAATTCCTGTTTTCATCGTCAATAAGAAGGTCCAAGGGGTACAGTAAACCTGAAGTAAAGCATCGGAATCTAAAATTGGACTCACAGGAGAGGTTCAACTCATAGAAAGTTAGAGTGTCAGTCCTCTAGTACTAAAGTCGGTATTGTGCCTTTTGTATTAAATTCGGATGCAAACTCTGTGTTTCATCGTCAATAAGAAGGTCCAAGGGGTACAGTAAACCTGAAGTGAAGCATCGGAATCTAAAACTGGACTCACAGGAGAGGTTCAAATCATAGAAAGTTAGAGTGTCAGTCCTCTTGTACTTAAGGCGGCATTGTGCCTTTTGAATTTAATTCCGATGCAATTTCTGTGTTTCATCGTCAATAAGAAGGTTCAAGGGATACAGTAAACCTGAAGTGAAGCATCGGAATCTAAAACTGGACTCACAGGAGATGTTCAAATCATAGAAAGTGAGAGTGTCAGTCCTTTTGTACTTAAGTCGCCATTGTGATTTTTGTATTGAATTCGGATGCAATTTCTGTGTTTCATCGTCAATAAGAAGGTCCAAGGGATACAGTAAACCTGAAGTGAAGCATCGGAATCCAAAACTGGACTCACAGGAGAGGTTCAACTCATAGAAAGTTAGAGTGTCAGTCCTCTTGTACTTAAGTCGGCATTGTACCTTTTGTATTAAATTCGGATGTAAACTCTGTGTTTCATCGTCAACTAGAAGGTCCAAGGGATACAGTAAACCTGAAGTGAAGCATCGGAATCTAAAACTGTAATCACAGGAGAGGTTCAAATCATAGAAAGTGAGAGTGTCAGTCCTCTTGTACTTAAGACGGCATTGTGCCTTTTGAATTTAATTCCGATGCATTTTCTGTGTTTCATCGTCAATATGAAGGTGCAAGGTATACAGTAAACCTGAAGTGAAGCATCGGAATCTAAATCTGACCTCAAAGGAGAGGTTAGAATTATAGAAAGTGAGAGTGTCAGTCCTCTTGTACTTAAGTCGGCATTGTGCCATTTGAATTAAATTCGGATGCAATTTCTGTGTTTCGTCGTCAATAAGAAGGTCCAAGGGATACAGTAAACCTGAAGTGAAACATCGGAATCTAAAACTGGACTCACAGGGGAGGTTCAAATCATAGAAAGTGAGAGTGTCAGTCCTCCGGTACTTAAGTCGCCATTGTGCCTTTTGTATTAAATTCGGATGCAATTCCTGTTTTCATCGTCAATAAGAAGGTCCAAGGGATACAGTAAACCTGAAGTAAAGCATCGGAATCTAAAATTGGACTCACAGGAGAGGTTCAAATCATAGAAAGTTAAAGTGTCAATCCTCTTGTCATTAAGTCGGCATTGTGCCTTTTGTATTAAATTCGGATGCAAACTCTGTGTTTCATCGTCAATAAGAAGGTCCAAGGGATACAGTAAACCTGAAGTGAAGCATCGTAATCTAAAACTGGACTCACAGGAGAGGTTCAAATCATAAAAAGTTAGAGTGTCAGTCCTCTTGTACTTAAGTCGGCATTGTGCTTTTTGAATTTAATTCCGATGCTATTTCTGTGTTTCATTGTCAATAAGAAGGTCCAAAGTATACAGTAAACCTGAAGTGAAGCATCGGAATCTAAAACTGGACTCACAGGAGAGATTCAAATCATAGAAAGTGAGAGTGTCAGTCCTCTTTTACTTAAGTCGGCATTGTGCGTATTAAATTTAATTCCGATGCTATATCTGTGTCTCATCGTCAATAATAAGGTCCAAGGGATACAGTAAACCTGAAGTGAAGCATCGGAATCTAGAACTGGACTCACAGGAGATGTTCAAATCATAGAAAGTGAGAGTGTCAGTCCTCTTGTACTTAAGCAGCCATTGTGATTTTTGTATTAAATTCGGATGCAATTTCTGTGTTTCATCGTCAATAAGAGGGTCCAAGGGATACAGTAAACCTGAAGTGAAGCATCGGAATCTAAAACTATACTCACAGGAGAGGTGCAAATCATAGAAAGTTAGATTGTCAGTCCTCTTGTACTTAAGTCGGCATTGTACCTTTTGTATTAAATTCGGATGCAAACTCTGTGTTTCATCGTCAATTAGAAGGTCCAAGGGATACAGTAAACCTGAAGTGACGCAACGGAATGTAAAACTGGACTCACAAGAGAGGTTCAAATCATAGAAAGTGAGAGTGTCAGTCCTCTTGTACTTAAGTCGGAATTGTGCCTTTTGAATTTAATTCCGATGCAATTTCTGTGTTTCATCGTCAATAAGAAGCTGCAAGGTATACAGTAAACCTGAAGTGAAGCTTCGGAATCCAAAACTGGTCTCACAGGAGAGGTTCAAATCATAGAAAGTGAGAGTGTTAGTCCTCTTCTACTTAGGTCGGCACTGTGCCTTTTCAATTTAATTCCGATGCAATTTCTGTGTCTCATCGTCAATAAGAACGTCCAAGGGATACAGTAAACCTGAAGTGAAGCATCGGAATCTAAAACTGGACTCACAGGAGAGGTTCGAATCATAGAAAGTGAGAGTGTCAGTCCTCTTGTACTTAAGTCGGCATTGCTCCATTTGTATTAAATTTGGATGCAATTTCTGTGTTTCATCGTCAATAAGAAGGTCCAAGGGATACAGTAAACCTGAAGTGAAGCATCGGAATCTAAAACTGGACTCACAGGAGAGGTTCAAATCATAGAAAGTTAGAGTGTCAGTCCTCTTGTACTTAAGTCGGCATTGTGCCTTCTGAATTTAATTCCGATGCAATTTCTGTGTTTCATCGTCAATAAGAAGGTGCAAGGTATACAGTAAACCCGAAGTGAAGCATCGGAATCTAAAACTGGACTCGCAGGAGAGGTTTAAATCATAGAATATTACAGTGTCAGTCCTCTTTTACTTAAGACGGCGTTGTGTCATTTGTATTAAATTCGGATGCGATTTCTGTGTTTTATCGTCAACAAGAAGGTCCAAGGGATACAGTAAACCTGAATTGAAGCATCGGAATCTAAATCTGACCTCACAGGGGAGGTTCGAATCATAGAAAGTGAGAGTGTCAGTCCTCTTGTACTTAAGTCGGCATTGTGCCATTTGTATTAAATTCGGATGCAATTTCTGTGTTTTATCGTCAACAAGAAGGTCCAAGGGATACAGTAATTGTGAGGTGAAGCATCGGAATCTAAAACTGGACTCAGAGGAGACGTTCAAATCATATAAAGTGAGAGTGTCAGTCCTCTTGTACTTAAGTCACCATTGTGACTTTTGTATTAATTTCGGATACAATTTCTGTGTTTCATCGTCAATAAGAAGGTCCAAGGGGTACAGTAAACCTGAAGTGAAGCATCGGAATCTAAAACTGGACTCAGAGGAGACGTTCAAATCATATAAAGTGAGAGTGTCAGTCCTCTTGTACTTAAGTCACCATTGTGACTTTTGTATTAATTTCGGATACAATTTCTGTGTTTCATCGTCAATAAGAAGGTCCAAGGGATACAGTAAACCTGAAGTGAAGCATCGGAATCTAAAATTGGACTCACAGGAGAGGTTCAAATCATAGAATGTGAGAGTGTCAGTCCTCTTGTACTTAAGTCGCCATTGTGCCTTTTGTATTAAATTCGGATGCAAACTCTGTGTTTCATCGTCAATAAGAAGGTCCAAGGGGTACAGAAAAACCTGAAGTGAAGCATCGGAATCTAAAACTGGACTCACAGGAGAGGTTCAAATCATAGAAAGTTAGAGTGTCAGTCCTCTTGTACTTAAGTCGGCATTGTGCCTTTTGAATTTAATTCCGATGCTTTTTCTGTGTTTCATCGTCAATATGAAGGTGCAAGGTATACAGTAAACCTGAAGTGAAGCATCGGAATCTAAATCTGACTTCACAGGAGAGGTTAGAATCATAGAAAGTGAGAGTGTCAGTCCTCTTGTACTTAAATCGGCATTGTGCCATTTGAATTAAATTCGGATGCAATTTCTGTGTTTCGTCGTCAATAAGAAGGTCCAAGGGATACAGTAAACCTGAAGTGAAGCATCGGAATCTAAAACTGGACTCACAGGGGAGGTTCAAATCATAGAAAGTGAGAGAGTCAATCCTCTTGTCATTAAGTCGGCATTGTGCCTTTTGTATTAAATTCGGATGCAAACTCCGTGTTTCATCGTCAATAAGAAGGTCCAAGGGATACAGTAAACCTAAAGTGAAGCATCGTAATCTAAAACTGGACTCACAGGAGAGGTTAAAATCATAAAAAGTTTGAGTGTCAGTCCTCTTGTACTTAAGTCGGCATTATGCTTTTTGAATTTAATTCCGATGCTATTTCTGTGTTTCATTGTCAATAAGAAGGTCCAAAGGATACAGTATACCTGAAGTGAAGCATCGGAATCTAAAACTGGACTCACAGGAGAGATTCAAATCATAGAAAGTGAGAGTGTCAGTCCTCGTTTACTTAAGACGGCATTGTGCGTTTTAAATTTAATTCCGATGCTATATCTGTGTCTCATCGTCAATAAGAAGGTCCAAGGGATACAGTAAACCTGAAGTGAAGCATCGGAATCTAGAACTGGACTCACAGGAGATGTTCAAATCATAGAAAGTGAGAGTGTCAGTCCTCTTGTACTTAAGCAGGCATTGTGATTTTTGCATTCAATTCGGATGCAATTTCTGTGTTTCATCGTCAATAAGAAGGTCCAAGGGATACAGTAAACCTGAAGTGAAGCATCGGAATCTAAAACTGGACTCACAGGAGAGGTGCAAATCATAGAAAGTTAGAGTGTCAGTCCTCTTGTACTTAAGTCGGCATTGTACCTTTTGTATTAAATTCGGATGCAAACTCTGTGTTTCATCGTCAATTAGAAGGTCCAAGGGATACAGTAAACCTGAAGTGAAGCATCGGAATCTAAAACTGGACTCACAGGAGAGGTTCGAATCATAGAAAGTGAGAGTGTCAGTCCTCTTGTACTTAAGTCGGCATTGTGCCTTTTGAATTTAATTCCGATGCAATTTCTGTGTTTCATCGTCAATAAGAAGCTGCAAGGTATACAGTAAACCTGAAGTGAAGCTTCGGAATCCAAAACTGGTCTCACAGGAGAGGTTCAAATCATAGAAAGTGAGAGTGTTAGTCCTCTTCTACTTAGGTCGGCACTGTGCGTTTTGAATTTAATTCCGATGCAATTTCTGTGTCTCATCGTCAATAAGAACGTCCAAGGGATACAGTAAACCTGAAGTGAAGCATCGGAATCTAAAACTGGACTCACAGGAGAGGTTCGAATCATAGAAAGTGAGAGTGTCAGTCCTCTTGTACTTAAGTCGGCATTGCTCCATTTGTATTAAATTTGGATGAAATTTCTGTGTTTCATCGTCAATAAGAAGGTCCAAGGGATACAGTAAACCTGAAGTGAAGCATCGGAATCAAAAACTGGACTCACAGGAGAGGTTCAAATCATAGAAAGTTAGAGTGTCAGTCCTCTTGTACTTAAGTCGGCATTGTGCCTTCTGAATTTAATTCCGATGCAATTTCTGTGTTTCATCGTCAATAAGAAGGTGCAAGGTATACAGTAAACCTGAAGTGAAGCATCGGAATCTAAAACTGGACTCGCAGGAGAGGTTTAAATCATAGAATATTACAGTGTCAGTCCTCTTTTACTTAAGACGGCATTGTGTCATTTGTATTAAATTCGGATGCGATTTCTGTGTTTTATCGTCAACAAGAAGGTCCAAGGGATACAGTAAACCTGAAGTGAAGCATCGGAATCTAAATCTGACCTCACAGGAGAGGTTCGAATCATAGAAAGTGAGAGTGTCAGTCCTCTTGTACTTAAGTCGGCATTGTGCCATTTGTATTAAATTCGGATGCAATTTCTGTGTTTCATCGTCAATAAGAATGTCCAAGGGATACAGTAAATGTGAGGTGTAGCATCGGAATCTAAAACTGGACTCAGAGGAGACGTTCAAATCATATAAAGTGAGAGTGTCAGTCCTCTTGTACTTAAGTCACCATTGTGACTTTTGTATTAATTTCGGATGCAATTTCTGTGTTTCATCGTCAATAAGAAGGTCCAAGGGATACAGTAAACCTGAAGTGAAGCATCGGAATCTAAAACTGGACTCACAGGAGAGGTTCTAATCATAGGAAGTTAGAGTGTCAGTCCTCTTGTACTTAAGTCGCCATTGTGCCTTTTGAATTTAATTCCGATGCAATTTCTGTGTTTCATCGTCAATAAGAAGGTCCAAGGGATACAGTAAACCAGAAATGAAGCATCGGAATCTAAAACTGGACTCACAGGAGAGGGTCAAATCATAGAAAGTTAGAGTGTCAGTCCTCTTTTGCTTAAGTCGGCATTTTGCGTTTTGAATTTAATTCCGATGCAATTTCTGTGTTTCATCGTCAATAAGGTTCAAGGGATACAGTAAACCTGAAGTGAAGCATTGGAATCTCAAACTGGACTCACAGGAGATGTTCAAATCATAGAAAGGGAGAGTGTCAGTCCTTTTGTACTTAAGTCGCCATTGTGATTTTTGTATTAAATTCGGATGCAATTTCTGTGTTTCATCGTCAATAAGAAGATCCAAGGGATACAGTAAACCTGAAGTGAAGCATCGGAATCTAAAACTGGACTCACAGGAGAGGTTCAACTCATAGAAAGTTAGAGTGTCAGTCCTCTTGTACTTAAGTCGGCATTGTACCTTTTGTATTAAATTCGGATTTAAACTCTGTGTTTCATCGTCAATTAGAAGGTCCAAGGGATACAGTAAACCTGAAGTGAAGCATCGGAATCTAAAACTGGAAGCACAGGAGAGGTTCAAATCATAGAAAGTGAGAGTGTCAGTCCTCTTGTACTTAAGACGGCATTGTGCCTTTTGAATTTAATTCCGATGCATTTTCTGTGTTTCATCGTCAATATGAAGGTGCAAGGTATACAGTAAACCTGAAGTGAAGCATCGGAATCAAAATCTGACCACACAGGAGAGGTTCGAAACATAGAAAGTGAGAGTGTCAGTCCTCTTGTACTTAAGTCGGCATTGTGCCATTTGAATTAAATTCGGATGCAATTTCTGTGTTTCGTCGTCAATAGGATGGTCCAAGGGATACAGTAAACCTGAAGTGAAGCATCGGAATCTAAAACTGGACTCACAGGGGAGGTTCAAATCATAGAAAGTGAGAGTGTCAGTCCTCTGGTACTTAAGTCGCCATTGTGCCTTTTGTATTAAATTCGGATGCAATTCCTGTTTTCATCGTCAATAAGAAGGTCCAAGGGATACAGTAAACCTGAAGTAAAGCATCGGAATCTGAAATTGGACTCACAGGAGAGGTTCAAATCACAGAAAGTTAAAGTGTCAATCCTCTTGTCATTAAGTCGGCATTGTGCCTTTTGTATTAAATTCGGATGCCAACTCTGTGTTTCATCGTCAATAAGAAGGTCCAAGGGATACAGTAAACCTGAAGTGAAGCATCGTAATCTAAAACTGGACTCACAGGAGAGGTTCAAATCATAAAAAGTTAGAGTGTCAGTCCTCTTGTAGTTAAGTCGGCATTGTGCTTTTTGAATTTAATTCCGATGCTATTTCTGTGTTTCATTGTCAATAAGAAGGTCCAAAGGATACAGTAAACCTGAAGTGAAGCATCGGAATCTAAAACTGGACTCACAGGTGAGATTCAAATCATAGAAAATGAGAGTGTCAGTCCTCTTTTACTTAAGTCGGCATTGTGCGTTTTAAATTTAATTCCGATGCCATATCTGTGTCTCATCGTCAATAAGAAGGTCCAAGGGATACAGTAAACCTGAAGTGAAGCATCGGAATCTAGAACTGGACTCACAGGAGATGTTCAAATCATAGAAAGTGGGAGTGTCAGTCCTCTTGTACTTAAGCAGCCATTGTGATTTTTGTATTAAATTCGGATGCAATTTCTGTGTTTCATCGTCAATAAGAAAGTCCAAGGGATACAGTAAACCTGAAGTGAAGCATCGGAATCTAAAACTGGACTCACAGGAGAGGTGCAAATCATAGAAAGTTAGAGTGTCAGTCCTCTTGTACTTAAGTCGGCATTGTACCTTTTGTATTAAATTCGGATGCAAACTCTGTGTTTCATCGTCAATTAGAAGGTCCAAGGGATACAGTAAACCTGAAGTGACGCATCGGAATGTAAAACTCTACTCACAGGAGAGGTTCAAATCATAGAAAGTGAGAGTGTCAGTCCTCTTGTACTTAAGTCGGCATTGTGCCTTTTGAATTTAATTCCGATGCAATTCCTGTGTTTCATCGTCAATAAGAAGCTGCAAGGTATACAGTAAGCCTGAAGTGAAGCTTCGGAATCCAAAACTGGTCTCACAGGAGAGGTTCAAATCATAGAAAGTGAGACTGTTAGTCCTCTTCTACTTAGGTCGGCACTGTGCCTTTTGAATTTAATTCCGATGCAATTTCTGTGCCTCATCGTCAATAAGAACGTCCAAGGGATACAGTAAACCTGAAGTGAAGCATCGGAATCTAAAACTGGACTCACAGGAGAGGTTCGAATCATAGAAAGTGAGAGTGTCAGTCCTCTTGTACTTAAGTCGGCATTGCGCCATTTGTATTAAATTTGGATGCAATTTCTGTGTTTCATCGTCAATAAGAAGGTCCAAGGGATACAGTAAACCTGAAGTGAAGCATCGGAATCTAAAACTGGACTCAAAGGAGAGGTTAAAATCATAGAAAGTTAGAGTGTCAGTCCTCTTGTACTTAAGTCGGCATTGTGCCTTCTGAATTTAATTCCGATGCAATTTCTATGTTTCATCGTCAATAAGAAGGTGCAAGGTATACAGTAAACCTGAAGTGAAGCATCGGAATCTAAAACTGGACTCGCAGGAGAGGTTTAAATCATAGAATATTACAGTGTCAGTCCTCTTTTACTTAAGACGGCATTGTGTCATTTGTATTATATTCGGATGCGATTTCTGTGTTTTATCGTCAATAAGAAGGTTCAAGGGATACAGTAAACCTGAAGTGAAGCATCGGAATCTCAAACTGGACTCACAGGAGATGTTCAAATCATAGAAAGGGAGAGTGTCAGTCCTGTTGTACTTAAGTCGCCATTGTGATTTTTGTATTAAATTCGGATGCAATTTCTGTGTTTCATCGTCAATAAGAAGATCCAAGGGATACAGTAAACCTGAAGTGAAGCATCGGAATCTAAAACTGGACTCACAGGAGAGGTTCAACTCATAGAAAGTTAGAGTGTCAGTCCTCTTGTACTTAAGTCGGCATTGTACCTTTTGTATTAAATTCGGATGTAAACTCTGTGTTTCATCGTCAATTAGAAGGTCCAAGGGATACAGTAAACCTGAAGTGAAGCATCGGAATCTAAAACTGGAATCACAGGAGAGGTTCAAATCATAGAAAGTGAGAGTGTCAGTCCTCTTGTACTTAAGACGGCATTGTGCCTTTTGAATTTAATTCCGATGCATTTTCTGTGTTTCATCGTCAATATGAAGGTGCAAGGTATACAGTAAACCTAAAGTGAAGCATCGGAATCAAAATCTGACCACACAGGAGAGGTTCGAAACATAGAAAGTGAGAGTGTCAGTCCTCTTGTACTTATGTCGGCATTGTGCCATTTGAATTAAATTCGGATGCAATTTCTGTGTTTCGTCGTCAATAGGAAGGTCCAAGGGATACAGTAAACCTGAAGTGAAGCATCGGAATCTAAAACTGGACTCACAGGGGAGGTTCAAATCATAGAAAGTGAGAGTGTCCGTCCTCTGGTACTTAAGTCGCCATTGTGCCTTTTGTATTAAATTCGGATGCTATTCCTGTTTTCATCGTCAATAAGAAGGTCCAAGGGATACAGTAAACCTGAAGTAAAGCATCGGAATCTAAAATTGGACTCACAGGAGAGGTTCAAATCACAGAAAGTTAAAGTGTCAATCCTCTTGTCATTAAGTCGGCATTGTGCCTTTTATATTACATTCGGATGCAAACTCTGTGTTTCATCGTCAATAAGAAGGTCCAAGGGATACAGTAAACCTGAAGTGAAGCATCGTAATCTAAAACTGGACTCACAGGAGAGGTTCAAATCATAAGAAGTTAGAGTGTCAGTCCTCTTGTACTTAAGTCGGCATTGTGCTTTTTGAATTTAATTCCGATGCTATTTCTGTGTTTCATTGTCAATAAGAAGGTCCAAAGGATACAGTAAACCTGAAGTGAAGCATCGGAATCTAAAACTGGACTCACAGGAGAGATTCAAATCATAGAAAGTGAGAGTGTCAGTCCTCTTTTACTTAAGTCGGCATTGTGCGTTTTAAATTTAATTCCGATGCTATATCTGTGTCTCATCGTCAATAAGAAGGTCCAAGGGATACAGTAAACCTGAAGTGAAGCATCGGAATCTAGAACTGGACTCACAGGAGATGTTCAAATCATAGAAAGTGAGAGTGTCAGTCCTCTTGTACTTAAGCAGCCATTGTGATTTTTGTATTAAATTCGGATGCAATTTCTGTGTTTCATCGTCAATAAGAAGGTCCAAGGGATACAGTAAACCTGAAGTGAAGCATCGGAGTCTGAAACTGGACTCACAGGAGAGGTGCAAATCATAGAAAGTTAAAGTGTCAGTCCTCTTGTACTTAAGTCGGCATTGTACCTTTTGTATTAAATTCGGATGCAAACTCTGTGTTTCATCGTCAATTAGAAGGTCCAAGGGATACAGTAAACCTGAAGTGACGCATCGGAATGTAAAACTGGACACACAGGAGAGGTTCAAATCATAGAAAGTGAGAGTGTCAGTCCTCTTGTACTTAAGTCGGCATTGTGCCTTTTGAATTTAATTCCGATGCAATTCCTGTGTTTCATCGTCAATAAGAAGCTGCAAGGTATACAGTAAACCTGAAGTGAAGCTTCGGAATCCAAAACTGGTCTCACAGGAGAGGTTCAAATCATAGAAAGTGAGAGTGATAGTCCTCTTCTACTTAGGTCGGCACTGTGCCTTTTGAATTTAATTCCGATGCAATTTCTGTGTCTCATCGTCAATAAGAACATCCAAGGGATACAGTAAACCTGAAGTGAAGCAACGGAATCTAAAACTGGACTCACAGGCGAGGTTCGAATCATAGAAAGTGAGAGTGTCAGTCCTCTTGTACTTAAGTCGGCATTGCGCCATTTGTATTAAATTTGGATGCAATTTCTGTGTTTCATCGTCAATAAGAAGGTCCAAGGGATACAGTAAACCTGAAGTGAAGCATCGGAATCTAAAACTGGACTCAAAGGAGAGGTTCAAATCATAGAAAGTTAGAGTGTCAGTCCTCTTGTACTTAAGTCGGCATTGTGCATTCTGAATTTAATTCCGATGCAATTTCTGTGTTTCATCGTCAATAAGAAGGTGCAAGGTATACAGTAAACCTGAAGAGAAACATCGGAATCTAAAACTAGAATCACAGGAGAGGTTTAAATCATAGAATATTACAGTGTCAGTCCTCTTTTACTTAAGACGGCATTGTGTCATTTGTATTAAATTCGGATGCGATTTCTGTGTTTTATCGTCAACAAGAAGGTCCAAGGGATACAGTAAACCTGAAGTGAAGCATCGGAATCTAAATCTGACCTCACAGGAGAGGTTTGAATCATAGAAAGTGAGAGTGTCAGTCCTCTTGTACTTAAGTCGGCATTGGCCATTTGTATTAAATTCGGATGCAATTTCTGTGTTTCATCGTCAATAAGAAGGTCCAAGGGATACAGTAAATGTGAGGTGAAGCATCGGAATCTAAAACTGGATTCAGAGGAGACGTTCAAATCATATAAAGTGAGAGTGCCAGTCCTCTTGTAGTTAAGTCACCATTGTGACTTTTGTATTAATTTCGGATGCAATTTCTGTGTGTCATCGTCCATAAGAAGGTCCAAGGGATACAGCAAACCTGATGTAAAGCATCGGAATCTAAAACTGGACTCACAGGAGAGGTTCAAATCATAGAAAGTTAGAGTGTCAGTCCTCTTGTACTTAAGGCGGAATTGTGCCTTTTGAATTTAATTCCGATGCTATTTCTGTGTTTCATTGTCAATAAGAAGGTCCAAGGGATACAGTAAACCTGAAGTGAAGCATCGGAATCTAAATCTGACCTCACAGGAGAGGTTCAAATCATAGAAAGTGAGAGTGTCAGTCCTCTCTTACTTAAGTCTGCATTGTGCGTTTTAAATTTAATTCCGACGCAATATCTGTGTTTCATCGTCAATAAGAAGGTATAAGGGATACAGTGAACCTGAAGTGAAGCATCGGAATTTAAAACTGGACTCACAGGAGATGTTGAAATCTTAGAAAGTGAGATTGTCTGTCTTCTTGTACTAAAGTCGCCATTGTGATTTTTGTATTAAATTCGGATGCAATTTCTGTGTTTCATCGTCAATAAGAAGGTCCAAGGGATACAGTAAACCTTAAGTGAAGCATCGGAATCTAAAAGTGGACTCACAGGAGAGGTGCAAATCATAGAAATTTAGAGTGTCAGTCCTCATGTACTTAAGTCGGCATTGTACCTTTTGTATTAAATTCGGATGTAAACTCTGTGTTTCATCGTCAATTAGAAGGTCCAAGGGATACAGTAAACCTGAAGTGAAGCATCGGAATGTAAAACTGGACTCACACGAGTGGTTCAAATCATAGAAAGTGAGAGTGTCAGTCCTCTTGTACTTAAGTCGGCATTGTGCCTTTTGAATTTAATTCCGATGCCATTTCTGTGTTTCATCGTTAATAAGAAGGTGCAAGGTATACAGTAAACCTGAATTGAAGCATCGGAATCTAAAACTGGACTCGCAGGAGAGGTTCAAATCATAGAATATTAGAGTGTCAGTCCTCTTTTACTTAAGACGGCATTGTGCCATTTGTATTAAATTCGGATGCGATTTCTGTGTTTTATCGTCAACAAGAAGGTCCAAGGGATACAGTAAACCTGAAGTGATGCATCGGAATCTAAATCTGACCTCCCAGGAGAGGTTCGAATCATAGAAAGTGAGAGTGTCAGTCCTCTTGTACTTAAGTCGGCATTGTGCCATTTGTATTAAATTCGGATGCAATTTCTGTCTTTCATCGTCAATAAGAAGGTCCAAGAGATACAGTAAACCTGAGCTGAAGCATCGGAATCTAAAACTGGACTCACAGGAGAGGTTCAAATCATAGAAAGTGAGAGTGTCAGTCCTGTTGTACTAAAGTCACCATTGTGACTTTTGTATTAATTTCGGATGCAATTTCTGTGTTTCATCGTCAATAAGAAAGTCCAAGGGATACAGTAAACCTGAAGTGAAGCTTCGGAATCTAAAACTGGACTCACAGGAGAGGTTCAAATCATAAAAAGTTAGAGTGTCAGTCCTCTTGTACTTAAGTCTGCATTGTGCCTTTTGAATTTAATTCCGATGCTATTTCTGTGTTTCATTGTCAATAAGAAGGTCCAAGGGATTCAGTAAACCTGAAGTGAAGCATCGGAATCTAAAACTGGACTCACAGGAGAGATTCAATTCATAGATAGTGAGAGTGTCAGTCCTCTTTTGCTCAAGTCGGCATTGTGCGTTTTAAATTTAATTCCGATGCATTATCTGTGTTTCATCGTCAATAAGAAGGTCCAAGGGATACAGTTAACATGAAGTGAAGCATCGGAATCTAAAACTGGACACACAGGAGAGGTTCGAATCATAAAAAGTGAGAGTGTCAGTCCTCTTGGACTTAAGTCGGCATTGCGCCATTTGTATTAAATTCGGATGCAATTTCTATGTTTCATCGTCAATAAGAAGGTCCAAGGGATATAGTAAACCTGATTTGAAGCATCGGAATCTAAAACTGGACTCACAGGAGAGGTTCAAATCATAGAAAATTAGAGTGTCAGTCCTCTTGTACTTAAGTCGGCATTGTGCCTTTTGTATTAAATTCGGATGCAAACTCTGTGTTTCATCGTCAACAAGAAGGTCCAAGGGATACAGTAAACCTGAAATGAAGCATCGGAATGTAAAACTGGACTCACAGGAGAGGTTCAAATCATAGAAAGTTAGAGTGTCAGTCCTCTTTTGCTTAAGTCGGCATTGTGCGTTTTGAATTTAATTCCGATGCAATTTCTGTGTTTCATCGTCAATAAGAAGGTTCAGGGGTACAGTAAACCTGAAGTGAAGCATCGGTATCTAAAACTGGACTCACAGGAGAGGTTCAACTCATAGAAAGTTAGAGTGTCAGACCTCTTGTACTTAAGTCGGCATTGTACCTTTTGTATTATATTCGGATGTAATTTCTGTGTTTCATCGTCAATTAAAAGGTCCATGGGATACAGTAAACCTGAAGTGAAGCATCGGAATCTAAAACTAGAATCACAGGAGAGGTTCAAATCATAGAAAGTGAGAGTGTCTGTCCTCTTGTACTTAAGACGGCATTGTGCCTATTGAATTCAATTCCGATGCATTTTCTGTGTTTCATCGTCAATATGAAGGTGCAAGGTATACAGTAAACCTGAAGTGATGCATCGGAATCTAAATCTGACCTCACAGGAGAGGTTCGAATCATAGAAAGAGAGAGTGTCAGTCCTCTTGTACTTAAGTCGGCATTGTGCCATTTGAATTAAATTCGGATGCAATTTCTGTGTTTCGTCGTCAATAAGAAGGTCCAAGGGATACAGTAAACCTGAAGTGAAGCATCGGAATCTAAAACTGGACTCACAGGGGAGGTTCAAAACATAGAAAGTGAGAGAGTCAGTCCTCTGGTACTCAAGTCGCCATTGTGCCTTTTGTATTAAATTCGGATGCAATTCCTGTTTTCATCGTCAATAAGAAGGTCCAAGGGATACAGTAAACCTGAAGTAAAGCATCGGAATCTAAAACTGGACTCACATTAGAGGTTCAAATCATAAAAAGTTAGAGTGTCAGTCCTCTTGTACTTAAGTCGGCATTGTGCTTTTTGAATTTAATTACGATGCTATTTCTGTGTTTCATTGTCAATAAGAAAGTCCAAGGGATACAGTAAACCTGAAGTGAAGCATCGGAATCTAAAACTGGACTCACAGGAGAGATTCAAATCTTAGAAAGTGAGAGTGTCAGTCCTCTTTTACTTAAGTCGGCATTGTGCGTTTTAAATTTAATTCCGATGCTATATCTGTGTCTCATCGTCAATAAGAAGGTCCAAGGGATACAGTAATCCTGAAGTGAAGCATCGGAATCTAGAACTGGACTCACAGGAGATGTTCAAATCATAGAAAGTGAGAGTGTCAGTCCTCTTGTACTTAAGCAGCCATTGTGATTTTTGTATTAAATTCGGATGCAATTTCTGTGTTTCATCGTCAATAAGAAGGTCCAAGGGATACAGCAAACCTGAAGTGAAGCATCGGAATCTAAAACTGGACTCACAGGAGAGGTTCAAATCATAGAAAGTTAGAGTGTCAGTCCTCTTTTGCTTAAGTCGGCATTGTGCGTTTTGAATTTAATTCCGATGCAATTTCTGTGTTTCATCGTCAATAAGAAGGTCCAAGGGATACAGTAAACCTGAAGTGAAGCATCGGAATCTAAAACTGGACTCACAGGGGAGGTTCAAAACATAGAAAGTGAGAGAGTCAGTCCTCTGGTACTCAAGTCGCCATTGTGCCTTTTGTATTAAATTCGGATGCAATTCCTGTTTTCATCGTCAATAAGAAGGTCCAAGGGATACAGTAAACCTGAAGTAAAGCATCGGAATCTAAAACTGGACTCACATTAGAGGTTCAAATCATAAAAAGTTAGAGTGTCAGTCCTCTTGTACTTAAGTCGGCATTGTGCTTTTTGAATTTAATTACGATGCTATTTCTGTGTTTCATTGTCAATAAGAAAGTCCAAGGGATACAGTAAACCTGAAGTGAAGCATCGGAATCTAAAACTGGACTCACAGGAGAGATTCAAATCTTAGAAAGTGAGAGTGTCAGTCCTCTTTTACTTAAGTCGGCATTGTGCGTTTTAAATTTAATTCCGATGCTATATCTGTGTCTCATCGTCAATAAGAAGGTCCAAGGGATACAGTAATCCTGAAGTGAAGCATCGGAATCTAGAACTGGACTCACAGGAGATGTTCAAATCATAGAAAGTGAGAGTGTCAGTCCTCTTGTACTTAAGCAGCCATTGTGATTTTTGTATTAAATTCGGATGCAATTTCTGTGTTTCATCGTCAATAAGAAGGTCCAAGGGATACAGCAAACCTGAAGTGAAGCATCGGAATCTAAAACTGGACTCACAGGAGAGGTTCAAATCATAGAAAGTTAGAGTGTCAGTCCTCTTTTGCTTAAGTCGGCATTGTGCGTTTTGAATTTAATTCCGATGCAATTTCTGTGTTTCATCGTCAATAAGAAGGTTCAGGGGTACAGTAAACCTGAAGTGAAGCATCGGTATCTAAAACTGGACTCACAGGAGATGTTCAAATCATAGAAAGAGAGAGTGTCAGTCCTCTTGTACTTAAGTCGGCATTGTGCCATTTGAATTAAATTCGGATGCAATTTCTGTGTTTCGTCGTCAATAAGAAGGTCCAAGGGATACAGTAAACCTGAAGTGAACAATCGGAATCTAAAACTGGACTCACAGGGGAGGTTCAAATCATAGAAAGTGAGAGTGTCAGTCCTCTGGTACTCAAGTCGCCATTGTGCCTTTTGAATTTAATTACGATGCTATTTCTGTGTTTCATTGTCAATAAGAAAGTCCAAGGGATACAGTAAACCTGAAGTGAAGCATCGGAATCTAAAACTGGACTCACAGGAGAGATTCAAATCTTAGAAAGTGAGAGTGTCAGTCCTCTTTTACTTAAGTCGGCATTGTGCGTTTTAAATTTAATTCCGATGCTATATCTGTGTCTCATCGTCAATAAGAAGGTCCAAGGGATACAGTAATCCTGAAGTGAAGCATCGGAATCTAGAACTGGACTCACAGGAGATGTTCAAATCATAGAAAGTGAGAGTGTCAGTCCTCTTGTACTTAAGCAGCCATTGTGATTTTTGTATTAAATTCGGATGCAATTTCTGTGTTTCATCGTCAATAAGAAGGTCCAAGGGATACAGTAAACCTTAAGTGAAGCATCGGAATCTAAAAGTGGACTCACAGGAGAGGTGCAAATCATAGAAATTTAGAGTGTCAGTCCTCATGTACTTAAGTCGGCATTGTACCTTTTGTATTAAATTCGGATGTAAACTCTGTGTTTCATCGTCAATTAGAAGGTCCAAGGGATACAGTAAACCTGAAGTGAAGCATCGGAATGTAAAACTGGACTCACACGAGTGGTTCAAATCATAGAAAGTGAGAGTGTCAGTCCTCTTGTACTTAAGTCGGCATTGTGCCTTTTGAATTTAATTCCGATGCCATTTCTGTGTTTCATCGTCAATAAGAAGGTGCAAGGTATACAGTAAACCTGAATTGAAGCATCGGAATCTAAAACTGGACTCGCAGGAGAGGTTCAAATCATAGAATATTTGAGTGTCAGTCCTCTTTTACTTAAGACGGCATTGTGCCATTTGTATTAAATTCGGATGCGATTTCTGTGTTTTATCGTCAACAAGAAGGTCCAAGGGATACAGTAAACCTGAAGTGAAGCATCGGAATCTAAATCTGACCTCACAGGAGAGGTTCGAATCATAGAAAGTGAGAGTGTCAGTCCTCTTGTACTTAAGTCGGCATTGTGCCATTTGTATTAAATTCGGATGCAATTTCTGAGTTTCATCGTCAATAAGAAGGTCCAAGAGATACAGTAAACCTGAGCTGAAGCATCGGAATCTAAAACTGGACTCACAGGAGAGGTTCAAATCATAGAAAGTGAGAGTGTCAGTCCTGTTGTACTTAAGTCACCATTGTGACTTTTGTATTAATTTCGGATGCAATTTCTGTGTTTCATCGTCAATAAGAAGGTCCAAGGGATACAGTAAACCTGAAGTGAAGCTTCGGAATCTAAAACTGGACTCACAGGAGACATTCAATTCATAGACAGTGAGAGTGTCAGTCCTCTTTTGCTGAAGTCGGCATTGTGCGTTTTAAATTTAATTCCGATGCATTATCTGTGTTTCATCGTCAATAAGAAGGTCCAAGGGATACAGTTAACCTGAAGTGAAGCATCAGAATCTAAAACTGGACACACAGGAGAGGTTCGAATCATAAAAAGTGAGAGTGTCAGTCCTCTTGGACTAAGTCGGCATTGCGCCATTAGTATTAAATTCGGATGCAATTTCTATGTTTCATCGTCAATAAGAAGGACCAAGGGATATAGTAAACCTGAGGTGAAGCATCGGAATCTAAAACTGGACTCACAGGAGAGGTTCAAATCATAGAAAGTTAGAGTGTCAGTCCTCTTGTACTTAAGTCGGCATTGTGCATTTTGTATTAAATTCGGATGCAAACTCTGTGTTTCATCGTCAACAAGAAGGTCCAAGGGATACAGTAAACCTGAAATAAAGCATCGGAATCTAAAACTGGACTCACAGGAGAGGTTCAAATCATAGAAAGTTAGAGTGTCAGTCCTCTTCTGCTTAAGTCGGCATTGTGCGTTTTGAATTTAATTCCGATGCAATTTCTGTGTTTCATCGTCAATAAGAAGGTTCAGGGGTACAGTAAACCTGAAGTGAAGCATCGGTATCTAAAACTGGACTCACAGGAGATGTTCAAATCATAGAAAGTGAGAGTGTCAGTCCTTTTGTACTTAAGTCGCCATTGTGATTTTTGTATTAAATTCGGATGCAATTTCTGTGTTTCATCGTCAATAAGAAGGTCCAAGGGATACAGTAAACCTGAAGTGAAGCATCGGAATCTAAAACTGGACTCACAGGAGAGGTTCAACTCATAGAAAGTTAGAGTGTCAGTCCTCTTGTACTTAAGTCGGCATTGTACCTTTTGTATTAAATTCGGATGTAATTTCTGTGTTTCATCGTCAATTAAAAGGTCCATGGGATACAGTAAACCTGAAGTGAAACATCGGAATCTAAAACTAGAATCACAGGAGAGGTTCAAATCATAGAAAGTGAGAGTGTCTGTCCTCTTGTACTTAAGACGGCATTGTGCCTTTTGAATTTAATTCCGATGCATTTTCTGTGTTTCATTGTCAATATGAAGGTGCAAGGTATACAGTAAACCTGAAGTGATGCATCGGAATCTAAATCTGACCTCACAGGAGAGGTTCGAATCATAGAAACAGAGAGTGTCAGTCCTCTTGTACTTAAGTCGGCATTGTGCCATTTGAATTAAATTCGGATGCAATTTCTGTGTTTCGTCGTCAATAAGAAGGTCCAAGGGATACAGTAAACCTGAAGTGAAGCATCGGAATCTAAAACTGGACTCACAGGGGAGGTTCAAATCATAGAAAGTGAGAGTGTCAGTCCTCTGGTACTCAAGTCGCCATTGTGCCTTTTGTATTAAATTCGGATGCAATTCCTGTTTTCATCGCCAATAAGAAGGTCCAAGGGATACAGTAAACCTGAAGTGAAGCATCGGAATCTAAAACTGGACTCACAGGAAAGGTGCAAATCATAGAAAGTTAGAGTGTCAGTCCTCTTGTACTTAAGTCGGCATTGTGCGTTTTAAATTTAATTCCGATGCTATATCTGTGTCTCATCGTCAATAAGAAGGTCCAAGGGATACAGTAAACCTGAAGTAAAGCATCGGAATCTAAAACTGGACTCACAGGAGAGGTTCAAATCATAAAAAGTTGGAGTGTCAGTCCTCTTGTACTTAAGTCGGCATTGTGCTTTTTGAATTTAATTACGATGCTATTTCTGAGTTTCATTGTCAATAAGAAAGTCCAAGGGATACAGTAAACCTGAAGTGAAGCATCCGAATCTAAAACTGGACTCACAGGAGAGATTCAAATCTTAGAAAGTGAGAGTGTCAGTCCTCTTTTACTTAAGTCGGCATTGTGCGTTTTAAATTTAATTCCGATGCTATATCTGTGTCTCATCGTCAATAAGAAGGTCCAAGGGATACAGTAATCCTGAAGTGAAGCATCGGAATCTAGAACTGGACTCACAGGAGATGTTCAAATCATAGAAAGTGAGAGTGTCAGTCCTCTTGTACTTAAGCAGCCATTGTGATTTTTGTATTAAATTCGGATGCAATTTCTGTGTTTCATCGTCAATAAGAAGGTCCAAGGGATACAGTAAACCTTAAGTGAAGCATCGGAATCTAAAAGTGGACTCACAGGAGAGGTGCAAATCATAGAAATTTAGAGTGTCAGTCCTCATGTACTTAAGTCGGCATTGTACCTTTTGTATTAAATTCGGATGTAAACTCTGTGTTTCATCGTCAATTAGAAGGTCCAAGGGATACAGTAAACCTGAAGTGAAGCATCGGAATGTAAAACTGGACTCACACGAGTGGTTCAAATCATAGAAAGTGAGAGTGTCAGTCCTCTTGTACTTAAGTCGGCATTGTGCCTTTTGAATTTAATTCCGATGCCATTTCTGTGTTTCATCGTCAATAAGAAGGTGCAAGGTATACAGTAAACCTGAATTGAAGCATCGGAATCTAAAACTGGACTCGCAGGAGAGGTTCAAATCATTGAATATTTGAGTGTCAGTCCTCTTTTACTTAAGACGGCATTGTGCCATTTGTATTAAATTCGGATGCGATTTCTGTGTTTTATCGTCAACAAGAAGGTCCAAGGGATACAGTAAACCTGAAGTGAAGCATCGGAATCTAAATCTGACCTCACAGGAGAGGTTCGAATCATAGAAAGTGAGAGTGTCAGTCCTCTTGTACTTAAGTCGGCATTGTGCCATTTGTATTAAATTCGGATGCAATTTCTGAGTTTCATCGTCAATAAGAAGGTCCAAGAGATACAGTAAACCTGAGCTGAAGCATCGGAATCTAAAACTGGACTCACAGGAGAGGTTCAAATCATAGAAAGTTAGAGTGTCAGTCCTCTTCTGCTTAAGTCGGCATTGTGCGTTTTGAATTTAATTCCGATGCAATTTCTGTGTTTCATCGTCAATAAGAAGGTTCAGGGGTACAGTAAACCTGAAGTGAAGCATCGGTATCTAAAACTGGACTCACAGGAGATGTTCAAATCATAGAAAGTGAGAGTGTCAGTCCTTTTGTACTTAAGTCGCCATTGTGATTTTTGTATTAAATTCGGATGCAATTTCTGTGTTTCATCGTCAATAAGGAGGTCCAAGGGATACAGTAAACCTGAAGTGAAGCATCGGAATCTAAAACTGGACTCACAGGAGAGGTTCAACTCATAGAAAGTTAGAGTGTCAGTCCTCTTGTACTTAAGTCGGCATTGTACCTTTTGTATTAAATTCGGATGTAATTTCTGTGTTTCATCGTCAATTAAAAGGTCCATGGGATACAGTAAACCTGAAGTGAAACATCGGAATCTAAAACTAGAATCACAGGAGAGGTTCAAATCATAGAAAGTGAGAGTGTCTGTCCTCTTGTACTTAAGACGGCATTGTGCCTTTTGAATTTAATTCCGATGCATTTTCTGTGTTTCATTGTCAATATGAAGGTGCAAGGTATACAGTAAACCTGAAGTGATGCATCGGAATCTAAATCTGACCTCACAGGAGAGGTTCGAATCATAGAAACAGAGAGTGTCAGTCCTCTTGTACTTAAGTCGGCATTGTGCCATTTGAATTAAATTCGGATGCAATTTCTGTGTTTCGTCGTCAATAAGAAGGTCCAAGGGATACAGTAAACCTGAAGTGAAGCATCGGAATCTAAAACTGGACTCACAGGGGAGGTTCAAATCATAGAAAGTGAGAGTGTCAGTCCTCTGGTACTCAAGTCGCCATTGTGCCTTTTGTATTAAATTCGGATGTAATTCCTGTTTTCATCGTCAATAAGAAGGTCCAAGGGATACAGTAAACCTGAAGTGAAGCATCGGAATCTAAAACTGGACTCACAGGAAAGGTGCAAATCATAGAAAGTTAGAGTGTCAGTCCTCTTGTACTTAAGTCGGCATTGTGCGTTTTAAATGTAATTCCGATGCTATATCTGTGTCTCATCGTCAATAAGAAGGTCCAAGGGATACAGTAAACCTGAAGTAAAGCATCGGAATCTAAAACTGGACTCACAGGAGAGGTTCAAATCATAAAAAGTTGGAGTGTCAGTCCTCTTGTACTTAAGTCGGCATTGTGCTTTTTGAATTTAATTACGATGCTATTTCTGAGTTTCATTGTCAATAAGAAAGTCCAAGGGATACAGTAAACCTGAAGTGAAGCATCCGAATCTAAAACTGGACTCACAGGAGAGATTCAAATCTTAGAAAGTGAGAGTGTCAGTCCTCTTTTACTTAAGTCGGCATTGTGCGTTTTAAATTTAATTCCGATGCTATATCTGTGTCTCATCGTCAATAAGAAGGTCCAAGGGATACAGTAATCCTGAAGTGAAGCATCGGAATCTAGAACTGGACTCACAGGAGACGTTCAAATCATAGAAAGTGAGAGTGTCAGTCCTCTTGTACTTAAGCAGCCATTGTGATTTTTGTATTAAATTCGGATGCAATATCTGTGTTTCATCGTCAATAAGAAGGTCCAAGGGATACAGTAAACCTGAAGTGAAGCATCGGAATCTAAAACTGGACTCACAGGAGAGGTGCAAATCATAGAAAGTTAGAGTGTCAGTCCTCTTGTACTTAAGTCGGCATTGTTGTTGTTGTTGTTGTGGTCTTCAGTCCTGAGACTGGTTTGATGCAGCTCTCCATGCTACTCTATCCTGTGCAAGCTTTTTCATCTCCCAGTACCTACTGCAACCTACATCCTTCTGAATCTGCTTAGCGTATTCATCTCTTGGTCTCCCTCTACGATTTTTACCCTCCACGCTGCCCTCCAATACTAAATTGGTGATCCCTTGATGCCTCAGAACATGTCCTACCAACCGATCCCTTCTTCTGGTCAAGTTGTGCCACAAACTTCTCTTCTCCCCAATCCTATTCAATACTTCCTCATTAGTTATGTGATCTACCCATCTAATCTTCAGCATTCTTCTGTAGCACCACATTTCGAAAGCTTCTATTCTCTTCTTGTCCAAACTATTTATCGTCCATGTTTCACTTCCATACATGGCTACACTCCATACGAATACTTTCAGAAATGACTTTCTGACACTTAAATCAATACTGGATGTTAACAAATTTCTCTTCTTCAGAAACGCTTTCCTTGCCATTGCCAGCCTACATTTTATATCCTCTCTACTTCGACCATCATCAGTTATTTTGCTCCCCAAATAGCAAAATTCCTTTACTACTTTAAGTGCCTCATTTCCTAATCTAATTCTCTCAGCATCACCCGACTTAATTAGACTACATTCCATTATCCTTGTTTTGCTTTTGTTGATGTTCATCTTATATCCTCCTTTCAAGACACTGTCCATTCCATTCAACTGCTCTTGCAAGTCCTTCGCTGTCTCTGACATAATTACAATGTCATCGGCGAACCTCAAAGTTTTTATTTCTTCTCCATGAATTTTAATACCTACTCCGAATTTTTCTTTTGTTTCCTTTACTGCTTGCTCAATATACAGATTGAACAACATCGGGGAGAGGCTACAACCCTGTCTTACTCCCTTCCCAACCACTGCTTCCCTTTCATGTCCCTCGACTCTTATAACTGCCATCTGGTTTCTGTACAAATTGTAAATAGCCTTTCGCTCCCTGTATTTTACCCCTGCCACCTTTAGAATTTGAAAGAGAGTATTCCAGTCAACATTGTCAAAAGCTTTCTCTAAGTCTACAAATGCTAGAAACGTAGGTTTGCCTTTCCTTAATCTTTCTTCTAAGATAAGTCGTAAGGTCAGGATTGCCTCACGTGTTCCAGTGTTTCTACGGAATCCAAACTGATCTTCCCCGAGGTTGGCTTCTACTAGTTTTTCCATTCGTCTGTAAAGAATTCGTGTTAGTATTTTGCAGCTGTGACTTATTAAGCTGATAGTTCGGTAATATTCACATCTGTCAACACCTGCTTTCTTTGGGATTGGAATTATTATATTCTTCTTGAAGTCTGAGGGTATTTCGCCTGTTTCATACATCTTGCTCACCAGATGGTAGAGTTTTGTCAGGGCTGGCTCTCCCATGGCCGTCAGTAGTTCCAATGGAATATTGTCTACTCCGGGGGCCTTGTTTCGACTCAGGTCTTTCAGTGCTCTGTCGAACTCTTCACGCAGTATCATATCTCCCATTTCATCTTCATCTACATCCTCTTCCATTTCCATAATATTGTCCTCAAGTACATCGCCCTTGTATAGACCCTCTATATACTCCTTCCACCTTTCTGCTTTCCCTTCTTTGCTTAGAACTGGGTTTCCATCTGAGCTCTTGATATTCATACAAGTCGTTCTCTTATCTCCAAAGGTCGCTTTAATTTTCCTGTAGGCGGTATCTATCTTACCCCTAGTGAGATAGGCCTCTACACCTTTACATTTGTCCTCTAGCCATCCCTGCTTAGCCATTTTGCACTTCCTGTCGATCTCATTTTTGAGACGTTTGTATTCCTTTTTGCCTGTTTCACTTACTGCATTTTTATATTTTCTCCTTTCATCAATTAAACTCAATATTTCTTCTGTTACCCAAGGATTTCTACTAGCCCTCGTCTTTTTACCTACTTGATCCTCTGCTGCCTTCACTACTTCATCCCTCAAAGCTACCCATTCTTCTTCTACTGTATTTATTTCCCCCATTCCTGTCAATTGCTCCCTTATGCTCTCCCTGAATCTCTGTACAACCTCTGGTTCTTTTAGTTTATCCAGGTCCCATCTCCTTAAATTCCCACCTTTTTGCAGTTTCTTCAGTTTTAATCTACAGGTCATAACCAATAGATTGTGGTCAGAGTCCACATCTGCCCCTGGAAATGTCTTACAATTTAAAACCTGGTTCCTAAATCTCTGTCTTACCATTATATAATCTATCTGATACCTTTTAGTATCTCCAGGGTTCTTCCATGTATACAACCTTCTTTCATGATTCTTAAACCAAGTGTTAGTTATGATTATGTTGTGCTCTGTGCAAAATTCGACCAGGCGGCTTCCTCTTTCATTTCTGTCCCCCAATCCATATTCACCTACTATGTTTCCTTCTCTCCCTTTTCCTACACTCGAATTCCAGTCACCCATGACTATTAAATTTTCGTCTCCCTTCACAATATGAATAATTTCTTTTATTTCATCATACATTTCTTCAATTTCTTCGTCATCTGCAGAGCTAGCTGGCATATAAACTTGTACTACTGTAGTAGGCGTGGGCTTCGTATCTATCTTGGCCACAATAATGCGTTCACTATGCTGTTTGTAGTAGCTTACCCGCATTCCTATTTTCCTATTCATTATTAAACCTACTCCTGCATTACCCCTATTTGATTTTGTGTTTATAACCCTGTAGTCACCTGACCAGAAGTCTTGTTCCTCCTGCCACCGAACTTCACTAATTCCCACTATATCTAACTTCAACCTATCCATTTCCCTTTTTAAATTTTCTAACCTACCTGCCCGATTAAGGGATCTGACATTCCACGCTCCGATCCGTAGAATGCCAGTTTTCTTTCTCCTGATAACGACATCCTCTTGAGTAGTCCCCGCCCGGAGATCCGAATGGGGGACTATTTTACCTCCGGAATATTTTACCCAAGAGGACGCCATCATCATGTAATCATACAGTAAAGCTGCATGCCCTCGGGAAAAATTACGGCTGTAGTTTCCCCTTGCTTTCAGCCGTTCGCAGTACCAGCACAGCAAGGCCGTTTTGGTTATTGTTACAAGGCCATATCAGTCAATCATCCAGACTGTTGCCCTTGCAACTACTGAAAAGGCTGCTGCCCCTCTTCAGGAACCACACTCAGTCGGCATTGTACCTTTTGTATTAAATTCGGATGCAAACTCTGTGTTTCTACGTCAATTAGAAGGTCCAAGGAATACAGTAAACCTGAAGTGACACATCGGAATGTAAAACTGGACTCACTGGAGAGGTTCAAATCATAGAAAGTGAGAGTGTCAGTCCTCTTGTACTTAAGTCGGCATTGTGCCTTTTGAATTTAATTCCGATGCAATTTCTGTGTTTCATCGCCAATAAGAAGCTGCAAGGTATA
Source organism: Schistocerca americana (assembly GCF_021461395.2). Classification (NCBI taxonomy): domain Eukaryota; kingdom Metazoa; phylum Arthropoda; class Insecta; order Orthoptera; family Acrididae; genus Schistocerca; species Schistocerca americana. The sequence continues at coordinate 865,736 of NW_025726609.1, read as the reverse complement.
CAGTAAACCTGAAGTGAAGCTTCGGAATCCAAAACTGGTCTCACAGGAGAGGTTCAAATCATAGAAAGTCCTCTTCTACTTAGGTCGGCACTGTGCCTTTTGAATTTAATTCCGATGCAATTTCTGTGTGTCATCGTCAATAAGAACGTCCAAGGGATACAGTAAACCTGAAGTGAAGCATCGGAATCTAAAACTGGACTCGCAGGAGAGGTTTAAATCATAGAATATTAGAGTGTCAGTCCTCTTTTACTTAAGACGGCATTGTGTCATTTGTATTAAATTCGGATGCGATTTCTGTGTTTTATCGTCAACAAGAAGGTCCAAGGGAAACAGTAGACCTGAAGTGAAGCATCGGAATCTAAATCTGTTCTCACAGGAGAGGTTCGAATCATAGAAAGTGAGAGTGTCAGTCCTCTTGTACTGAAGTCGACACTGTGCCATTTGTATTAAATTCGGATGCAATTTCTGTGTTTCATCGTCAATAAGAAGGTCCAAGGGATACAGTAAATGTGAGGTGATGCATCGGAATCTAAAACTGGACTCAGAGGAGAGGTTCAAATCATATAAAGTGAGAGTGTCAGTCCACTTGTACTTAAGTCACCATTGTGACTTTTGTATTAATTTCGGATGCAATTTCTGTGTTTCATCGTCAATAAGAAGGTCCAAGGGATACAGTAAACCTGAAGTGAAGCATCGGAATCTAAAACTGGACTCACAGGAGAGGTTCAAATCATAGAAAGTGAGAGTGTCAGTCCTCATGTACTTAAGTCGCCATTGTGCCTTTTCTATTAAAATCGGATGCAATTTCTGTGTGTCATCGTCAATAAGAAAGTCCAAGGGATACGGTAAACCTGAAGTAAAGCATCGGAATCTAAAACTGGACTCACAGGAGAGGTTCAAATCATAGAAGGTTAGAGTGTCAGTCCTCTTGTACATAAGTCGGCATTGTGCCTTTTTAATTTAATTCCGATGCTATTTCTGTGCTTCATTGTCAATAAGAAGGTCCAAGGGATACAGTAAACCTGAAGTGAAGCATCGGAATCTAAATCTGACCTCACAGGAGAGGTTCAAATCATAGAAAGTGAGGGTGTCAGTCCTCTTTTACTTAAGTCGGCATTGTGCGTTTTAAATTTAATTCCGATGTAATATCTGTGTTTCATCGTCAATAAGAAGGTCCAAGGGATACAGTAAACCTGAAGTGAAGCATCGGAATCTAAAACTGGACTCACAGGAGAGGTTCAAATCATAAAAAGTTAGAGTGTCAGTCCTCTTGTACTTAAGTCTGCATTGTGCCTTTTGAATTTAATTCGGATGCAAACTCTGTGTTTCATCGTCAATTAGAAGGTCCAAGGGATACAGTAAACCTGAACTGAAGCATCGGAATGTAAAACTGGACTCACACGAGTGGTTCAAATCATAGAAAGTGAGAGTGTCAGTCCTCTTGTACTTAAGTCGGCATTGTGCCTTTTGAATTTAATTTAGATGCAATTTCTGTGTTTCATCGTCAATAAGAAGGTGCAAGGTGTACAGTAAACCTGAAGTGAAGCATCGGAATCTAAAACTGGATTCGCAGGAGAGGTTCAAATCATAGAATATTAGAGTGTCAGTCCTCTTTTACTTAAGACGGCATTGTGCCATTTGTATTAAATTCGGATGCGATTTCTGTGTTTTATCGTCAACAAGAAGGTCCAAGGGATACAGTAAACCTGAAGTGAAGCATCGGAATCTAAATCTGACCTCACAGGAGAGGTTCGAATCATAGAAAGTGAGAGTGTCAGTCCTCTTGTACTTAAGTCGGCATTGTGCAATTTGTATTAAATTCGGATGCAATTTCTGTGCTTCATCTTCAATAAGAAGGTCCAAGAGATACAGTAAACCTGAGGTGAAGCATCGGAATCTAAAACTGGACTCACAGGAGAGGTTCAAATCATAAAAAGTTAGAGTGTCAGTCCTCTTGTACTTAAGTCTGCATTGTGCCTTTTGAATTTAATTCCGATGCTATTTGTGTGTTTCATTGTCAATAAGAAGGTCCAAGGGATTCAGTAAACCTGAAGTGAAGCATCGGAATCTAAAACTGGACTCACAGGAGAGATTCAAATCATAGATAGTGAGAGTATCAGTCCTCTTTTACTTAAGTCGGCATTGTGCGTTTTAAATTTAATTCCGGTGCATTATCTGTGTTTCATCGTCAATTAGAAGGTCCAAGGGATACAGTTAACGTGAAGTGAAGCATCGGAATCTAGAACTGGACTCACAGGAGATGTACAAATCATAGAAAGTGAGAGTGTCAGTCCTCTTGTACTTAAGCCGCCATTGTGATTTTTGTATTAAATTCGGATGCAATTTCTGTGGTTCATCGTCAACAAGAAGGTCCAAGGGATACAATAAACCTGAAGTGAAGCATCGGAATCTAAAACTGGACACACAGGAGTGGTTCTAATCATAAAAAGTGAGAGTGTCAGTCCTCTTGGAATTAAGTCGGCATTGCGCCATTTGTATTAAATTCGGATGCAATTTCTATGTTTCATCGTCAATAAGAACGTCCAAGGGATGCAGTAAACCTGAGGTGAAGCATCGGAATCTAAAACTGGACTCACAGGAGAGGTTCAAATCATAGAAAGTTAGAGTGTCAGTCCTCTTGTACTTAAGTCGGCATTGTGCCTTTTGTATTAAATTCGGATGCAATTTCTGTGTTTCATCGTCAATAAGAAGGTCCATGGGATACACTAAATCTGAGGTGAAGCATCGGAATCTAAAACTGGAATCAGAGGAGAGGTTCAAATCATAGAAAGTGAGAGTGTCAGTCTTCTTTTACTTAAGTCGGCATTGTGCGTTTAAAATTTAATTCCGATGCTATATCTGTGTTTCATCGTCAATAAGAAGGACCAAGGGATACAGTAAAATTGAAGTGAAGCATCGGAATCTAGAACTGGACACACAGGAGATGTTCAAATCATAGAAAGTGAGAGTGTCAGTCCTCTTGTTTTTAAGTCGGCATTGTGCTATTTGAATTTAATTCCGATGCTATTTCTGTGTTTCATCGTCTACAAGACGTTCCAAGGGATACAGTAAACCTGAAGTGAAGCATCGGAATCGAAGACTGGACTCACAGGAGAGGTGCAAATCATAGAAAGTTAGAGTGTCAGTCCTCTTGTACTTAAGTCGGCATTGTACCTTTTGTATTAAATTCGGATGCAAACTCTGTGTTTCATCGTCAATTAGAAGGTCCAAGGGATACAGTAAACCTGAAGTGACGCATCGGAATGTAAAACTGGACTCACAGGAGAGGTTCAAATCATAGAAAGTGAGAGTGTCAGTCCTCTTGTACTTAAGTCACCATTGTGACTTTTGTATTAATTTCGGATGCAATTTCTGTGTTTTATCGTCAATAAGAAGGTCCAAGGGGTACAGTAAACCTGAAGTGAAGCATTGGAATCTAAAACTGGACTCACAGGAGAGGTTCAAATCATAGAAAGTGAGAGTGTTTGTCCTCTTCTACTTAGGTCGGCACTGTGCCTTTTGAATTTAATTCCGATCCAATTTCTGTGTTTCATCGTCAATAAGAACGTCCAAGGGGTACAGTAAACCTGAAGTTTAGCATCGGAATCTATAACTCGACTCACAGGGAGAGGTTCGAATCATAGAGAGTGAGAGTGTCAGTCCTCTTCTACTTAAGTCGGCATTGCGCCATTTGTATTAAATTCGGATGCAATCTCTGTGTTTCATCGTCAATAAGAAGGTCCAAGGGATACAGTAAACCTGAAGTGAAGCATTGGAATCTAAAACTGGACTCACAGGAGAGGTGCAAATCATAGAAAGTTAGAGTGTCAGTCCTCTTGTACTTAAGTCGGCATTGTACCTTTTGTATTAAATTCGGATGCAAACTCTGTGTTTCATCGTCAATTAGGAGGTCCAAGGGATACAGTAAACCTGAAGTGACGCATCGGAATGTAAAACTGGACTCACAGGAGAGGTTCAAATCATAGAAAGTGAGAGTGTCAGTCCTCTTGTACTTAAGTCGCCATTGTGCCTTTTGAATTTAATTCCGAAGCAATTTCTGTGTTTCATCGTCAATAAGAAGCTGCAAGGTATACAGTAAACCTGAAGTGAAGCTTCGGAATCTAAAACTGGATTCACAGAAGAGGTTCAAATCATAGAAAGTGAGAGTGTTAGTCCTCTTCTACTTAGGTCGGCACTGTGCCTTTTGAATTTAATTCCGATGCAATTTCTGTGTTTCATCGTCAATATGAACGTCCAAGGGGTACAGTAAACCTTAAGTGAAGCATCGGAATCTAAAACTGGACTCACAGGAGAGGTTCGAATCATAGAAAGTGAGAGTGTCAGTCCTCTTGTACATAAGTCGGCATTGCGCGATTTGTATTAAATTCGGATGCAATTTCTGTGTTTCATCGTCAATAAGATGGTCCAAGGGATACAGTAAACCTGAAGTGAAGCATCGGAATCTAAAACTGGACTCAGAGGAGAGGTTCAAATCATAGAAAGTTAGAGTGTCAGTCCTCTTGTACTTAAGTCGGCATTGTGCCTTTTGAATTTATTTGCGATGCTATTTCTGTGTTTCATTGTCAATAAGAAGGTCCAAGGGATACAGTAAACCTGAAGTGAAGCATCGGAATCTAAATCTGACCTCACAGGAGAGGTTCAAATCATAGAAAGTGAGAGTGTCAGTCCTCTTTTACTTAAGTCGGCATTGTGCGTTTTAAATTTAATTCCGATGCAATATCTGTGTTTCATCGTCAATAAGAAGGTCCAAGGGATACAGTGAACCTGTAGTGAAGCATCGGAATCTAAAACTGGACTCACAGGAGAAGTTCAAATCTTAGAAAGTGAGATTGTCGGTCCTCTTGTACTACAGTCGCCATTGTGATTTTTGTAATAAATTCGGATGCAATTTCTGTGTTTCATCGTCAATAAGAAGGTCCAAGGGATACAGTAAACCTGAAGTGAAGCATCGGAATCTATAACTGGACTCACGGGAGAGGTGCAAATCATAGAAAGATGGAGTGTCATTCCTCTTGTACTTAAGTCGGCATTGTGCCTTTTGTATTAAATTCGGATGCAAACTCTGTGTTTCATCGTCAATTAGAAGGTCCAAGGGGTACAGTAAACCTGAAGTGAAGCATCGGAATGTAAAACTGGACTCACACGAGAGGCTCAAATCATAGAAAGTGTGAGTGTCAGTCCTCTTGTCCTTAAGTCGGCATTGTGCCGTTTGAATTTAATTCCGATGCAAATTCTGTGTTACATCGTCAATAAGAAGGTGCAAGGTATACAGTAAACCTGTAGTTAAGGATTGGAATCTAAAACTGGACTCACATAAGAGGTTCAATTCATAGAAAGTGAGAGTGTTAGTCGTCTTCTACTTAGGACGGCACTGTGCCTTTTGAATTTAATTCCGATGCAATTTCTGTGTTTCATTGTCGATATGAACGTCCAATGGATACAGTAAAACTGAAGTGAAGCATCGGAATCTAAAACTGGACTCACAGGAGAGGCTCAAATTAAAAATGTTAGAGTGTCAGTCATCTTGTACTTAAGTCGGCATTGTGCTTTTTGAATTTAATTCCGATGCTATTTCTGTGTTTCATTGTCAAAAAGAAGGTCCAAGGGATACAGTAAACCTGAAGTGAAGCATCGGAATCTAAAACTGGACTCACAGGAGAGATTCAAATAATAGAAAGTGAGAGTGTCAGTCCTCATTTACTTAAGACGGCATTGTGCGTTTTAAATTTAATTCCGATGCTATATCTGTGTTTCATCGTCAATAAGAAAGTCCAAGGGATACAGTAAACCTGAAGTGAAGCATCGGAATCTAGAACTGGACTCACAGGAGATGTTCAAATCATAGAAAGTGAGAGTGTCAGTCCCCTTGTACTTAAGTCGGCATTGTACCTTTTGTTTAAATTCGGATGCAAACTCTGTGTTTCATCGTCAATTAGAAGGTCCAAGGGATACAGTAAACCTGAAGTGACGCATCGGAATGTAAAACTGGACTCACAGGAGAGGTTCAAATCATAGAGAGTGACAGTGTCAGTCCTCTTGTACTTAAGTCGGCATTGTGCCTTTTGAATTTAATTCCGATGCAATTTCTGTGTTTCATCGTCAATAAGAAGCTGCAAGGTATACAGTAAACCAGAAGTGAAGCTTCGGAAACTAAAACTGGTCTCACAGGAGAGGTTCAAATCATAGAAAGTGAGAGTGTTAGTCCTCTTCTACTTAGGTCGGCACTGTGCCTTTTGAATTTAATTCCGATGCAATTTCTGTGTTTCATCGTCAATAAGAACGTCCATGGGGTACAGTAAACCTGAAGTGAAGCATCGGAATCTAAAACTGGACTCACAGGGAGAGGTTCGAATCATAGAAAGTGAGAGTGTCAGTCCTCTTGTACTTAAGTCGGCATTGCGCCATTTGTATTAAATTCGGATGCAATTTCTGTGTTTCATCGTCAATAAGAAGGTCCAAGGGATACAGTAAATCTGAGGTGAAGCATCGGAATCTAAAACTGGACTCAGAGGAGAGGTTCAAATCATAAAAAGTGAGAGTGTCAGTCCTCTTGTACTTAAGTCACCATTGTCACTTTTGTATTAATTTCGGATGCAATTTCTGTTTATCATCGTCAATAAGAAGGTCCAAGGGATGCAGTAAACCTGAAGTGAAGCATCGGAATCTAAAACTGGACTCACATGAGAGGTTCAAATCATTGAAAGTGAGAGTGTCAGTCCTCTTGTACTTAAGTCGCCATTGTGCCTTTTGCATTAAATTCGGATGCAATTTCTGTGTGTCATCGTCAATAAGAAGGTCCAAGGGATAGAGTAAACCTGAAGTAAAGCATCGGAATCTAAAACTGGACTCACAGGAGAGGTTCCAATAATAGAAAGTTAGAGTGTCAGTCCTCTTGTGCTTAAGTCGGCATTGTGCCTTTTGTATTAAATTCGGATGCACACTCTGTGTTTCATCGTCAATTAGAAGGTCCAAGGGATACAGTGAACCTGTAGTGAAGCATCGGAATCTAAAACTGGACTCACAGGAGATGTTCAAATCTTAGAAAGTGAGATCGTCGGTCCTCTTGTACTAAAGTCGCCATTGTGATTTTTGTATTAAATTCGGATGCAATTTCAGTGTTTCATCGTCAATAAGAAAGTCCAAGGGATATAGTAAACCTGAAGTGAAGCATCGGAATCTAAAACTGGACTCACAAGAGAGGTGCAAATCATACAAAATTAGAGTGTCAGTCCTCTTGTACTTAAGTCGGCATTGTACCTTTTGTATTAAATTCGGATGCAAACTCTGTGTTACATCGTCAATTAGAAGGTCCAAGGGATACAGTAAACCTGAATTGAAGCATCAGAATGTAAAACTGGACTCACACGAGAGGTTCAAATCATAGAAAGTGAGAGTGTCAGTCCTCTTGTACTTAAGTCGGCATTGTGCCTTTTCAATTTAATTCCGATGCAATTTCTGTGTTTCATCGTCAATAAGAAGGTGCAAGGTATACAGTAAACCTGAAGTGAAGCACCGGAATCTAAAACTGGACTCGCAGGAGAGGTTCAAATCATAGAATATTAGAGTGTCCGTCCCCTTTTACTTAAGACGGCATTGTGCCATTTGTATTAAATTCGGATGCGATTTCTGTGTTTTATCGTCAACAAGAAGGTCCAAGAGATACAGTAAACCTGAAGTGAAGCATCGGAATCTAAATCTGACCTCACAGGTAAGGTTCGAATCATAGAAAGTGAGAGTGTCAGTCCTCTTGTACTTAAGTCTGCATTGTGCCATTTGTATTAAATTCGGATGCAATTTCTGTGTTTCATCGTCAATAAGAAGGTCCAAGGAATACAGTAAATCTGAGGTGAAGCATCGGAATCTAAAACTGGACTCAGAGGAGAGGTTCAAATCATATAAATTGAGAGTGTCAGTCCTCATGTACTTAAGTCACCATTGTGACTTTTATATTAATTTCGGATGCAATTTCTGTGTTTCATCGTCAATAAGAAGGTCCAAGGGATACAGTAAACCTGAAGTGAAGCATCGGAATCTAAAACTGGACTCACAGGAGAGGTTCAAATCATAGAAAGTGAGAGTGTCAGTCCTCTTGTACTTACGTCGCCCTTGCGCCTTTTGTATTAAATTCGGATGCAATTTCTGTGTGTCATCGTCAATAAGAAGGTCCAAGGGATACAGTAAACCTGAAGTAAAGCATCGGAATCTAAAGCTGGACTCACAGGAGAGGTTCAAATCATAGAAAGTTAGAGTGTCAGTCCTCTTGTACTTAAGTCGGCATTGTGCCTTTTGTATTAAATTCGGATGCAAACTCTGTGTTTCATCGTCAATAAGAAGGTCCAAGGGATACAGTAAACCTGAAGTGAAGCATCGGAATCTAAAACTGGACTCACAGGAGAGGTTCAAATCATAGAAAGTTAGATTGTCAGTCCTCTTGTACTTAAGTCGACATTGTGCCCTTTGAATTTAATTCCGATGCAAATTCTGTGTTTCATCGTCAATAAGAAGGTGCAAGGTATACAGTAAACCTGAAGTTAAGCATCGGAATCTAAAACTGGACTCACATAAGAGGTTCAAATCATAGAAAGTGAGAGTGTTAGTCGTCTTCTACTTAGGGCGGCACGGTGAATTTTGAATTTATTTCCGATGCAATTTCTGTGTTTCATCGTCAATAAGAAGGTCCAAGGGATACAGTAAAACTGAAGTGAAGCAACGGAATCTAAAACTGGACTCACAGGAGAGGTTCAAAGCATAAAAAGTTAGAGTGTCAGTCCTCTTGTACTTAAGTCGGCATTGTGCTTTTTGAATTTAATTCCGATGCTATTTCTGTGTTTCATTGTCAATAAGAAGGTCCAAGGGATACAGTAAACCGAAAGTGAAGCATCGGAATCTGAAACTGGACTCACAGGAGAGATTCAAATCATAGAAAGTGAGAGTGTCAATCCTCTTTTACTTAAGTCGGCATTGTGCGTTTTAAATTTAATTCCGATGCTATATCTGTGTTTCATCGTCAATAAGAAGATCCAAGGGATACAGTAAACCTGAAGTGAAGCATCGGAATCTAGAACTGGACTCACAGGAGATATTCAAATCATAGAAAGTAAGAGTGTCAGTCCTCTTGTACTTAAGCCGCCATTGTGATTTTTGTATTAATTTTGGATGCAATTTCTGTGTTTCATCGTCAATAAGAAGGTCCAAGGAATACAGTAAACCTGAAGTGAAGCATCGGAATCTAAAACTGGTCTCACAGGAGAGGTGCAAATCATAGAAAGTTAGAGTGTCAGTCCTCTTGTACTTAAGTCGGCATTGTACCTTTTGTATTAAATTCGGATGCAACCTCTGTGTTTCATCGTCAATTGGAAGGACCAAGTGATACAGTAAACCTGAAGTGACGCATCGGAATGTAAAACTGGACTCACAGGAGAGGTTCAAATCATAGAAAGTGACAGTGTCAGTCCTCTTGTACTTAAGTCGGCATTGTGCCGTTTGAATTTAATTCCGATGCAATTTCTGTGTTTCATCGTCAATAAGAAGCTGCAAGGTATACAGTAAACCTGAAGTGAAGCTTCGGTATCTAAAACTGGACTCACAGGAGAGGTTCAAATCATAGAAAGTGAGAGTGTTAGTCCTCTTGTACTTAAGTCGGCATTGTGCCTTTTGAAATTAATTCCGATGCAATATCTGTGTTTCATCGTCAATAAGAAGCTGCAAGGTATACAGTAAACCTGAAGTGAAGCTTCGGAATCTAAAACTGGACTCACAGGAGAGGTTCAAATCATAGAAAGTGAGAGTGTTAGTCGTCTTCTACTTAGGTCGGCACTGTGCCTTTTGAATTTAATTCCGATGCAATTTCTGTGTTTCATCGTCAATAAGAAGGTCCAAGGGATACAGTAAATATGAGGTGAAGTATCGGAATCTAAAACTGGACTCAGAGGAGGGGTTCAAAACATATAAAGTGAGAGTGTCAGTCCTCTTGTACTTAAGTCGGCATTGTGCCTTTTGATTTTATTTCCGATGCTATTTCTGTGTTTCATTGTCTATAAGAAGGTCCAAGGGATACAGTAAACCTGAAGTGAAGCATCGGAATCTAAATCTGACCTCACAGGAGAGGTTCAAATCATAGAAAGTGAGAGTGTCAGTCCTCTTTTACTTAAGTCGGCATTGTGCGTTTTAAATTTAATTCCGATGCAATATCTGTGTTTCATCGTCAATAAGAAGGTCCAAGGGATACAGTGAACCTGTAGTGAAGCATCGGAATCTAAAACTGGACTCACAGGAGATGTTCAAATCTTAGAAAGTGAGATTGTCGGTCCTCTTGTACTAAAGTCGCCATTGTGATTTTTGTATTAAATTCGGATGCAATTTCTGTGTTTCATCGTCAATAAGAAGGTCCAAGGGATACAGTCAACCTGAAGTGAAGCATCGGAATCTAAAACTGGACACACAGGAGAGGTGCAAATCATAGAAAGATAAAGTGTCAGTCCTCTTGTACTTAAGTCGGCATTGTACCTTTTGTATTAAATTCGGATGCAAACTCTGTGTTTCATTGTCAATTAGAAGGTCCAGGGGATACAGTAAACCTGAAGTGAAGCATCGGAATGTAAAACTGGACTCACACGAGAGGTTCAAATCATAGAAAGTGTGACTGTCAGTCCTCTTGTACTTAAGTCGGCATTGTTTCTTTTGAATTTAATTCCGATGCAATTTCTGTGTTTCATCGTCAATAAGAACGTCCAAGGGATACAGTAAAACTGAAGTGAAGCATCGGAATCTAAAACTGGACTCACAGGAGAGGTTCAAATCAAAAAAAGTTAGAGTGTCAGTCCTCTTGTACTTAAGTCGGCATTATGCTTTTTGAATTTAATTCCGATGCTATTTCTGTGTTTCATTGTCAATAAGAAGGTCCAAGGGATACAGTAAACCTGAAGTGAAGCATCGGAATCTAAAACTGGACTCACAGGAGAGATTCAAATAACAGAAAGTGAGAGTGTCAGTCCTCTTTTACTTAAGTCGGCATTGTGCGTTTTAAATTTAATTCCGATGCTATATCTGTGTTTCATCGTCAATAAGAAGGTCCAAGGGATACAGTAAACCTGAAGTGAAGCATCGGAATCTAGAACTGGTCTCACAGGAGATGTTCAAATCATAGAAAGTGAGAGTGTCAGTCCTCTTGTACTTAAGTCGGCATTGTACCTTTTGTATTAAATTCGGATGCAAACTCTGCGTTTCATCGTCAATTAGAAGGTCCAAGGGATACAGTAAACCTGAAGTGACGCATCGGAATGTAAAACTGGACTCACAGGAGAGGTTCAAATCATAGAAAGTGACAGTGTCAGTCCTCTTGTACTTAAGTCGGCATTGTGCCTTTTGAATTTAATTCCGATGCAATTTCTGTGTTTCATCGTCAATAAGAAGCTGCAAGGTATACAGTAAACCTGAAGTGAAGCTTCGGAAACTAAAACTGGACTCACAGGAGAGGTTCAAATAATAGAAAGTGAGAGTGTTAGTCCTCTTCGACTTAGGTCGGCACTGTGCCTTTAGTATTTAATTCCGATGCAATTTCTGTGTTTCATCGTCAATAAGAAGGTCCAAGGGGTATAGTAAACCTGAAGTGAAGCATCGGAATCTAAAACTGGACTCACAGGGAGAGGTTCGAATCATAGAAAGTGAGAGTGTCATTCCTCTTGTACTTAAGTCGGCATTGCGCCATTTGTATTAAATTCGGATGCAATTTCTGTGTTTCATCGTCAATAAGAAGGTCCAAGGGATACAGTAAATCTGAGGTGAAGCATCGGAATCTAAAACTGGACTCAGAGGAGAGGTTCAAATCATATAAAGTGAGAGTGTCAGTTCTCTTGTACTTAAGTCACCATTGTGACTTTTGTATTAATTTCGGATGCAATCTCTATGTATCATCGTCAATAAGAAAGTCCAAGGGATACAGTAAACCTGAAGTGAAGCATCGGAATCTAAAACTGGACTCACAGGAGAGGTTCAAATCATAGAAAGTGAGAGTGTCAGTCCTCTTGTACTTAAGTCGCCATTGTGCCTTTTGCATTAAATTCGGATGCAATTTCTGTGTGTCATCGTCAATAAGAAGGTCCAAGGGATAGAGTAAACCTGAAGTAAAGCATCGGAATCTAAAACTGGACTCACAGGAGAGGTTCCAATCATAGAAAGTTTGAGTGTCAGTCCTCTTGTGCTTAAGTCGGCATTGTGCCTTTTGTATTAGATTCGGATGCAAACTCTGTGTTTCATCGTCAATAAGAAGGTCCAAGGGATACAGTGAACCTATAGTGAAGCATCGGTATCTAAAACTGGACTCACAGGAGATGTTCAAATCTTAGAAAGTGAGATTGTCGGTCCTCTTGTACTAAAGTCGCCATTGTGATTTTTGTATTAAATTCGGATGTAATTTCTGTGTTTCATCGTCCATAAGAAAGTCCAAGGGATATAGTAAACCTGAAGTGAAGCATCGGAATCTAAAACTGGACTCACAAGAGAGGTGCAAATCATACAAAATTAGAGTGTCAGACCTCTTTTACTTAAGTCGGCATTGTACCTTTTGTATTAAATTCGGATGCAAACTCTGTGTTTCATCGTCAATTAGAAGGTCCAAGGGATACAGTAAACCTGAAGTGATGCATCGGAATGTAAAACTGGACTCACACGAGAGGTTCAAATCATAGAAAGTGTGACTGTCAGTCCTCTTGTACTTAAGTCGGCATTGCAACTTTTGAATTTAATTCCGATGCTATTTCTGTGTTTCATTGTCAATAAGAAGGTCCAAGGGATACAGTAAACCTGAAGTGAAGCATCGGAATCTAAAACTGGACTCACAGGAGAGATTCAAATAACAGAAAGTGAGAGTGTCAGTCCTCTTTTACTTAAGTCGGCATTGTGCGTTTTAAATTTAATTCCGATGCTATATCTGTGTTTCATCGTCAATAAGAAGGTCCAAGGGATACAGTAAACCTGAAGTGAAGCATCGGAATCTAGAACTGGACTCACAGGAGATGTTCAAATCATAGCAAGTGAGAGTGTCAGTCCTCTTGTACTTAAGTCGGCATTGTACCTTTTGTATTAAATTCGGATGCAAACTCTGTGTTTCATCGTCAATTAGAAGGTCCAAGGGATACAGTAAACCTGAAGTGACGCATCGGAATGTAAAACTGGACTCACAGGAGAGGTTCAAAACATAGAAAGTGACAGTGTCAGTCCTCTTGTACTTAAGTCGGCATTGTGCCTTTTGAATTTAATTCCGATGCAATTTCTGTGTTTCATCGTCAATAAGAAGCTGCAAGGTATACAGTAAACCTGAAGTGAAGCTTCGGAAACTAAAACTGGACTCACAGGAGAGGTTCAAATCATAGAAAGTGAGAGTGTTAGTCCTCTTCGACTTAGGTCGGCACTGTGCCTTTAGTATTTAATTCCGATGCAATTTCTGTGTTTCATCGTCAATAAGAACGTCCAAGGGGTACAGTAAACCTGAAGTGAAGCATCGGAATCTAAAACTGGACTCACAGGGAGAGGTTCGAATCATAGAAAGTGAGAGTGTCAGTCCTCTTGTACTTAAGTCGGCATTGCGCCATTTGTATTAAATTCGGATGCAATTTCTGTGTTTCATCGTCAATAAGAAGGTCCAAGGGATACAATAAATCTGAGGTGAAGCATCGGAATCTAAAACTGGACTCAGAGGAGAGGTTCAAATCATATAAAGTGAGAGTGTCAGTCCTCTTGTACTTAAGTCACCATTGTGACTTTTGTATTAATTTCGGATGCAATTTCTGTGTATCATCGTCAATAAGAAGGTCCAAGGGATACAGTAAACCTGAAGTGAAGCATCGGAATCTAAAACTGGACTCACAGGAGAGGTTCAAATCATAGAAAGTGAGAGTGTCAGTCCTCTTGTACTTAAGTCGCCATTGTGACTTTTGCATTAAATTCGGATGCATTTTCTGTGTGTCATCGTCAATAAGAAGGTCCAAGGGATAGAGTAAACCTGAAGTAAAGCATCGGAATCTAAAACTGGACTCACAGGAGAGGTTCCAATCATAGAAAGTTAGAGTGTCAGTCCTCTTGTGCTTAAGTCGGCATTGTGCCTTTTGTATTAAATTCGGATGCAAACTCTGTGTTTCATCGTCAATAAGAAGGTCCAAGGGATACAGTGAACCTGTAGTGAAGCATCGGAATCTAAAACTGGACTCACAGGAGATGTTCAAATCTTAGAAAGTGAGATTGTCGGTCCACTTGTACTAAAGTCGCCATTGTGATTTTTGTATTAAATTCGGATGTAATTTCTGTGTTTCATCGTCAATAAGAAAGTCCAAGGGATATAGTAAACCTGAAGTGAAGCATCGGAATCTAAAACTGGACTCACAAGAGAGGTGCAAATCATACAAAATTAGAGTGTCAGTCCTCTTTTACTTAAGTCGGCATTGTACCTTTTGTATTAAATTCCGATGCAAACTCTGTGTTTCATCGTCAATTAGAAGGTCCAAGGGATACAGTAAACCTGAAGTGAAGCATCGGAATGTAAAACTGGACTCACACGAGAGGTTCAAATCATAGAAAGTGAGAGTGTCAGTCCTCTCGTACTTAAGTCGGCATTGTGCCTTTTGAATTTAATTCCGATGCAATTTCTGTGTTTCATCGTCAATAAGTAGGTCCAAGGAATACAGTAAATCTGAGGTGAAGCATCGGAATCTCAAACTGGACTCACAGGAGAGGTTCAAATCATAGAAAGTGAGAGTGTCAGTCCTCTTGTACTTACGTCGCCATTGTGCCTTTTGTATTAAATTCGGATGCAATTTCTGTGTGTCATCGTCAATAAGAAGGTCCAAGGGATACAGTAAACCTGAAGTAAAGCATCGGAATCTAAAACTGGACTCACAGGAGAGGTTCAAATCATAGACAGTTAGAGTGTCAGTCCTCTTGTACTTAAGTCGGCATTGTGCCTTTTGTATTAAATTCGGATGCAATCTCTATGTTTCATCGTCAATTAGAAGGTCCAAGGGATACAGTAAACCTGAAGTGAAGCATCGGAATCTAAAACTGGACTCACAGGAGAGGTTCAAATCATAAAAAGTTAGAGTGTCAGTCTTCTTGTACTTAAGTCGGCATTGTGCTTTTTGAATTTAATTCCGATGCTAGTTCTGTGTTTCATTGTCAATAAGAAGATCCAAGGGATACAGTAAACCTGAAGTGAAGCATCGGAATCTGAAACTGGACTCACAGGAGAGATTCAAATCATAGAAAGTGAGAGTGTCAGTCCTCTTTTACTTAAGTCGGCATTGTGCGTTTTGAATTTAATTCCGATGCTATATCTGTGTTTCATCGTCAATAAGAAGATCCAAGGGATACAGTAAACCTGAAGTGAAGCATCGGAATCTAGAACTGGACTCATAGGAGATATTCAAATCATAGAAAGTAAGAGTGTCAGTCCTCTTGTACTTATGCCGCCATTGTGATTTTTGTATTAATTTTGGATGCAATTTCTGTGTTTCATCGTCAATAAGAAGGTCCAAGGGATGCAGTAAACCTGAAGTGAAGCATTGGAATCTAAAACTGGTCTCACAGGAGAGGTGCAAATCATAGAAAGTTAGAGTGTCAGTCCTCTTGTACTTAAGTCGGCATTGTACCTTTTGTATTAAATTCGGATGCAACCTCTGTGATTCATCGTCAATTAGAAGGTCCAAGTGACACAGTAAACCTGAAGTGACGCATCGGAATGTAAAACTGGACTCACAGGAGAGGTTCAAATCATAGAAAGTGACAGTGTCAGTCCACTTCTACTTAAGTCAGCATTGTGCCTTTTGAATTTAATTCCGATGCAATTTCTGTGTTTCACGGTCAATAAGAAGCTGCAAGGTATACAGTAAACCTGAAATGAAGCTTCGGAATCTAAAACTGGACTCAAAGGAGAGGTTCCAATCATAGAAAGTGAGAGTGTTAGTCCTCTTGTACTTAAGTCGGCATTGTGCCTTTTGAAATTAATTCCGATGCAATTTCTGTGTTTCATCGTCAATAAGAAACTGCAAGGTATACAGTAAACCTGAAGTGAAGCTTCGGAATCTAAAACTGGACTCACAGGAGAGGTTCAAATCATAGAAAGTGAGAGTGTTAGTCCTCTTCTACTTAGGTCGGCACTGTGACTTTTGAATTTAATTCCGATGCAATTTCTGTGTTTCATCGTTAATAAGAAGGTCCAAGGGATACAGTAAATATGAGGTGAAGTATCGGAATCTAAAACTGGACTCAGAGGAGAGGTTCAAATCATATAAAGTGAGAGTGTCAGTCCTCTCGTACTTAAGTCGGCATTGTGCCTTTTGAATTTAATTCCGATGCAATTTCTGTGTTTCATCGTCAATAAGAAGGTGCAAGGTATACAGTAAACCTGAAGTGAAGCATCGGAATCTAAAACTGGACTCGCAGGAGCGGTTCAAATCATAGAATATTAGAGTGTCAGTCCTCTTTTACTTAAGACGGCATTGTGCCATTTGTATTAAATTCGGATGCGATTTCTGTGTTTTATCGTCAACAAGAACGTCCAAGGGATACAGTAAACCTGAAGTGAAGCATCGGAATCTAAATCTGACCTCACAGGTGAGGTTCGAATCATAGAAAGTGAGAGTGTCAGTCCTCTTGTACTTAAGTCGGCATTGTGCCATTTGTATTAAATTCGGATGCAATTTCTGTGTTTCATCGTCAATAAGAAGGTCCAAGGAGTACAGTAAATCTGAGGTGAAGCATCGGAATCTCAAACTGGACTCACAGGAGAGGTTCAAATCATAGAAAGTGAGAGTGTCAGTCCTCTTGTACTTACGTCGCCATTGTGCCTTTTGTATTAAATTCGGATGCAATTTCTGTGTGTCATCGTAAATAAGAAGGTCCAAGTTATACAGTAAACCTGAAGTAAAGCATCGGAATCTAAAACTGGACTCACAGGAGAGGTTCAATTCATAGAAAGTTAGAGTGTGTGTCCTCTTGTACTTAAGTCGGCATTGTGCCTTTTGTATTAAATTCGGATGCAATCTCTATGTTTCATCGTCAATAAGAAGGTCCAAGGGATACAGTAAACCTGAAGTGAAGCATCGGAATCTAAAACTGAACTCACAGGAGAGGTTCAAATCATAAAAAGTTAGAGTAGCAGTCTTCTTGTACTTAAGTCGGCATTGTGCTTTTTGAATTTAATTCCGATGCTATTTCTGTGTTTCATTGTCAATAAGAAGATCCAAGGGATACAGTAAACCTGAAGTGAAGCTTCGGAATCTGAAACTGGACTCACAGGAGAGATTCAAATCATAGAAAGTGAGAGTGTCAGTCCTCTTTTACTTAAGTCGGCATTGTGCGTTTTAAATTTAATTCCGATGCTATATCTGTGTTTCATCGTCAATAAGAAGATCCAAGGGATACAGTAAACCTGAAGTGAAGCATCGGAATCTAGAACTGGACTCATAGGAGATATTCAAATCATAGTAAGTAAGAGTGTCAGTCCTCTTGTACGTATGCCGCCATTGTGATTTTTGTATTAATTTTGGATGCAATTTCTGTGTTTCATCGTCAATAAGAAGGTCCAAGGGATACAGTAAACCTGAAGTGAAGCATCGGAATCTAAAACTGGACTCACAGGAGTAGTTCAAATCATAGAAAGTGAGAGTGTCAGTCCTCTTGTACTTAAGTCGCCATTGTGCCATTTGTATTAAATTCGGATGCAATTTCTGTGTGTCATCGTCAATAAGAAGGTCCAAGGGATACAGTAAACCTGAAGTAAAGCATCGGAATCTAATACTGGACTCACAGGAGAGGTTCAAATCACAGAAAGTTAGAGTGTCAGTCCTCTTGTACTTAAGTCGGCATTGTGCCTTTTGCATTAAATTCGGATGCAAACTCTGTGTTTCATCTTCAATAAGAAGGTCCAAGGGATACAGTAAACCTGAAGTGAAGCATCGGAATCTAAAACTGGACTCACAGGAGAGGTTCAAATCACAGAAAGTTAGAGTGTCAGTCCTCTTGTACGTAAGTCGGCATTGTGCCTTTTGCATTAAATTCGGATGCAAACTCTGTGTTTCATCTTCAATAAGGAGGTCCAAGGGATACAGTAAACCTGAAGTGAAGCATCGGAATCTAAAACTGGACTCACAGGAGAGGTTCATATCATAGAAAGTTAGAGTATCAGTCCTCTTGTACTTAAGTCGACATTGTGCCTTTTGAATTTAATTCTGATGCTATTTCTGTGTTTCATTGTCAATAAGAAGGTCCAAGGGATACAGTAAACCTGAAGTGAAGCATCGGAATCTAAATCTGACCTCACAGGAGAGGTTCAAATCATAGAAAGTGAGAGTGTCAGTCCTCTTGTACTTAAGTCGGCATTGTGCGTTTTAAATTTAATTCCGATGCAATATCTGTGTTTCATCGTCAATAAGAAGGTCCAAGGGATACAGTGAATCTGTAGTGAAGCATCGGAATCTAAAACTGGACTCACAGGAGATGTTCAAATCTTAGAAAGTGAGATTGTCGGTCCTCTTGTACTAAAGTCGCCATTGTGATTTTTGTATTAAATTCGGATGCAATTTCTGTGTTTCATCGTCAATAAGAAGGTCCAAGGGATATAGTAAACCTGAAGTGAAGCATCGGAATCTAAAACTGGACTCACAGGAGAGGTGCAAATCATACAAAGTTAGAGTGTCAGTCCTCTTGTACTTAAGTCACCATTGTACTTTTGTATTAATTTCGGATGCAATTTCTGTGTTCCATCT
Source organism: Schistocerca americana (assembly GCF_021461395.2). Classification (NCBI taxonomy): domain Eukaryota; kingdom Metazoa; phylum Arthropoda; class Insecta; order Orthoptera; family Acrididae; genus Schistocerca; species Schistocerca americana. The sequence goes on along the minus strand of NW_025726609.1, from coordinate 846,960 downwards.
TCAATAAGAAGGTCCAAGGGATACAGTAAACCTGAAGTGAAGCATCGGAATCTAAAACTGGACTCACAGGAGAGGTTCAAATCATAGAAAGTGAGAGTGTCAGTCCTCTTGTACTTATGTCGCCATTGTGCCTTTTGAATTTAATTCCGATGCAATTTCTGTGTTTCATCGTCAATAAGAATGTGCAAGGTATACAGTAAACCCGAAGTGAAGCATCGGAATCTAAAACTGGACCCGCAGGAGAGGTTCAAATCATAGAATATTAAAGTGTCAGTCCTCTTTTACTTAAGACGGCATTGTGCCATTTGTATTAAATTCGGATGCGATTTATGTGTTTTATCGTCAACAAGAAGGTCCAAGGGACACAGTAAACCTGAAGTGAAGCATCAGAATCTAAATCAGACCTCACAGGTGAGGTTCGAACCATAGAAAGTGAGAGTGTCAGTCCTCTTGTACTTAAGTCGGCATTGTGCCATTTGTATTAAATTCGGAGGCTATTTCTGTGTTTCATCGTCAATAAGAAGGTCCAAGGGATACAGTAAATATGAGGTGAAGTATCGGAATCTAAAACTGGACTCAGAGGAGAGGTTCAAATCATATAAAGTGAGAGTGTCTGTCCTCTTGTACTTAAGTCACCATTGTGAATTTTGTATTAATTTCGGATGCAATTTCTGTGTTCCATCTTCAATAAGAAGGTCCAAGGGATACAGTAAACCTGAAGTGAAGCATCGGAATCTAAAACTGGACTCACAGGAGAGGTTCAAATCATAGAAAGTGAGAGTGTCAGTCCTCTTGTACTTAAGTCGCCATTGTGCCTTTTGTATTAAATTCGGATGCAATTTCTGTGTGTCATCGTCAATAAGAAGGTCCAAGTGATACAGTAAACCTGAAGTAAAGCATGGGAATCTAAAACTGGAGTCACAGGAGAGGTTCAAATCACAGAAAGTTAGAGTGTCAGTCCTCTTGTACTTAAGTCGGCATTGTGCCTTTTGTATTAAATTCGGATGCAAACTCTGTGTTTCATCGTCAATAACAAGGTCCAAGGAATACAGTAACCTGAAGTGAAGCATCGGAATCTAAAACTGGACTCACAGGAGATGTTCAAATCATACAAAGTTAGAGTGTCAGTCCTCTCGTACTTAAGTCGGCATTGTGCCTTTTGAATTTAATTCCGATGCTATTTCTGTGTTTCATTGTCAATAAGAAGGTCCAAGGGATACAGTAAACCTGAAGTGAAGCATCGGAATCTAAATCTGACCTCACAGGAGAGGTTCAAATCATAGAAAGTGAAAGTGTCAGTCCTCTTTTACTTAAGTCGGCATTGTGCGCTTTAAATTTAATTCCGATGCAATATCTGCGTTTCATCGTCAATAAGAAGGTCCAAGGGATACAGTGAACCTGAAGTGAAGCATCGGAATCTATAACTGGACTCACTGGAGATGTTCAATTCTTAGAAAGTGAGATTGACGGTCCTCTTGTACTAACGTCGATATTGTGATTTTTGTATTAAATTCGGATGCAATTTCTGTGTTTCATTGTCAATAAGAAGGTCCAAGGGATACAGTAAACCTGAAGTGAAGCATCGGAATCTAAAACTGGTCTCACGGGAGAGGTGCAAATCATAGAAAGTTAGAGTGTCAGTCCTCTTGTACTTAAGGCGGCATTGTAGGTTTTGTATTAAATTCAGATGCTAACTCTGTGTTTCATCGTCTATTAGAAGGTCCAAGGGATACAGTAAACCTGAAGTGAAGCATCGGAATGTAAAACTGGACTTACACGAGAGGTTCAAATCATAGAAAGTGAGAGTGTCAGTCCTCTTGTACTTAAGTCGGCATTGTGCCTTTTGAATTTAATTCCGATGCAATTTCTGTGTTTCATCGTCAATAAGAAGGTGCAAGGTATACAGTAAACCTGAAGTGAAGCATCGGAAACTAAAACTGGACTCACAGGAGAGGTTCAAATCTTAGAATATTAGAGTGTCAGTCCTCTTTTACTTAAGACGGCATTGTGCCATTTGTATTAAATTCGGATGCGATTTCTGTGTTTTATCGTCAACAAGAAGGTCCAGGGGATACAGTAGACCTCAAGTGAAGCATCGGAATCTAAATCTGACCTCACAGGAGAGGTTCGAATCATAGAAAGTGAGAGTGTCAGTCCTCTTGTACTTAAGTCGGCATTGTGCCATTTGTATTAAATTCGGATGCAATTTCTGTGTTTCATCGTCAATAAGAAGGTCCAAGAGATACAGTATACCTGAGGTGAAGCATCGGAATCTAAAACTGGACTCACAAGAGAGGTGCAAATCATACAAAGTTAGAGTGTCAGTCCTCTTGTACTTAAGACGTCATTGTGCCTTTTGAATTTAATTCCGATGCTATTTCTGTGTTTCATTGTCAATAAGAAGGTCCAAGGGATACAGTAAACCTGAAGTGAAGCATCGGAATCTAAAACTGGACTCACAGGAGAGATTCAAATCATAGATAGTGAGAGTGTCAGTCCTCTTTTACTTAAGTCGGCATTGTGCGTTTTAAATTTAATTCCGATGCATTATCTGTGTTTCATCGTCAATAAGAAGGTCCAAGGGGTACAGTTAACCTGAAGTGAAGCATCGGAAACTAGAACTTTACTCACAGGAGATGTTCAAATCATAGAAAGTGAGAGTGTCAGTCCTCTTGTACTTAAGCCGAAATTGTGATTTTTGTATTAAATTCGGATGCAATTTCTGTGTTTCATCGTCAACAAGAAGGTCCAAGGGATACAGTAAACCTGAAGTGTAGCATCGGAATCTAAAACTGAACTCACAGGAGAGGTGCAAATCATAGAAAGTTAGAGTGTCAGTCCTCTTGTACTTAAGTCGGCATTGTACCTTTTGTATTAAATTCGGATGCAAACTCTGTGCTTCATCGTCAATTAGAAGGTCCAAGGGATACAGTAAACCTGAAGTGAAGCATCGGAATCTAAAACTGGACTCACAGGAGAGGTTCGATTCATAGAAAGTGAGAGTGTCAGTCCTCTTGTACTTAAGTCGGCATTGCGCCATTTGTATTAAATTCGGATGCAATTTCTGTGTTTCATCGTCAATAAGAAGGTCCAAGGGATACAGTAAACCTGAGGTGAAGCATCGGAATCTAAAACTGATCTCACAGGAGAGGTTCAAATCATAGAAAGTTAGAGTGTCAGTCCTCTCGTACTTAAGTCGGCATTGTGCCTTTTGTATTAAATTCGGATGCAAACTCTGTGTTTCATCGTCAATAAGAAGGTCTAAGGGATACAGTAAACCTGAAGTGAAGCATCGGAATCTAAAACTGGACTCACAGGAGAGGTTCAAATCATAGAAAGTTAGAGTGTCAGTCCTCTTGTACTTAAGTCGGCATTGTGCCTTTTGAATTTAATTCCGATGCTATTTCTGTGTTTCATTGTCAATAAGAAGGTCCAAGGGATACAGTAAACCTGAAGTGAAGCATCGGAATCTAAATCTGACCTCACAGGAGAGGTTCAAATCATAGAAAGTGAAAGTGTCAGTTCTCTTTTACTTAAGTCGGCATTGTGCGCTTTAAATTTAATTCCGATGCAATATCTGTGTTTCATCGTCAATAAGAAGGTCCAAGGGATACAGTGAACCTGAAGTGAAGCATCGGAATCTATAACTGGACTCACTGGAGATGTTCAAATCTTAGAAAGTGAGATTGTCGGTCCTCTTGTACTAACGTCGCCATTGTGATTTTTGTATTAAATTCGGATGCAATTTCTGTGTTTCATCGTCAATAAGAAGGTCCAGGGGATACTGTAAACCTGAAGTGAAGCATCGGAATCTAAAACTGGTCTCACAGGAGAGGTGCAAATCATAGAAAGTTAGAGTGTCAGTCCTCATGTACTTAAGGCGGCATTGTAGGTTTTGTATTAAATTCGGATGCTAACTCTGTGTTTCATCGTCTATTAGAAGGTCCAAGGGATACAGTAAACCTGAAGTGAAGCATCGGAATGTAAAACTGGACTTACACGAGAGGTTCAAATCATAGAAAGTGAGAGTGTCAGTCCTCTTGTACTTAAGACGGCATTGTGCCTTTTGAATTTAATTCCGATGCAATTTCTGTGTTTCATCGTCAATAAGAAGGTGCAAGGTATACAGTAAACCTGAAGTGAAGCATCGGATTCTAAAACTGGACTCACAGGAGAGGTTCAAATCTTAGAATATTAGAGTGTCAGTCCTCTTTTACTTTAGACGGCATTGTGCCATTTGTATTAAATTCGGATGCGATTTCTGTGTTTTATCGTCAACAAGAAGGTCCAGGGGATACAGTAAACCTCAAGTGAAGCATCGGAATCTAAATCTGACCTCACAGGAGAGGTTCGAATCATAGAAAGTGAGAGTGTCAGTCCTCTTGTACTTAAGTCGGCATTGTGCCATTTGTATTAAATTCGGATGCAATTTCTGTGTTTCATCGTCAATAAGAAGGTCCAAGAGATACAGTAAACCTGAGGTGAAGCATCGGAATCTAAAACTGGACTCACAGGAGAGGTGCAAATCATACAAAGTTAGAGTGTCAGTCCTCTTGTACTTAAGTCGTCATTGTGCCTTCTGAATTTAATTCCGATGCTATTTCTGTGTTTCATTGTCAATAAGAAGGTCCAAGGGATACAGTAAACCTGAAGTGAAGCATCGGAATCTAAAACTGGACTCACAGGAGAGATTCAAATCATAGATAGTGAGAGTGTCAGTCCTCTTTTACTTAAGTCGGCATTGTGCGTTTTAAATTTAATTCCGATGCATTATCTGTGTTTCATCGTCAATAAGAAGGTCCAAGGGATACAGTTAACCTGAAGTGAAGCATCGGAAACTAGAACTTTACTCACAGGAGATGTTCAAATCATAGAAAGTGAGAGTGTCAGTCCTCTTGTACTTAAGCCGAAATTGTGATTTTTGTATTAAATTCGGATGCAATTTCTGTGTTTCATCGTCAACAAGAAGGTCCAAGGGATACAGTAAACCTGAAGTGTAGCATCGGAATCTAAAACTGAACTCACAGGAGAGGTGCAAATCATAGAAAGTTAGAGTGTCAGTCCTCTTGTACTTATGTCGGCATTGTACCTTTTGTATTAAATTCGGATGCAAACTCTGTGCTTCATCGTCAATTAGAAGGTCCAAGGGATACAGTAAACCTGAAGTGAAGCATCGGAATCTAAAACTGGACTCACAGGAGAGGTTCGATTCATAGAAAGTGAGAGTGTCAGTCCTCTTGTACTTAAGTCGGCATTGCGCCATTTGTATTAAGTTCGGATGCAATTTCTGTGTTTCATCGTCTATAAGAAGGTCCAAGGGATACAGTAAACCTGAGGTGAAGCATCGGAATCTAAAACTGGTCTCACAGGAGAGGTTCAAATCATAGAAAGTTAGAGTGTCAGTCCTCTTGTACTTAAGTCCGCATTGTGCCTTTTGTATTAAATTCGGATGCAAACTCTGTGTTTCATCGTCAATAAGGAGGTCTAAGGGATACAGTAAACCTGAAGTGAAGCATCGGAATCTAAAACTGGACTCACAGGAGAGGTTCAAATCATAGAAAGTTAGAGTGTCAGTCCTCTTGTACTTAAGTCGGCATTGTGCCTTTTGAATTTAATTCCGATGCTATTTCTGTGTTTCATTGTCAATAAGAAGGTCCAAGGGATACAGTAAACCTGAAGTGAAGCATCGGAATCTAAATCTGACCTCACAGGAGAGGTTCAAATCACAGAAAGTGAGAGTGTCAGTCCTCTTTTACTTAAGTCGGCAATGTGCGTTTTAAATTTAATTCCTATGCAATATCTGTGTTTCATCGTCAATAAGAAGGTCCAAGGGATACAGTGAACCTGAAGTGAAGCATCGGAATCTAAAACTGGACTCACAGGAGATGTTCAAATCATAGAAAGTGAGATTGTCGGTCCTCTTATACTAAGGTCGCCATTGTGAGTTTTGTATTAAATTCGGATGCAATTTCTGTGTTTCATCGTCAATTAGAAGGTCCAAGGGATACAGTAAACCTGAAGTGAAGCATCGGAATCTAAAACTGGACTCACAGGAGAGGTGCAAATCATAGAAAGTTGGAGTGTCAGTCCTCTTGTAATTAAGTCGGCATTGTAGCTTTTGTATTAAATTCGGATGCAAACTCTGTGTTTCATCGTCAATAAGAAGGTCCATGGGATACACTAAATCTGAGGTGAAGCATCGGAATCTAAAACTGGACTCAGAGAAGAGGTTCAAATCATATAAAGTGAGAGTGACAGTCCTCTTGTACTTAAATCTCCATTGTGACTTTTGTATTAATGTCGGATGCAATTTCTGTGTTTCATCGTCAATAAGAAGGTCCAAGGGATACAGGAAACCTGACGTGAAGCTTCGGAATCTAGAACTGGACTCACAGGAGAGGTTCAAATCATAGATAGTGAGAGTGTCAGTCCTCTTGTACTTAAGTCGCCATTGTGACTTTTGTATTAAATTCGGATGCAATTACTGTGTGTCATCGTCAATAAGAAGGTCCAAGGGAATCAGTAAACTTGAAGTAAAGCATCGGAATCTAAAACTGGACTCACAGGAGAGCTTCAAATCATAGAAAGTTAGAGTGTCAGTCCTCTTGTACTTAAGTTGGCATTGTGCCTTTTGTATTAAATTCGGATGCAAACTCTGTGTTTCATCGTCAATAAGAAGGTCCAAGGGATACAGTAAACCTGAAGTGAAGCATCGGAATCTAAATCTGACCTCACAGGAGAGGTTCAAATCATAGAAAGTGAGAGTGTCAGCCTCTTTTACTTAAGTCGGAATTGTGGGTTTTAAATTTAATTCCGATGCAATATCTGTGTTTCACCGTCAATAAGAAGGTCCAAGGGATACAGTGAACCTGTAGTGAAGCATCGGAATCTAAAACTGGACTCACAGGAGATGTTCAAATCTTAGAAAATGAGATTGTCCGTCCTCTTGTACTAAAGTCGCCATTGTGATTTTTGTATTAAATTCGGATGCAATTTCTGTGTTTCATCGTCAATAAGAAGGTCCAAGGGATACAGTAAACCTGAAGTGAAGCATCGGAATCTAAAACTGGACTCACAGGAGAGGTGCAAATCATAGAAAGTTAGAGTGTCAGTCCTCTTGTACTTAAGTCGGCATTGTAGCTTTTGTATTAAATTCGGATGCAAACTCTGTGTTTCATCGTCAATTAGAAGGTCCAAGGGATACAGTAAACCTGAAGTGAAGCATCGGAATGTAAAACTGGACTCACACGAGAGGTTCAAATCATAGAAAGTGAGAGTGTCAGTCCTCTTGTACTTAAGTCGGCACTGTGCATTTTGAATTTAATTCCGATGCAATTTCTGTGTTTCATCGTCAATAAGAACGTCCAAGGGATACAGTAAACCTGAAGTGAAGCATCGGAATCTAAAACTGGACTCACAGGAGAGGTTCGAATCATAGAAAGTGAGAGTGTCAGTCCTCTTGTACTTAAGTCGGCATTGCGCCATTTGTACTAAATTCGGATGCAATTTCTGTGTTTCATCGTCAATAAGAAGGTCCATGGGATACACTAAATCTGAGGTGAAGCATCGGAATCTAAAACTGGACTCAGAGAAGAGGTTCAAATCATATAAAGTGAGAGTGTCAGTCCTCTTGTACTTAAATCACCATTGTGACTTTTGTATTAATTTCGGATGCAATTTCTGTGTTTCATCGTCAATAAGAAGGTCCAAGGGATACAGGAAACCTGAAGTGAAGCATCGGAATCTAGAACTGGACTCACAGGAGAGGTTCAAATCATAGAAAGTGAGAGTGTCAGTCCTCTTGTACTTAAGTTGCCATTGTGCCTTTTGTATTAAATTCGGATGCAATGACTGTGTGTCATCGTCAATAAGAAGGTCCAAGGGAAACAGTAAACTTGAAGTAAAGCATCGGAATCTAAAACTGGACTCACAGGAGAGCTTCAAATCATAGAAAGTTAGAGTGTCAGTCCTCTTGTACTTAAGTTGGCATTGTGCCTTTTGTATTAAATTCGGATGCAAACTCTGTGTTTCATCGTCAATAAGAAGGTCCAAGGGATACAGTAAACCTGAAGTGAAGCATCGGAATCTAAATCTGACCTCACAGGAGAGGTTCAAATCATAGAAAGTGAGAGTGTCAGTCCTCTTTTACTTAAGTCGGAATTGTGCGTTTTAAATTTAATTCCGATGCAATATCTGTGTTTCATCGTCAATAAGAAGGTCCAAGGGATACAGTGAACCTGTAGTGAAGCATCGGAATCTAAAACTGGACTCACAGGAGATGTTCAAATCTTAGAAAGTGAGATTGTCCGTCCTCTTGTACTAAAGTCGCCATTGTGATTTTTGTATTAAATTCGGATGCAATTTCTGTGTTTCATCGTCAATAAGAAGGTCCAAGGGATACAGTAAACCTGAAGTGAAGCATCGGAATCTAAAACTGGACTCACAGGAGAGGTGCAAATCATAGAAAGTTAGAGTGTCAGTCCTCTTGTACTTAAGTCGGCATTGTAGCTTTTGTATTAAATTCGGATGCAAACTCTGTGTTTCATCGTCAATTAGAAGGTCCAAGGGATACAGTAAACCTGAAGTGAAGCATCGGAATGTAAAACTGGACTCACACGAGAGGTTCAAATCATAGAAAGTGAGAGTGTCAGTCCTCTTGTACTTAAGTCGGCATTGTGCCTTTTGAATTTAATTCCGATGCAATTTCTGTGTTTAATCGTCAATAAGAAGGTGCAAGGTAAACAGTAAACCTGAAGTGAAGCATCGGAATCTAAAACTGGACTCGCTGGTGAGGTTCAAATCATAGAATATTAGTGTCAGTCCTCTTTTACTTAAGACGGCATTGTGCCATTTCTATTAAATTCGGATGCGATTTCTGTGTTTTATCGTCAACAAGAAGTTCCAAGGGATACAGTAAACCTGAAGTGAAGCATCGGAATCTAAAACTGGACTCACAGGAGAGGTTCGATTCATAGAAAGTGAGAGTGTCAGTACTCTTGTACTTAAGTCGGCATTGCGCCATTTGTATTAAATTCGGATGCAATTTCTGTGTTTCATCGTCAATATGAAGGTCCAAGGGATACAGTAAACCTGAGGTGAAGCATCGGAATCTAAAACTGGACTCACAGGAGAGGTTCAAATCATAGAAAGTGAGAGTGTCAGTCCTCTTGTACTTAAGTCGGCACTGTGCCTTTTGAATTTAATTCCGATGCAATTTCTGTGTTGCATCGTCAATAAGAACGTCCAAGGGATACAGTAAACCTGAAGTGAAGCATCGGAATCTAAAACTGGACTCACAGGAGAGGTTCGAATCATAGAAAGTGAGAGTGTCGGTCCTCTTGTACTTAAGTCGGCATTGCGCCATTTGTATTAAATTCGGATGCAATTTCTGTGTATCATCGTCAATAAGTAGGTCCATGGGATACACTAAATCTGAGGTGAAGCATCGGAATCTAAAACTGGACTCAGAGAAGAGGTTCAAATCATATAAAGTGAGAGTGTCAGTCCTCTTGTAATTAAATCACCATTGTGACTTTTGTATTAATTTCGGATGCAATTTCTGTGTTTCATCGTCAATAAGAAGGTCCAAGGGATACAGGAAACCTGAAGTGAAGCATCGGAATCTAGAACTGGACTCACAGGAGAGGTTCAAATCATAGAAAGTGAGAGTGTCAGTCCTCTTGTACTTAAGTCGCCATTGTGCCTTTTGTATTAAATTCGGATGCAATTACTGTGTGTCATCGTCAATAAGAAGGTCCAAGGGTAACAGTAAACTTGAAGTAAAGCATCGGAATCTAATACTGGGCTCACAGGAGAGCTTCAAATCATAGAAAGTTAGAGTGTCAGTCCTCTTGTACTTAAGTCGGCATTGTGCCTTTTGTATTAAATTCGGATGCAAACTCTGTGTTTCATCGTCAATAAGAAGGTCCAAGGGATACAGTAAACCTGAAGTGAAGCATCGGAATCTAAATCTGACCTCACAGGAGAGGTTCAAATCATAGAAAGTGAGAGTGTCAGTCCTCTTTTACTTAAGTCGGAATTGTGCGTTTTAAATTTAATTCCGATGCAATATCTGTGTTTCATCGTCAATAAGAAGGTCCAAGGGATACAGTGAACCTGTAGTGAAGCATCGGAATCTAAAACTGGACTCACAGGAGATATTCAAATCTTAGAAAGTGAGATTGTCCGTCCTCTTGTACTAAAGTCGCCATTGTGATTTTTGTATTAAATTCGGATGCAATTTCTGTGTTTCATCGTCAATAAGAAGATCCAAGGGATACAGTAAATCTGAAGTGAAGCATCGGAATCTAAAACTGGACTCGCTGGTGAGGTTCAAATCATAGAATATTAGTGTCAGTCCTCTTTTACTTAAGACGGCATTGTGCCATTTCTATTAAATTCGGATGCGATTTCTGTGTTTTATCGTCAACAAGAAGTTCCAAGGGATACAGTAAACCTGAAGTGAAGCATCGGAATCTAAAACTGGCCTCACAGGAGAGGTGCAAATCATAGAAAGTTAGAGTGGCAGTCCTCTTGTACTTAAGTCGGCATTGTAGCTTTTGTATTAAATTCGGATGCAAACTCTGTGTTTCATCGTCAATTAGAAGGTCCAAGGGATACAGTAAACCTGAAGTGAAGCATTGGAATGTAAAACTGGACTCACACGAGAGGTTCGAATCATAGAAAGTGAGAGTGTCAGACCTCTTGTACTTAAGTCGGCATTGTGCCTTTTGAATTTAATTCCGATGCAATTTCTGTGTTTCATCGTCAATAAGAAGGTGCAAGGTATACAGTAAACCTGAAGTGAAGCATCGGAATCTAAAACTGGACTCGCTGGTGAGGTTCAAATCATAGAATATTAGTGTCAGTCCTCTTTTACTTAAGACGGCATTGTGCCATTTCTATTAAATTCGGATGCGATTTCTGTGTTTTATCGTCAACAAGAGGTTCCAAGGGATACAGTAAACCTGAAGTGAAGCATCGGAATCTAAAACTGGACTCACAGGAGAGGTTCGATTCATAGAAAGTGAGAGTGTCAGTACTCTTGTACTTAAGTCGGCATTGCGCCATTTGTATTAAATTCGGATGCAATTTCTGTGTTTCATCGTCAATATGAAGGTCCAAGGGATACAGTAAACCTGAGGTGAAGCATCGGAATCAAAAACTGGACTCACAGGAGAGGTGCAAATCATAGAAAGTGAGAGTGTCGGTCCTCTTGTACTTAAGTCGGCATTGCGCCATTTGTATTAAATTCGGATGCAATTTCTGTGTTTCATCGTCAATAAGAAGGTCCATGGGATACACTAAATCTGAGGTGAAGCATCGGAATCTAAAACTGGACTCAGAGAAGAGGTTCAAATCATATAAAGTAAGAGTGTCAGTCCTCTTGTAATTAAATCACCATTGTGACTTTTGTATTAATTTCGGATGCAATTTCTGTGTTTCATCGTCAATAAGAAGGTCCAAGGGATACAGGAAACCTGAAGTGAAGCATCGGAATCTAGAACTGGACTCACAGGAGAGGTTCAAATCATAGAAAGTGAGAGTGTCAGTCCTCTTGTACTTTAGTCGCCATTGTGCCTTTTGTATTAAATTCGGATGCAATTACTGTGTGTCATCGTCAATAAGAAGGTCCAAGGGTAACAGTAAACTTGAAGTAAAGCATCGGAATCTAATACTGGGCTCACAGGAGAGCTTCAAATCATAGAAAGTTAGAGTGTCAGTCCTCTTGTACTTAAGTCGGCATTGTGCCTTTTGTATTAAATTCGGATGCAAACTCTGTGTTTCATCGTCAATAAGAAGGTCCAAGGGATACAGTAAACCTGAAGTGAAGCATCGGAATCTAAATCTGACCTCACAGGAGAGGTTCAAATCATAGAAAGTGAGAGTGTCAGTCCTCTTTTACTTAAGTCGGAATTGTGCGTTTTAAATTTAATTCCGAAGCAATATCTGTGTTTCATCGTCAATAAGAAGGTCCAAGGGATACAGTGAACCTGTAGTGAAGCATCGGAATCTAAGACTGGACTCACAGGAGATGTTCAAATCTTAGAAAGTGAGATTGTCCGTCCTCTTGTACTAAAGTCGCCATTGTGATTTTTGTATTAAATTCGGATGCAATTTCTGTGTTTCATCGTCAATAAGAAGGTCCAAGGGATACAGTAAACCTGAAGTGAATCATCGGAATCTAAAACTGGACTCACAGGAGAGGTGCAAATCATAGAAAGTTAGAGTGTCAGTCCTCTTGTACTTAAGTCGGCATTGTAGCTTTTGTATTAAATTCGGATGCAAACTCTGTGTTTCATCGTCAATTAGAAGGTCCAAGGGATACAGTAAACCTGAAGTGAAGCATCGGAATGTAAAACTGGACTCACACGAGAGGTTCAAATCATAGAAAGTAAGAGTGTCAGTCCTCTTGTACTTAAGTCGGCACTGTGCCTTTTGATTTTAATTCCGATGCAATTTCTGTGTTTCATCGTCAATAAGAACGTCCAAGGGATACAGTAAACCTGAAGTGAAGCATCGGAATCTAAAACTGGACTCACAGGAGAGGTTGGAATCATAGAAAGTGAGAGTGTCAGTCCTCTTGTACTTAAGTCGGCATTGCGCCATTTGTATTAAATTCGGATGCAATTTCTGTGTTTCATCGTCAATAAGAAGGTCCATGGGATACACTAAATATGAGGTGAAGCATCGGAATCTAAAACTGGACTCAGAGAAGAGGTTCAAATCATATAAAGTGAGAGTGTCAGTCCTCTTGGTCTTAAATCACCATTGTGACTTTTGTATTAATTTCGGATGCAATTTCTGTGTTTCATCGTCAATAAGAAGGTCCAAGGGATACAGGAAACCTGAAGTGAAGCATCGGAATCTAGAACTGGACTCACAGGAGAGGTTCAAATCATAGAAAGTGAGAGTGTCAGTCCTCTTGTACTTAAGTCGCCATTGTGCCTTTTGTATTAAATTCGGATGCAATTACTGTGTGTCATCGTCAATACGAAGGTCCTAGGGAAACAGTAAACTTGAAGTAAAGCATCGGAATCTAAAACTGGACTCACAGGAGAGCTTCAAATCAAAGAAAGTTAGAGTGTCAGTCCTCATGTACTTAAGTCGGCATTGTGCCTTTTGTATTAAATTCGGATGCAAACTCTGTGTTTCATCGTCAATAAGAAGGTCCAAGGGATACAGTAAACCTGAAGTGAAGCATCGGAATCTAAATCTGACCTCACAGGAGAGGTTCAAATCATAGAAAGTGAGAGTGTCAGTCCTCTTTTACTTAAGTCGGAATTGTGCGATTTAAATTTAATTCCGATGCAATATCTGTGTTTCATCGTCAATAAGAAGGTCCAAGGGATACAGTGAACCTGTAGTGAAGCATCGGAATCTAAAACTGGAGTCACAGGAGATGTTCAAATCTTAGAAAGTGAGATTGTCCGTCCTCTTGTACTAAAGTCGCCATTGTGATTTTTGTATTACATTCGGATGCAATTTCTGTGTTTCATCGTCAATAAGAAGGTCCAAGGGTTACAGTAAACCTGAAGTGAAGCATCGGAATGTAAAACTGGACTCACACGAGAGGTTCGAATCATAGAAAGTGAGAGTGTCAGTCCTCTTGTACTTAAGTCGGCATTGTGCCTTTTGAATTTAATTCCGATGCAATTTCTGTGTTTCATCGTCAATAAGAATGTGCAAGGTATACAGTAAACCTGAAGTGAAGCATCGGAATCTAAAACTGGACTCGCAGGTGAGGTTCAAATCATAGAATATTAGTGTCAGTCCTCTTTTACTTAAGACGGCATTGTGCCACTTGTATTAAATTCGGATGCGATTTCTGTGTTTTATCGTCAACAAGAAGTTCCAAGGGATACAGTAAACCTGAAGTGAAGCATCGGCATCTAAAACTGGACTCACAGGAGAGGTGCAAATCATAGAAAGTTAGAGTGTCAGTCCTCTTGTACTTAAGTCGGCATTGTACCTTTTGTATTAAATTCAGATGCAAACTCTGTGCTTCATCGTCAATTAGAAGGTCCAAGGGATACAGTAAACCTGAAGTGAAGCATCGGAATCTAAAACTGGACTCACAGGAGAGGTTCGATTCATAGAAACTGAGAGTGTCAGTCCTCTTGTACTTAAGTCGGCATTGCGCCATTTGTATTAAATTCGGATGCAATTTCTGTGTTTCATCGTCAATATGAAGGTCCAAGGGATACAGTAAACCTGAGGTGAAGCATCGGAATCTAAAACTGGACTCACAGAAGAGTTGCAAATCATAGAAAGTTAGAGTGTCAGTCCTCTTGTACTTAAGTCGGCATTGTAGCTTTTGTATTAAATTCGGATGCAAACTCTGTGTTTCATCGTCAATTAGAAGGTCCAAGGGATACAGTAAACCTGAAGTGAAGCATCGGAATGTAAAACTGGACTCACACGAGAGGTTCAAATCATAGAAAGTGAGAGTGTCAGTCCTCTTGTACTTAAGTCGGCACTGTGCCTTTTGAATTTAATTCCGATGCAATTTCTGTGTTTCATCGTCAATAAGAACGTCCAAGGGATACAGTAAACCTGAAGTGAAGCATCGGAATCTAAAACTGGACTCACAGGAGAGGTTCGAATCATAGAAAGTGAGAGTGTCAGTCCTCTTGTACTTAAGTCGGCATTGCGCCATTTGTATTAAATTCGGATGCAATTTCTTTGTTTCATCGTCTATAAGAAGGTCCATGGGATACTCTAAATCTGAGGTGAAGCATCGGAATCTAAAACTGGACTCAGAGAACAGGTTCAAATCATATAAAGTGAGAGTGTCAGTCCTCTTGTACTTAAATCACCATTGTGACTTTTGTATTAATTTCGGATGCAATTTCTGTGTTTCATCGTCAATAAGAAGGTCCAAGGGATACAGGAAACCTGAAGTGATGCATCGGAATCTAGAACTGGACTCACAGGAGAGGTTCAAATCAAAGAAAGTGAGAGTGTCAGTCCTCTTGTACTTAAGTCACCATTGTGCCTTTTGTATTAAATTCGGATGCAATTACTGTGTGTCATTGTCAATAAGAAGGTCCAAGGGAAACAGTAAACTTGAAGTAAAGCATCGGAATCTAAAACTGGACTCACAGGAGAGCTTCAAATCATAGAAAGTTAGAGTGTCAGTCCTCTTGTACTTAAGTCGGCATTGTGCCTTTTGTATTAAATTCGATTGCAAACTCTGTGTTTCATCGTCAATAAGAAGGTCCAAGGGATACAGTAAACCTGAAGTGAAGCATCGGAATCTAAATCTGACCTCACAGGAGAGGTTCAAATCATAGAAAGTGAGAGTGTCAGTCCTCTTTTACTTAAGTCGGAATTGTGCGTTTTAAATTTAATTCCGATGCAATATCTGTGTTTCATCGTCAATAAGAAGGTCCAAGGGGTACAGTGAACCTGTAGTGAAGCATCGGAATCTAAAACTGGACTCACAGGAGATGTTCAAATCTTAGAAAGTGAGATTGTCCGTCCTCTTGT
Source organism: Schistocerca americana (assembly GCF_021461395.2). Taxonomy (NCBI): domain Eukaryota; kingdom Metazoa; phylum Arthropoda; class Insecta; order Orthoptera; family Acrididae; genus Schistocerca; species Schistocerca americana. The sequence continues at coordinate 831,468 of NW_025726609.1, read as the reverse complement.
ACTAAAGTCGCCATTGTGATTTTTGTATTAAATTCGGATGCAATTTCTGTGTTTCATCGTCAATAAGAAGGTCCAAGGGATACAGTAAACCTGAAGTGAAGCATCGGAATCTAAAACTGGACTCACAGGAGAGGTGCAAATCATAGAAAGTTAAAGTGTCAGTCCTCTTGTACTAAAGTCGGCATTGTACCTTTTGTATTGAATTCGGATGCAAACTCTGTGTTTCATCGTCAATTAGAAGGTCCAAGGGATACAGTTAACCTGAAGTGAAGCATCGGAATGTAAAACTGGACTCACACGAGAGGTTCGAATCATAGAAAGTGAGAGTGTCAGTCCTCTTGTACTTAAGTCGGCATTGTGCCTTTTGAATTTAATTCCGATGCAATTTCTGTGTTTCATCGTCAATAAGAAGGTGCAAGGTATACAGAAAACCTGAAGTGAAGCATCGGAATCTAAAACTGGACTCGCAGGTGAGGTACAAATCATAGAATATTAGTGTCAGTCCTCTTTTACGTAAGACGGCATTGTGCCATTTGTATTAAATTCGGATGCAAACTCTGTGCTTCATCGTCAATTAGAAGGTCCAAGGGATACAGTAAACCTGAAGTGAAGCATCGGAATCTAAAACTGGACTCACAGGAGAGGTTCGATTCATAGAAAGTGAGAGTGTCAGTCCTCTTGTACTTAAGTCGGCATTGCGCCATTTGTATTAAATTCGGATGCAATTTCTGTGTTTCATCGTCAATATGAAGGTCCAAGGGATACAGTAAACCTGAGGTGAAGCATCGGAATCTAAAACTGGTCTCACAGGAGAGGTTCAAATCATAGAAAGTTAGAGTGTCAGTCCTCTTGTACTTAAGTCGGCATTGTGCCTTTTGTATTAAATTCGGATGCAAACTCTGTGTTTCATCGTCAATAAGAAGGTCTAAGGGATACAGTAAACCTGAAGTGAAGCATCGGAATCTAAAACTGGACTCACAGGAGAGGTTCGATTCATAGAAAGTGAGAGTGTCAGTCCTCTTGTACTTAAGTCGGCATTGCACCATTTGTATTACATTCGGATGCAATTTCTGTGTTTGATCGTCATTATGAAGGTCCAAGGGATAGAGTAAACCTGAGGTGAAGCATCGGAATCTAAAACTGGTCTCACAGGAGAGGTTCAAATCATAGAAAGTTAGAGTGTCAGTCCTCTTGTACTTAAGTCGGCATTGTGCCTTTTGTATTAAATTCGGATGCAAACTCTGTGTTTCATCGTCAATAAGAAGGTCTAAGGGATACAGTAAACCTGAAGTGAAGCATCGGAATCTAAAACTGGACTCACAGGAGAGGTTCAAATCATAGAAAGTTAGAGTGTCAGTCCTCTTGTACTTAAGTCGGCATTGTAGCTTTTGTATTAAATTCGGATGCAAACTCTGTGTTTCATCGTCAATTAGAAGGTCCAAGGGATACAGTAAACCTGAAGTGAAGCATCGGAATGTAAAACTGGACTCACACGAGAGGTTCAAATCATAGAAAGTGAGAGTGTCAGTCCTCTTGTACTTAAGCCGGCACTGTGCCTTTTGAATTTAATTCCGATGCAATTTCTGTGTTTCATCGTCAATAAGAACGTCCAAGGGATACAGTAAACCTGAAGTGAAGCATCGGAATCTAAAACTGGACTCACAGGAGAGGTTCGAATCATAGAAAGTGAGAGTGTCAGTCCTATTGTACTTAAGTCGGCATTGCGCCATTTGTATTAAATTCGGATGCAATTTCTGTGTTTCATCGTCAATAAGAAGGTCCATGGGATACACTAAATCTGAGGTGAAGCATCGGAATCTAAAACTGGACTCAGAGAAGAGGTTCAAATCATATAAAGTGAGAGTGTCAGTCCCCTTGTACTTAAATCACCATTGTGAATTTTGTATTAATTTCGGAAGCAATTTCTGTGTTTCATCGTCAATAAGAAGGTCCAAGGGATACAGGAAACCTGAAGTGAAGCATCGGAATCTAGAACTGGACTCACAGGAGAGGTTCAAATCATAGAAAGTGAGAGTGTCAGTCCTCTTGTACTTAAGTCGCCATTGTGCCTTTTGTATTTAATTCGGATGCAATTACTGTGTGTCATCGTCAATAAGAAGGTCCAAGGGAAACAGTAAACTTGTAGTAAAGCATCGGAATCTAAAACTGGACTCACAGGAGAGCTTCAAATCATAGAAAGTTAGAGTGTCAGTCCTCTTGTACTTAAGTCGGCATTGTGCCTTTTGTATTAAATTCGGATGCAAACTCTGTGTTTCATCGTCAATAAGAAGGTCCAAGGGATACAGTAAACCTGAAGTGAAGCATCGGAATCTAAATCTGACCTCACAGGAGAGGTTCAAATCATAGAAAGTGAGAGTGTCAGTCCTCTTTTACTTAAGTCGGAATTGTGCGTTTTAAATTTAATTCCGATGCAATTTCTGTGTTTCATCGTCAATAAGAAGGTCCAAGGGATACAGTGAACCTGTAGTGAAGCATCGGAATCTAAAACTGGACTCACAGGAGATGTTCAAATCTTAGAAAGTGAGATTGTCCGTCCTCTTGTACTAAAGTCGCCATTGTGATTTTTGTATTAAATTCGGATGCAATTTCTGTGTTTCTTCGTCAATAAGAAGGTCCAAGGGATACAGTAAACCTGAAGTGAAGCATCGGAATCTAAAACTGGACTCACAGGAGAGGTGCAAATCATAGAAAGTTAAAGTGTCAGTCCTCTTGTACTTAAGTCGGCATTGTACCTTTTGTATTAAATTCGGATGCAAACTCTGTGTTTCATCGTCAATTAGAAGATCCAAGGGATACAGTAAACCTGAAGTGAAGCATCGGAATGTAAAACTGGACTCACACGAGAGGTTCGAATCATAGAAAGTGAGAGTGTCAGTCCTCTTGTACTTAAGTCGGCATTGTACCTTTTGTATTAAATTCGGATGCAAACTCTGTGCTTCATCGTCAATTAGAAGGTGCAAGGGATACAGTAAACCTGAAGTGAAGCATCGGAATCTAAAACTGGACTCACAGGAGAGGTTCGATTCATAGAAAGTGAGAGTGTCAGTCCTCTTGTACTTAAGTCGGCATTGCGCCACTTGTATTAAATTCGGATGCAATTTCTGTGTTTCATCGTCAATATGAAGGTCCAAGGGATACAGTAAACCTGAGGTGAAGCATCGGAATCTAAAACTGGTCTCACAGGAAAGGTTCAAATCACAGAAAGTTAGAGTGTCAGTCCTCTTGTACTTAAGTCGGCATTGTGCCTTTTGTATTAAATTCGGATGCAAACTCTGTGTTTCATCGTCAATAAGAAGGTCTAAGGGATACAGTAAACCTGAAGTGAAGCATCGGAATCTAAAACTGGACTCACAGGAGAGGTTCAAATCATAGAAAGTCAGAGTGTCAGTCCTCTTGTACCTAAGTCGGCATTGTGCCTTTTGAATTTAATTCCGATGCTATTTCCGTGTTTCATTGTCAATAAGAAGGTCCAATGGATACAGTAAACCTGAAGTGAAGCATCGGAATCTAAATCTGACCTCACAGGAGAGGTTCAAATTACAGAAAGTGAGAGTGTCAGTCCTCTTTTACTTAAGTCGGCAATGTGCGTTTTAAATTTAATTCCGATGCAATATCTGTGTTTCATCGTCAATAAGAAGGTCCAAGGGATACAGTGAACTTGAAGTGAAGCATCGGAATCTAATACTGGACTCACAGGAGATGTTCAAATCATAGAAAGTGAGATTGTCGGTCCTCTTGTACTAAGGACGCCATTGTGATTTTTGTATTAAATTCGGATGCAATTTCTGTGTTTCATCGTCAATTAGAAGGTCCAAGGGATACAGTAAACCTGAAGTGAAGCATCGGAATCTAAAACTGGACTCACAGGAGAGGTGCAAATCATAGAAAGTTAGAGTGCCAGTCCTCTTGTACTTAAGTCGGCATTGTAGCTTTTGTATTAAATTCGGATGCAAACTCTGTGTTTCATCGTCAATTAGAAGGTCCAAAGGATACAGTAAACCTGAAGTGAAGCATCGGAATGTAAAACTGGACTCACACGAGAGGTTCAAATCATAGAAAGTGAGAGTGTCAGTCCTCTTGTACTTAAGTCGGCACTGTGCCTTTTGAATTTAATTCCGAGGCAATTTCTGTGTTTCATCGTCAATAAGAACGTCCAAGGGCTACAGTAAACCTGAAGTGAAGCATCGGAATCTAAAACTGGACTCACAGGAGAGGTTCGAATCATAGAAAGTGAGAGTGTCAGTCCTCTTGTACTGAAGTCGGCATTGCGCCATTTGTATTAAATTCGGATGCAATTTCTGTGTTTCATCGTCAATAAGAAGGTCCATGGGATACACTAAATCTGAGGTGAAGCATCGGAATCTAAAACGGGACTCAGAGAAGAGGTTCAAATCATAGAAAGTGAGAGTGTCACTCCTCTTGTACTTAAGTCACCATTGTGACTTTTGTATTAATTTCGGATGCAATTTCTGTGTTTCATCGTCAATAAGAAGGTCCAAGGGTTATAGGAAACCTGAAGTGAAGCATCGGAATCTAGAACTGGACTCACAGGAGAGGTTCAAATCATAGAAAGTGAGAGTGTCTGTCCTCTTGTACTTAAGTCGCCATTGTGCCTTTTGTATTAAATTCGGATGCAATTACTGTGTGTCATCGTCAATAAGAAGGTCCAAGGGATACAGTAAACTTGAAGTAAAGCATCGGAATCTAAAACTGGACTCACAGGAGAGCTTCAAATCATAGAAAGTTAGAGTGTCAGTCCTCTTGTACTTAAGTCGGCATTGTGCCTTTTGTATTAAATTCGGATGAAAACTCTGTGTTTCATCGTCAATAAGAAGGTCCAAGGGATACAGTAAACCTGAAGTGAAGCATCGGAATCTAAATCTGACCTCACAGGAGAGGTTCAAATCATAGAAAGTGAGAGTGTCAGTCCTCTTTTACTTAAGTCGGAATTGTGCGTTTTAAATTTAATTCCGATGCAATATCTGTGTTTCATCGTCAATAAGAAGGTCCAAGGGATACAGTGAACCTGTAGTGAAGCATCGGAATCTAAAACTGGACTCACAGGAGATGATCAAATCTTAGAAAGTGAGATTGTCCGTCCTCTTGTACTAAAGTCGCCATTGTGATTTTTGTATTAAATTCGGATGCAATTTCTGTGTTTCATCGTCAATAAGAAGGTCCAAGGGATACAGTAAACCTGAAGTGAAGCATCGGAATCTAATACTGGACTCACAGGAGAGGTGCAAATCATAGAAAGTTAAAGTGTCAGTCCTCTTGTACTTAAGTCGGCATTGTACCTTTTGTATTAAATTCGGATGCAAACTCTGTGTTTCATCGTCAATTAGAAGGTCCAAGGGATACAGTAAACCTGAAGTGAAGCATCGGAATGTAAAACTGGACTCACACGAGAGGTTCAAATCATAGAAAGTGAGAGTGTCAGTCCCCTTGTACTTAAGTCGGCATTGTGCCTTTTGAATTTAATTCCGATGCAATTTCTGTGTTTCATCGTCAATAAGGAGGTGCAAGGTATACAGTAAACCTGAAGTGAAGCATCGGAATCTAAAACTGGACTCGCCGGAGAGGTTCAAATCGTAGAATATTAGTGTCAGTCCTCTTTTACTTAAGACGGCATTGTGCCATTTGTATTAAATTCGGATGCGATTTCTGTGTTTTATCGTCAACAAGAAGTTCCAAGGGATACAGTAAACCTGAAGTGAAGCATCGGAATCTAAAACTGGACTCAGAGGAGAGGTTCAAATCATATAATGTGAGAGTGTCAGTCCTCTTGTACTTAAGTCACCATTGTGACTTTTGTGTTAATTTCGGATGCAATTTCTGTGTTTCATCGTCAATAAGAAGGTCCAAGGGATACAGTAAACCTGAAGTGAAGCATCGGAATCTAAAACTGGACTCACAGGAGAGGTTCAAATCATAGAAAGTGAGACTGTCAGTCCTCTTGTACTTAAGTCGCCATTGTGCCTTTTGTATTAAATTCGGATGCAATTTCTGTGTGTCATCGTCAATAAGAAGGTCCAAGGGATACAGTAAACCTGAAGTAAAGCATCGGAATCTAAAACTGGACTCACAGGAGAGGTTCAAATCATAGATAGTTAGAGTGTCAGTCCTCTTGTACTTAAGTCGGCAGTGTGCCTTTTGTATTAAAATCGGATGCAAACTCTGTGTTTCATCGTCAATAAGATGGTCCAAGGGATACAGTAAACCTGAAGTGAAGCATCGGAATCTAAAACTGGACTCACAGGAGAGGTTCAAATCATAGAAAGTTAGAGTGTCAGTCTTCTTGTACTAAAGTTGGCATTGTGCCCTTTGAATTTAATTCCGATGCTATTTCTGTGTTTCATTGTCAATAAGAAGGTCCAAGGGATACTGTAAACCTGCAGTGAAGCATCGGAATCTAATTCTGACCTCATAGTAGAGGTTCAAATCATAGAAAGTGAGAGTGTCAGTCCTCTTTTACTTAAGCCGGCATTGTGCGTTTTAAATTTAATTCCGATGCAATATCTGTGTTTCATCGTCAATAAGAAGGTCCAAGGGATACAGTGAAACTGAAGTGAAGCATCGGAATCTAAAACTGGACTCACAGGAGATGTTCAAATCTTAGAAAGTGAGATTGTCGGTCCTCTTGTACTAAAGTCGCCATTGTGATTTTTGTATTAAATTTGGATGCAATTTCTGTGTTTCATCGTCAATAAGAAGGTCCAAGGGATACAGTAAACCTGAAGTGAAGCATCGGAATGTAAAACTGGACTCACACGAGAGGTTCAAATCATAGAAAGTGAGAGTGTCAGTCCTCTTGTACTTAAGTGGGCATTGTGCCTTTTGAATTTAATTCCGATGCAATTTCTGTGTTTCATCGTCAATAAGAAGGTGCAAGGTATACAGTAAACCTGAAGTGAAGCATCGGAATCTAAAACTGGACTCGCAGGAGAGGTTAAAATCATAGAATATTAGAGTGTCAGTCCTCTTTTACTTAAGACGGCATTGTGCCATTTATATTAAATTCGGATGCGATTTCTGTGTTTTATCGTCAACAAGAAGGTCCAAGGGATACAGTAAACCTGAAGTGAAGCATCGGAATCTAAATCTGACCTCACAGGAGAGGTTCGAATCATAGAAAGTGTGAGTGTCAGTCCTCTTGTACTTAAGTCGGCATTGTGCCATTTGTATTAAATTCGGATGCAATTTCTGTGTTTCATCGTCAATAAGAAGGTCCAAGAGATACAGTAAACCTAAGGTGAAGCATCGGAATCCAAAACTAGACTCACAGGAGAGGTTCAAATCATAGAAAGTGAGAGTGTCAGTCCTCTTGTACTTAAGTCACCATTGTGACGTTTGTATTAATTTCGGATGCAATTTCTGTGTTTCATAGTCAATAAGAAGGTCCAAGGAATACAGTAAACCTGAAGTGATGCATCGGAATCTAAAACTGGACTCACAGGAGAGGTTCAAATCATAAAAAGTTAGAGTGTCAGTCCTCTTGTACTTAAGTCGGCATTGTGCCTTTTGAATTTATTTCCGATGCTATGTCTGTGTTACATTGTCAATAACAAGGTCCAAGGGATACAGTAAACCTGAAGTGAAGCATCGGAATCTAAAACTGGACTCACAGGAGAGATTCAAATCATATATGGTGAGAGTGTCAGTCCTCTTTTACTTAAGTCGGCATTGTGCGTTTTAAATTTATTTCCGATGCATTATCTGTGTTTCATCGTCAATAAGAAGGTCCAAGGGATACAGTTAACCTGAAGTGAAGCATCGGAATCTAAAACTGGACTTACAGGAGAGGTGCAAATCATAGAAAGTTAAAGTGTCAGTCCTCTTGTACTTAAGTCCACATTGTACCTTTTGTATTAAATTCGGATGCAAACTCTGTGTTTCATCGTCAAGTAGAAGGTCCAAGGGATACAGTAAACCTGAAGTGAAGCATCGGAATGTAAAACTAGACTCACACGAGAGGTTCAAATCATAGAAAGTGAGAGTGTCAGTCCTCTTGTACTTAAGTCACCATTGTGACTTTTGTATTAATTTCGGATGCAATTTCTGTGTTTCATCGTCAATAAGAAGGTCCAAAGGATACAGTAAACCTGAAGTGAAGCATCTGAATCTAAAACTGGACTCACAGGAGAGGTTCAATCACAGAAATTGAGAGTGTCAGTCCTCTTGTACTTATGTCGCCATTGTGCCTTTTGTATTAAATTCGGATGCAATTTCTGTGTGTCATCGTCAATAAGAAGGTCCAAGGGATACAGTAAACCTGAAGTAAAGCATCGGAATCTAAAACTGGACTCACAGGAGAGGTTCAAATCATAGATAGTTAGAGTGTCAGTCCTCTTGTACTTAAGTCGGCATTGTGCCTTTTGTATTAAAATCGGATGCAAACTCTGTGTTTCATCGTCAATAAGAAGGCCCATGGGATACAGTAAACCTGAAGTGAAGCATCGGAATCTAAAACTGGACTCACAGGAGAGGTTCACATCATAGAAAGTTAGAGTGTCCGTCCTCTCTGTTCTTAAGTCGGCATTGTGCCTTTTGAATTTAATTCCGATGCTATTTCTGTGTTTCATTGTCAATAAGAAGGTCCAAGGGATACTGTAAACCTGAAGTGAAGCATCGGAATCTAATTCTGACCTCACAGGAGAGGTTCAAATCATAGAAAGTGAGAGTGTCAGTCCTCTTTTACTCAAGCCGTCATTGTGCGTTTTAAATTTAATTCCGATGCAATATCTGTGTTTCATCGTCAATAAGAAGGTCCAAGGGATACAGTAAACCTGAAGTGAAGCATCGGAATGTAAAACTGGACTCACACGAGAGGTTCAAATCATAGAAAGTGAGAGTGTCAGTCCTCTTGTACTTAAGTCGGCATTCTGCCTTTTGAATTTAATTCCGATGCAATTTCTGTGTTTCATCGTCAATAAGAAGGTGCAAGGTATACAGTAAACCTTAAGTGAAGCATCGGAATCTAAAACTGGACTCGCAGGAGAGGTTCAAATCATAGAATATTAGAGTGTCAGTCCTCTTTTACTTAAGACGGCATTGTGCCATTTGTATTAAATTCGGATGCGATTTCTGTGTTTTATCGTCAACAAGAAGGTCCAAGGGATACAGTAAACCTGAAGTGAAGCGTCGGAATCTAAATGTGACCTCACAGGAGAGGTTCGAATCATAGAAAGTGTGAGTGTCAGTCCTCTTGTACTTAAGTCTGCATTGTGCCATTTGTATTACATTCGGATGCAATTTCTGTGTTTCATCGGCAATAAGAAGGTCCAAGAGATACAGTAATCCTAAGGTGAAGCATCGGAATCTACAACTAGACTCACAGGAGAGGTTCAAATCATAGAAAGTGAGAGTGTCAGTCCTCTTGTACTTAAGTCACCATTGTGACTTTTGTATTAATTTCGGATGCAATTTCTGTGTTTCATCGTCAATAAGAAGGTCCAAGGGATACAGTAAACCTGAAGTGATGCATCGGAATCTAAAACTGGACTCACAGGAGAGGTTCAAATCATAAAAAGTTAGAGTGTCAGTCCTCTTGAACTTAAGTCGGCATTGTGCCTTTTGAATTTATTTCCGATGCTATTTCTGTGTTTCATTGTCAATAAGAAGGTCCAAGGGATACTGTAAACCTGAAGTGAAGCATCGGAATCTAATTCTGACCTCACAGGAGAGGTTCAAATCATAGAAAGTGAGAGTGTCAGTCCTCTTTTACTTAAGCCGTCATTGTGCGTTTTAAATTTAATTCCGATGCAATATCTGTGTTTCATCGTCAATAAGAAGGTCCAAGGGATACAGTAAACCTGAAGTGAAGCATCGGAATGTAAAACTGGACTCACACGAGAGGTTCAAATCATAGAAAGTGAGAGTGTCAGTCCTCTTGTACTTAAGTCGGCATTCTGCCTTTTGAATTTAATTCCGATGCAATTTCTGTGTTTCATCGTCAATAAGAAGGTGCAAGGTATACAGTAAACCTGAAGTGAAGCATCGGAATCTAAAACTGGACTCGCAGGAGAGGTTCAAATCATAGAATATTAGAGTGTCAGTCCTCTTTTACTTAAGACGGCATTGTGCCATTTGTATTAAATTCGGATGCGATTTCTGTGTTTTATCGTCAACAAGAAGGTCCAAGGGATACAGTAAACCTGAAGTGAAGCGTCGGAATCTAAATGTGACCTCACAGGAGAGGTTCGAATCATAGAAAGTGTGAGTGTCAGTCCTCTTGTACTTAAGTCTGCATTGTGCCATTTGTATTACATTCGGATGCAATTTCTGTGTTTCATCGGCAATAAGAAGGTCCAAGAGATACAGTAATCCTAAGGTGAAGCATCGGAATCTACAACTAGACTCACAGGAGAGGTTCAAATCATAGAAAGTGAGAGTGTCAGTCCTCTTGTACTTAAGTCACCATTGTGACTTTTGTATTAATTTCGGATGCAATTTCTGTGTTTCATCGTCAATAAGAAGGTCCAAGGGATACAGTAAACCTGAAGTGATGCATCGGAATCTAAAACTGGACTCACAGGAGAGGTTCAAATCATAAAAAGTTAGAGTGTCAGTCCTCTTGTACTTAAGTCGGCATTGTGCCTTTTGAATTTATTTCCGATGCTATTTCTGTGTTTCATTGTCAATAAGAAGGTCCAAGGGATACAGTAAACCTGAAGTGAAGCATCGGAATGTAAAACTGGACTCACAGGAGAGATTCAAATAATATATAGTGAGAGTGTCAGTCCTCTTTTACTTAAGTCGGCATTGCGCGTTTTAAATTTATTTCCGATGCATTATCTGTGTTTCATCGTCAATAAGAAGGTCCAAGGGATACAGTGAACCTGAAGTGAAGCATGGAAATCTAAAACTGGACTCACAGGAGATGTTCAAATCTTAGAAAGTGAGATTGTCGGTCCTCTTGTACTAAAGTCGCCATTGTGATTTTTGTATTAAATTCGGATGCAATTTCTGTGTTTCATCGTCAATAAAAAGGTCCAAAGGATACAGTAAACCGGAAGTGAAGCATCGGAATGTGAAACTGGACTCACACGAGAGGTTCAAATCATAGAAAGTGAGAGTGTCAGTCCTCTTGTACTTAAGTCGGCATTGTGCCATTTGAATTTAATTCCGATGCAATTTCTGTGTTTCATCGTCAATAAGAAGGTGCAAGGTATACAGTAAACCTGAAGTAAAGCATCGAAATCTAAAACTGGACTCGAAGGAGAGGTTCAAATCATAAAATATTAGAGTGTCAGTCCTCTTTTACTTAAGACGGCATTGTGCCATTTGTATTAAATTCTTATGCGATTTCTGTCTTTTATCGTCAACAAGAAGGTCCAAGGGATACAGTAAACCTGAAGTGAAGCATCGGAATCTAAATCTGACCTCACAGGAGAGGTTCGAATCATAGAAAGTGAGAGTGTCAGTCCTCTAGTGCTTAAGTCGGCATTGTGCCATTTGTATTATATTCGGATGCAATTTCTGTGTTTCATCGTCAATAAGAAGGTCCAAGAGATACAGTAAACCTAAGGTGAAGCATCGGAATCTGAAACTAGACTCACAGGAGAGGTTCAAATCATAGAAAGTGAGACTGTCAGTCCTCTTGTACTTAAGTCACCTTTGTGACTTTTGTATTAATTTCGAATGCAATTTCTGTGTTTCATCGACAAAAAGAAGGTCCAAGGGATTCAGTAAACCTGAAGTGAAGCATCGGAATCTAAAACTGGACTCACAGGAGAGGTTCAAATCATAAAAAGTTAGAGTGTCAGTCCTCTTGTAGTTAAGTCGGCATTGTGCCTTTTGAATTTATTTCCGATGCTATTTCTGTGTTTCATTGTCAATAAGAAGGTCCAAGGGATACAGTAAACCTGAAGTGATGCATCGGAATCTAAAACTGGACTCACAAGAGAGATTCAAATCAGATATAGTGAGAGTGTCAGTCCTCTTTTACTTAAGTCGGCATTGTGCGTTTTAAATTTATTTCCGATGCATTATCTGTGTTTCATCGTCACTAAGAAGGTCCAAGGGATACAGTTAACCTGAAGTGAAGCATCGGAATCTAGAACTGGACTCTCAGGAGATGTTCAAATCATAGAAAGTGAGAGTGTCAGTCCTCTTGTACTTCAGCCGACATTGTGATATTTGTATTAAATTCGGATGCAATTTCTGTGTTTCATCGTCAACAAGAAGGTCCAAGGGATACAGTAAACCTGAAGTGAAGCATCGGAATCTAAAACTGGACTCACAGGAGAGGTGCAAATCATAGAAAGTTAGAGTGTCAGTCCTCTTGTACTTAAGTCGGCATTGTACCTTTTGTATTAAATTCGGATGCAAACTCTGTGTTTCATCGTCAGTTAGAAGGTCCAAGGGATACAGTAAACCTGAAGTGAAGCATCGGAATCTAAAAGTGGACTCACAGGAGAGGTTCGAATCATAGAAAGTGAGAGTGTCAGTCCTCTTGTACTTAAGCTGGCATTGCGCCATTTGTATTAAATTCGGATGCAATTTCTGTGTTTCATCGTCAATACGAAGGTCCAAGGGATACAGTAAACCTGAGGTGAAGCATCGGAATCTAAAACTGGACTCACAGGAGAGGTTCAAATCATAGAATATTAGAGTGTCAGTCCTCTTTTACTTAAGACGGCTTTGTGCCATTTGTATTAAATTCGGATGCGATTTCTGTGTTTTATCGTCAACAAGAAGGTCCAAGGTTATACAGTAAACCTGAAGTGAAGCATCAGAATCTAAATCTGACTTCACAGGAGAGGTTCGAATCATAGAAAGTGAGAGTGTCAGTCATCTTGTACTTAAGGCGGCATTGTGCCATTTGTATTAAATTCGGATGCAATTTCTGTGTTTCATCGTCAACAAGAAGGTCCAAGAGATACAGTAAACCTGAGGTGAAGCATCGGAATCTAAAACTGGACTCACAGGAGAGGTTCAAATCATAGAAAGTGAGAGTGTCAGTCCTCTTGTACTTAAGTCACCATTGTGACTTTTGTATTAATTTCGGATGCAATTTCTGTGTTTCATCGTCAATAAGAAGGTCCAAGGGATACAGTAAACCTGAAGTGAAGCTTTGGAATCTAAAACTGGACTCACAGGAGAGGTTCATATCATAAAAAGTTAGAGTGTCAGTCCTCTTGTACTTAAGTCACCATTGTGACTTTTGTATTAATTTCGGATGCTATTTCTGTGTTTCATCGTCAATAAGAAGGTCCAAGGGATACAGTAAACCTGAGGTGAAGCATCGGAATCTAAACCTGGCCTCACAGGGGAGATTCAAATCATAGATAGTGAGAGTGTCAGTCCTCTTTAACTTAAGTCGGCATTGTGCGTTTTAAATTTAATTCCGATGCGTTATCTGTGTTTCATCGTCAATAAGAAGGTCCAACGGATACAGTTAACCTGAAGTGAAGCATCGGAATCTAGAACTGGACTCACAGGAGATGTTCAAATCATAGAAAGTGGGAGTGTGAGTCCTCTTGTACTTAAGCCGCCATTGTGATTTTTGTATTAAATTCGGATGCAATTTCTGTGTTTCATCGTCAACAAGAAGGTCCAAGGTATACAGTAAACCTAAAGTGAAGCATCGGAATCTAAAACTGGACTCACAGGAGAGGTGCAAATCATAGAAAGTAAGTGTGTCAGTCCTCTTGTACTTAAGTCGGCATTGTGACTTTTGTATTAAATTCGGATGCAAACTCTGTGTTTCGTCGTCAATAAGAAGGTCTAAGGGATACAGTAAACCTGAAGTGAAGCATCGGAATCTAAAACTGGACTCACAGGAGAGGTTCGAATCATAGAAAGTGAGAGTGTCAGTCCTTTTGTACTTAAGTCGGCATTGCGCCATTTGTATTAAATTCGGATGCAATTTCTGTGTTTCATCGTCAATAAGAAGTTCCAAGGGATACAGTAAACCTAAGGTGAAGCATCGGAATTTAAATCTGGACTCACAGGAGAGGTTCAAATCATAGAAAGTAAGTGTGTCAGTCCTCTTGTACTTAAGTCGGCATTGTGACTTTTGTATTAAATTCGGATGCAAACTCTGTGTTTCGTCGTCAATAAGAAGGTCTAAGGGATACAGTAAACCTGAAGTGAAGCATCGGAATCTAAAACTGGACTCACAGGAGAGGTTCAAATCATAGAAAGCTAGAGTGTCAGTCCTCTTGTACTTAAGTCGGCATTGTGCCTTTTGAATTTAATTCCGATGCTATTTCTGTGTTTCATTGTCAATAAGAAGGTCCAAGGGATACAGTAAACCTGAAGTGAAGCATCGTTATCTAAATCTGACCTCACAGGAGAGGTTCATATCATAGAAAGTGAGAGTGTCAGTCCTCTTTTACTTGAGTCGGCATTGTGCGTTTTAAATTTAATTCCGATGCAATATCTGTGTTTCATCGTCAATAAGAAGGTCCAAGGGATACAGTGAACCAGAAGTGAAGCATCGGAATGTAAAACTGGACTCACAGGAGATATTCAAATTATAGAAAATGAGATTGTCGGTCCTCTTGTACTAAAGTCGCCATTGTGATTTTTGTATTAAATTCGGATGCAATTTCTGTGTCTCATCGTCAATAAGAAGGTCCAAGGGATACAGTAAACCTGAAGTGAAGCATCGGAATCTAAAACTGGACTTACAGGAGAAGTGCAAATCATAGAAAGTTACAGTGTCAGTCCTATTGTACTTAAGTCGGCATTGTACCTTTTGTATTAAATTCGGATGCAAACTCTGTGTTTCATCGTCAATTAGAAGGTCCAAGGGATACAGTTAAACTGAAGTGAAGCATCGGAATGTAAAACTGGACTCACACGAGGGGTTCAAATCATAGGAAGTGAGAGTGTCTGTGCTCTTGTACTTAAGTCGGCATTGTGCCTTTTGAATTTAATTCCGATGCAAATTCTGTGTTTCATCGTCAATAAGAACGTCCAAGGGATACAGTAAAACTGAAGTGAAGCATCGGAATCGAAAACTAGACTCACAGGAGAGATTCAAATCATAGAAAGTTAGAGTGTCACTCCTCTTGTACTTAAGTCGATAATGTGCCTTTTGTATTAAATTCGGATGCAATTTCTGTGTTTCATCGTCAATAAGAAGGTCCAAGGGATACAGTAAACCTTAAGTGAAGCATCGGAATCTAAAACTGTACTCGCAGGAGAGGTTCAAATCATAGAATGTTAGAGTGTCAGTCCTCTTTTACTTATGACGGCATTGTGCCATTTGTATTAAATTCGGATGCGATTTCTGTGTTTTATCGTTAACAAGAAGGTCCAAGGGATACAGTAAACCTGAAGTGAAGCATCAGAATCTAAAACTGGACTCACAGGAGAGTTTCAAATCATAGATAGTGAGAGTGTCAGTCCTCTTTTACTTAAGTCGGCATTGTGCGTTTTAAATTTAATTCCGATGCATTATCTGTGTTTCATCGTCAATAAGAAGGTCCAACGGATACAGTTAACCTGAAGTGAAGCATCGGAATGTAAAACTGGACTCACAGGAGAGGTTCAAATCATAGAAAGTGAGAGTGTCAGTCCTCTTGTACTTAAGTCGGCATTGTGCCCTTTGAATTTAATTCCGTTGCAATTTCTGTGTTTCATCGTCAATAAGAAGCTGCAAGGTATACAGTAAACCTGAAGTGAAGCATCGGAATCTAAAACTGGACTCACAGGATAGGATCAAATCATAGAAAGTGAGAGTGTTTGTCCTCTTCTACTTAGGTCGGCACTGTGCCTTTTGAAATTCATTCCGATGCAATTTCTGTGTTTCGTCGTCAGTAAGAACGTCCAAGGGAAACAGTAAACCTGAAGTGAAGCATCGGAATCTAGAACTGGACTCACAGGAGATGTTCAAATCATAGAAAGTGAGAGTGTCAGTCCTCTTCTACTTAAGCCGCCATTGTGATTTTTGTATTAAATTCGGATGCAATTTCTGTGTTTCATCGTCAATAAGAAGGTCCAATGGATACAGTAAACCTGAAGTGAAGCATCGGAATCTAAAACTGGACTCACAGGAGAGGTTCAAATCATAAAAAGTTAGAGTGTCAGTCCTCTTGTACTTAAGTCGGCATTGTGCCTTTTCAATTTAATTCCGATGCTATTTCCGTGTTTCATTGTCAATAAGAAGGTCCAAGGGATACAGTTAACCTGAAGTGAAGCATCGGAATCTAAAACTGGACTCACAGGAGAGATTCAAATCATAGATAGTGAGAGTGTCAGTCCTCTTTTACTTAAGTCGGCATTGTGCGTTTTAAATTTAATTCCGATGCATTATCTGTGTTTCAAAGTCAATAAGAAGGTCCAAGGGATACAGTTAACCTGAAGTGAAGCATCGGAATCTAGACCTGTACTCACAGGAGATATTCAAATCATAGAAAGTGAGAGTGTCAGTCCTCTTGTACTTAAGCCGCCATTGTGATTTTTGTATTAAATTCGGATGCAATTTCTATGTTTCATCGTCAACAAGAAGGTCCAAGGGATACAGTAAACCTGAAGTGAAGCATCGGAATGTAAAACTGGACTCACACGAGGGGTTCAAATCATAGGAAGTGAGAGTGTCTGTGCTCTTGTACTTAAGTCGGCATTGTGCCTTTTGAATTTAATTCCGATGCAAATTCTGTGTTTCATCGTCAATAAGAACGTCCAAGGGATACAGTAAAACTGAAGTGAAGCATCGGAATCGAAAACTAGACTCACAGGAGAGATTCAAATCATAGAAAGTTAGAGTGTCACTCCTCTTGTACTTAAGTCGATAATGTGCCTTTTGTATTAAATTCGGATGCAATTTCTGTGTTTCATCGTCAATAAGAAGGTCCAAGGGATACAGTAAACCTTAAGTGAAGCATCGGAATCTAAAACTGTACTCGCAGGAGAGGTTCAAATCATAGAATGTTAGAGTGTCAGTCCTCTTTTACTTATGACGGCATTGTGCCATTTGTATTAAATTCGGATGCGATTTCTGTGTTTTATCGTTAACAAGAAGGTCCAAGGGATACAGTAAACCTGAAGTGAAGCATCAGAATCTAAAACTGGACTCACAGGAGAGTTTCAAATCATAGATAGTGAGAGTGTCAGTCCTCTTTTACTTAAGTCGGCATTGTGCGTTTTAAATTTAATTCCGATGCATTATCTGTGTTTCATCGTCAATAATAAGGTCCAAGGGAAACAGTAAACCTGAAGTGAAGCATCGGAATCTAGAACTGGACTCACAGGAGATGTTCAAATCATAGAAAGTGAGAGTGTCAGTCCTCTTGTACTAAAGCCGCCATTGTGATTTTTGTATTAAATTCGGACGCAATTTCTGTGTTTCATCGTCAATAAGAAGGTACAACGGATACAGTAAACCTGAAGTGAAGCATCGGAATCTAAAACTGGACTCACAGGAGAGGTGCAAATCATAGAAAGTTAGAGTGTCAGTCCTCTTGTACTTAAGTCGGCATTGTACCTTTTGTATTAAATTCGGATGCAAACTCTGTGTTTCATCGTCAATTAGAAGGTCCAAGGGATACAGTAAACCTGAAGTGAAGCATCGGAATGTAAAACTGGACTCACAGGAGAGGTTCAAATCATAGAAAGTGAGAGTGTCAGTCCTCTTGTACTTAAGTCGGCATTGTGCCCTTTGAATTTAATTCCGTTGCAATTTCTGTGTTTCATCGTCAATAAGAAGCTGCAAGGTATACAGTAAACCTGAAGTGAAGCATCGGAATCTAAAACTGGACTCACAGGATAGGATCAAATCATAGAAAGTGAGAGTGTTTGTCCTCTTCTACTTAGGTCGGCACTGTGCCTTTTGAAATTCATTCCGATGCAATTTCTGTGTTTCGTCGTCAGTAAGAACGTCCAAGGGAAACAGTAAACCTGAAGTGAAGCATCGGAATCTAGAACTGGACTCACAGGAGATGTTCAAATCATAGAAAGTGAGAGTGTCAGTCCTCTTCTACTTAAGCCGCCATTGTGATTTTTGTATTAAATTCGGATGCAATTTCTGTGTTTCATCGTCAATAAGAAGGTCCAATGGATACAGTAAACCTGAAGTGAAGCATCGGAATCTAAAACTGGACTCACAGGAGAGGTTCAAATCATAAAAAGTTAGAGTGTCAGTCCTCTTGTACTTAAGTCGGCATTGTGCCTTTTCAATTTAATTCCGATGCTATTTCCGTGTTTCATTGTCAATAAGAAGGTCCAAGGGATACAGTTAACCTGAAGTGAAGCATCGGAATCTAAAACTGGACTCACAGGAGAGATTCAAATCATAGATAGTGAGAGTGTCAGTCCTCTTTTACTTAAGTCGGCATTGTGCGTTTTAAATTTAATTCCGATGCATTATCTGTGTTTCAAAGTCAATAAGAAGGTCCAAGGGATACAGTTAACCTGAAGTGAAGCATCGGAATCTAGACCTGTACTCACAGGAGATATTCAAATCATAGAAAGTGAGAGTGTCAGTCCTCTTGTACTTAAGCCGCCATTGTGATTTTTGTATTAAATTCGGATGCAATTTCTATGTTTCATCGTCAACAAGAAGGTCCAAGGGATACAGTAAACCTGAAGTGAAGCATCGGAATGTAAAACTGGACTCACAGGAGAGGTGCAAATCATAGAAAGTTAGAATGTCAGTCCTCTTGTACTTAAGTCGGCATTGTGCGTTTTAAATTTAATTCCGATGCAATATCTGTGTTTCATCGTCAATAAGATGGTCCAAGGGATACAGTGAACCTGAAGTGAAGCATCGGAATCTTAAACTGGACTCACAGGAGATGTTCAAATCATAGAAAGTGAGATTGTCGGTCCTCTTGTACTAATGTCGCCGTTGAGATTTTTGTATTAAATTCGGATGCAATTTCTGTGTTTCATCGTCAATAAGAAGGTCCAAGGGATACAGTAAACCTGAAGTGAAACATCGGAATGTAAAACTGGACTCACAGGAGAGGTTCAAATCATAGAAAGTGAGAGTGTCAGTCCTCTTGTTCTTAAGTCACCATTGTGACTTTTGTATTAATTTCGGATGCAATTTCTGTGTTTCATCGTCAATAAGAAGGTCCAAGGGATACATTAAACCTGAAGTGAAGCATCAGAATCTAAAACTGGACTCACAGGAGAGGTTCAAATCATTAAAAGTAAGTGTGTCAGGCCTCTTGTACTTAAGTCGGCATTGTGCCTTTTGAATTTAATTCCGATGCTATTTCTGTGCTTCATTGTCAATAAGAAGGTCCAAGGGATACAGTAAACCTGAAGTGAAGCATCGGAATCTAAATCTGACCTCACAGGAGAGGTTCAAATCATAGAAAGTGAGAGTGTCACTCCTCTTTTACTTAAGTCGGCCTTGTGCCTTTTCTATTTAATTCCGATGCTATTTCCGTGTTTCATTGTCAATAAGAAGGTCCAAGGGATACAGTTAACCTGAAGTGAAGCACCGGAATCTAAAACTGGACTCACAGGAGAGATTCAAATCATAGATAGTGAGAGTGTCAGTCCTCTTTTACTTAAGTCGGCATTGTGCGTTTTAAATTTAATTCCGATGCATTATCTGTGTTTCAAAGTCAATAAGAAGGTCCAAGGGATACAGGTAACCTGAAGTGAAGCATCGGAATCTAGAACTGTACTCACAGGAGATATTCAAATCATAGAAAGTGAGAGTGTCAGTCCTCTTGTACTTAATCCGCCATTGTGATTTTTGTATTAAATTCGGATGCAATTTCTATGTTTCTTCGTCAACAAGAAGGTCCAAGGGATACAGTAAACCTGAAGTGAAGCATCGGAATCTAAAACTGGACTCACAGGAGAGGTGCAAATCATAGAAAGTTAGAATGTCAGTCCTCTTGTACTTAAGTCGGCATTGTACCTTTTGTATTAAATTCGGATTCAAACTCTGTGTTTCATCGTCAATTAGAAGGTCCAAGGGATACAGTAAACCTGAAGTGAAGCATCGGAATCTAAAACTGGACTCACAGGAGAGGTTCGAATCATAGAAAGTGAGAGTGTCAGTCCTCTTGTATTTAAGTCGGCATTGCGCCATTTGTATTAAATTCGGATGCAATTTCTGTGTTTCATCGTCAATAAGAAGGTCCAAGGGATACAGTAAACCTCAGGTGAAGCATCGGAATCTAAAACTGGACTCACAGGAGAGGTTCAAATCATAGAAAGTTAGAGTGTCAGTCCTCTTGTACTTAAGTCGGCATTGTGCCTTTTGTATTAAATTCGGATGCAAACTCTGTGTTTCATCGTCAATAAGAAGGTCTAAGGGATACAGTAAACCTGAAGTGAAGCATCGGAATCTAAAACTGGACTCACAGGAGAGGTTCAAATCATAGAAAGTTAGAGTGTCTGTCCTCTTGTACTTAAGTCGGCATTGTGCGTTTTAAATTTAATTCCGATGCAATATCTGTGTTTCATCGTCAATAAGATGGTCCAAGGGATACAGTGAACCTGAAGTGAAGCATCGGAATCTAAAACTGGACTCACAGGAGATGTTCAAATCATAGAAAGTGAGATTGTCGGTCCTCTTGTACTAAAGTCGCCATTGTGATTTTTGTATTAAATTCGGATGCAATTTCTGTGTTTCATCGTCAATAAGAAGGTCCAAGGGATACAGTAAACCTGAAGTGAAGCATCGGAATGTAAAACTGGACTCACACGAGAGGTTCAAATCATAGAAATTGAGAGTGTCAGTCCTGTTGTACTTACGTCGGCATTGTGCCTTTTGAATTTAATTCCGATGCAAATTCTGTGTTTCATCGTCAATAAGAAGGTGCAAGGTATAGAGTAAACCTGAAGTGAAGCGTCGGAATCTAAAACTGGACTCACAAGAGAGATTCAAATCATAGAAAGTTAGAGTGTCACTCCTCTTGTACTTAAGTCGGTAATGTGCCTTTTGTATTAAAATCGGATGCAATTTCTGTGTTTCATCGTCAATAAGAAGGTCCGAGAGATACAGTAAACCTGAGGTGAAGCATCGGAATCTAAAACTGGACTCACAGGAGAGGTTCAAATCATAGAAAGTGAGAGTGTCAGTCCTCTTGTTCTTAAGTCACCATTGTGACTTTTGTATTAATTTCGGATGCAATTTCTGTGTTTCATCGTCAATAAGAAGGTCCAAGGTATACATTAAACCTGAAGTGAAGCATCAGAATCTAAAACTGGACTCACAGGAGAGGTTCAAATCATAAAAAGTAAGTGTGTCAGGCCTCTTGTACTTAAGTCGGCATTGTGCCTTTTGAATTTAATTCCGATGCTATTTCTGTGCTTCATTGTCAATAAGAAGGTCCAAGGGATACAGTAAACCTGAAGTGAAGCATCGGAATCTAAATCTGACCTCACAGGAGAGGTTCAAATCATAGAAAGTGAGAGTGTCACTCCTCTTTTACTTAAGTCGGCATTGTGCGTTTTAAATTTAATTCCGATGCAATATCTGTGTTTCATCGTCAATAAGAAGGTCCAAAGGATACAGTGATCCTGAAGTGAAGCATCGGAATCTAAAACTGGACTCACAGGAGATGTTCAAATCTTAGAAAGAGAGATTGTCGGTCCTCTTGTACTAAAGTCGCCATTGTGATTTTTGTATTAAATTCGGATGCAATTTCTGTGTTTCATCGTCAATAAGAAGGTCCAAGGGATACAGTAAACCTGAAGTGAAGCATCGGAATGTAAAACTGGACTCACACGAGAGGTTCAAATCATAGAAAGTGAGAGTGTCAGTCGTCATGTACTTAAGTCGGCATTGTGCCTTTCGAATTTAATTCCGATGCAATTTCTGTGTTTCATCGTCAATATGAAGGTGCAAGGTATACAGTACAACTGAAGTGAAGTATCGGAATCTAAAACTCGACTCGCAGGAGAGGTTCAAATCATAGAATATTAGAGTGTCAGTCCTCATTTACTTAAGACGGCATTGTGCAATTTCTATTAAATTCGGATGCGATTTCTGTGTTTTATCGTCAACAAGAAGGTCCAAGGGATACAGTAAACCTGAAGTGAAGCATCGGAATCTAAATCTGACCTCACAGGAGACGTTCGAATCATAGAAAGTGAGAGTGTCAGTCCTCTTGTACTTAAGTCGGCATTGTGCCATTGGTATTAAATTCGGATGCAATTTCTGTGTTTCGTCGTCAATAAGAAGGTCCAAGAGATACAGTAAACCTAAGGTGAAGCATCGGAAAATAAAACTAGTCTCACAGGAGAGGTTCAAATCATAGAAAATGAGAGTGTCAGTCCTCTTGTACTTAAGTCACCATTGTGACTTTTGTATTAATTTCGGATGCAATTTCTGTGTTTCATCGTCAATAAGAAGGTCCAAAGGATACAGTAAACCTGAAGTGAAGCATCGGAATCTAAAACTGGACTCACAGGAGAGGTTCAAATCATAAAAAGTTAGAGTGTCAGTCCTCTTGTACTTAAGTCGGCATTGTGCCTTTTGAATTTATTTCCGATGCTTTTTCTGTGTTTCTTTGTCAATAAGAAGGTCCAAGGGATACAGTAAACCTGAAGTGAAGCATCGGAATCTAAAACTGGACTCACAGGAGAGATTCAAATCATATATAGTGAGAGTGTCAGTCCTCTTTTACTTAAGTCGGCATTGTGCGTTTTAAATTTATTTCCGATGCATTATCTGTGTTTCATCGTCAATAAGAAGGTCCAAGGGATACAGTTAACCTGAAGTGAGGCATCGGAATCTAGAACTGGACTCACAGGTGATGTTCAAATCATAGAAAGTGAGAGTGTCAGTCCTCTTGTACTTCAGCCGCCATTGTGATTTTTGTATTAAATTCGGATGCAATTTCTGTGTTTCATCGTCAACAAGAAGGACCAAGGGATACAGTAAACCTGAAGTGAAGCATCGGAATCTAAAACTGGGCTCACAGGAGAGGTGCAAATCATAGAAAGTTAGAGTGTCAGTCCTCTTGTACTTAAGTCGGCATTGTACCTTTTGTATTAAATTCAGATGCAAACTCTGTGTTTCATCGTCAATTACAAGGTCCAAGGGATACAGTAAACCTGAGGTGAAGCATCGGAATCTATAACTGGACTCACAGGAGAGGTTCAAATCATAGAATATTAGAGTGTCAGTCCTCTTTTACTTAAGACGGCATTGTGCCATTTGTATTAAATTCGGATGCGATATCTGTGTTTTATCGTCAACAAGAAGGTCCAAGGGATACAGTAAACCTGAAGTGAAGCATCGGAATCTAAATCTGACCTCACTGGGGAGGTTCGAATCATAGAAAGTGAGAGTGTCAGTCCTCTTGTACTTAAGTCGGCATTGTGCCATTTGTATTAAATTCGGATGCAATTTCTGTGTTTCATCGTCAATAAAAAGGTCCAAGAGATACAGTAAACCTGAGGTGAAGCATCGGAATCTAAAACTGGACTCACAGGAGAGGTTCAAATCATAGAAAGTGAGAGTGTCAGTCCTCTTGTACTTAAGTCAACATTGTGACTTTTGTATTAATTTCGGATGCAATTTCTGTGTTTCATCGTCAATAAGAAGGTCCAAGGGATACAGTTAACCTGAAGTGAAGCATCAGAATCTAAAACTGGACTCACAGGAGAGGTTCAAATCATAAAAAGTTAGAGTGTCAGTCCTCTTGTACTTAAGTCGGCATTGTGCCTTTTGAATTTATTTCCGATGCTATTTCTGTGTTTCATTGTCAATAAGAAGGTCCAAGGGATACAGGAAACCTGAAGTGAAGCATCGGAATCTAAAACTGGACTCACAGGAGAGATTCAAATCATAGATAGTGAGAGTGTCAGTCCTCTTTTACTTAAGTCGGCATTGTTCGTTTTAAATTTTATTCCGATGCATTATCTGTGTTTCATCGTCAACAAGAAGGTCCAAGGGATACAGTAAACCTGAAGTGAAGCATCGGAATCTAAATCTGACCTCACAGGAGACGTTCGAATCATAGAAAGTGAGAGTGTCAGTCCTCTTTTACTTAAGTCGGCATTGTGCCATTGGTATTAAATTCGGATGCAATTTCTGTGTTTCGTCGTCAATAAGAAGGTCCAAGAGATACAGTAAACCTAAGGTGAAGCATCGGAAAATAAAACTAGTCTCACAGGAGAGGTTCAAATCATAGAAAATGAGAGTGTCAGTCCTCTTGTACTTAAGTCACCATTGTGACTTTTGTATTAATTTCGGATGCAATTTCTGTGTTTCATCGTCAATAAGAAGGTCCAAAGGATACAGTAAACCTGAAGTGAAGCATCGGAATCTAAAACTGGACTCACAGGAGAGGTTCAAATCATAAAAAGTTAGAGTGTCAGTCCTCTTGTACTTAAGTCGGCATTGTGCCTTTTGAATTTATTTCCGATGCTTTTTCTGTGTTTATTTGTCAATAAGAAGGTCCAAGGGATACAGTAAACCTGAAGTGAAGCATCGGAATCTAAAACTGGACTCACAGGAGAGATTCAAATCATATATAGTGAGAGTGTCAGTCCTCTTTTACTTAAGTCGGCATTGTGCGTTTTAAATTTATTTCCGATGCATTATCTGTGTTTCATCGTCAATAAGAAGGTCCAAGGGATACAGTTAACCTGAAGTGAGGCATCGGAATCTAGAACTGGACTCACAGGTGATGTTCAAATCATAGAAAGTGAGAGTGTCAGTCCTCTTGTACTTCAGCCGCCATTGTGATTTTTGTATTAAATTCGGATGCAATTTCTGTGTTTCATCGTCAACAAGAAGGACCAAGGGATACAGTAAACCTGAAGTGAAGCATCGGAATCTAAAGCTGGGCTCACAGGAGAGGTGCAAATCATAGAAAGTTAGAGTGTCAGTCCTCTTGTACTTAAGTCGGCATTGTACCTTTTGTATTAAATTCAGATGCAAACTCTGTGTTTCATCGTCAATTACAAGGTCCAAGGGATACAGTAAACCTGAGGTGAAGCATCGGAATCTAAAACTGGACTCACAGGAGAGGTTCAAATCATAGAATATTAGAGTGTCAGTCCTCTTTTACTTAAGACGGCATTGTGCCATTTGTATTAAATTCGGATGCGATTTCTGTGTTTTATCGTCAACAAGAAGGTCCAAGGGATACAGTAAACCTGAAGTGAAGCATCGGAATCTAAATCTGACCTCACAGGGGAGGTTCGAATCATAGAAAGTGAGAGTGTCAGTCCTCTTGTACTTAAGTCGGCATTGTGCCATTTGTATTAAATTCGGATGCAATTTCTGTGTTTCATCGTCAATAAAAAGGTCCAAGAGATACAGTAAACCTGAGGTGAAGCATCGGAATCTAAAACTGGACTCACAGGAGAGGTTCAAATCATAGAAAGTGAGAGTGTCAGTCCTCTTGTACTTAAGTCAACATTGTGACTTTTGTATTAATTTCGGAAGCAATTTCTGTGTTTCATCGTCAATAAGAAGGTCCAAGGGATACAGTTAACCTGAAGTGAAGCATCAGAATCTAAAACTGGACTCACAGGAGAGGTTCAAATCATAAAAAGTTAGAGTGTCAGTCCTCTTGTACTTAAGTCGGCATTGTGCCTTTTGAATTTATTTCCGATGCTATTTCTGTGTTTCATTGTCAATAAGAAGGTCCAAGGGATACAGGAAACCTGAAGTGAAGCATCGGAATCTAAAACTGGACTCACAGGAGAGATTCAAATCATAGATAGTGAGAGTGTCAGTCCTCTTTTACTTAAGTCGGCATTGTTCGTTTTAAATTTTATTCCGATGCATTATCTGTGTTTCATCGTCAATAAGAAGGTCCAAGGGATACAGTTAACCTGAAGTGAAGCATCGGAATCTAGAACTGGACTCACAGGAGATGTTCAAATCATAGAAAGTGAGAGTGTCAGTACTCTTGTACTTAAGCCGCCATTGTGATTTTTGTATTAAATTCGGATGCAATTTCTGTGTTTCATCGTCAACAAGAAGGTCCAAGGTATACAGTAAACCTAAAGTGAAGCATCGGAATCTAAAACTGGACTCACAGGAGAGGTGCAAATCATAGAAAGTAAGAGGGTCAGTCCTCTTGTACTTAAGTCGGCATTGTACATTTTGTATTAAATTCGGATGCAAACTCTGTGATTCATCGTCAATTAGAAGGTCCAAGGGATACAGCAAACCTGAAGTGAAGCATCGGAATCTAAAACTGGACTCACAGGAGAGGTTCGAATCATAGAAAGTGAGAGTGTCAGTCCTCTTGTACTTAAGTCGGCATTGTGCCTTTTGAATATAATTCCGATGCTATTTCTGTGTTTCATTGTCAATAAGACGGTCCAAGGGGTACAGTAAACCTGAAATGAAGCATCGGAATCAAAAACTAGACTCACAGGAGAGTTTCAAATCATAGATAGTGAGAGTGTCAGTCCTCTTTTACTTAAGTCGGCATTGTGCGTTTTAAATTTAATTCCGATGCATTATCTGTGTTTCATCGTCAATAAGAAGGACCAAGGGATACAGTAAACCTGAAGTGAAGCATCGGAATCTAGAACTGGACTCACAGGAGATGTTCAAATCATAGAAAGTGAGAGTGCCAGTCCTCTTGTACTTAAGTCGGCATTGTACCTTTTGTATTAAATTCGGATGCAAACTCTGTGTTTCATCGTCAATTAGAAGGTCCAAGGGATGCAGTAAACCTGAAGTGAAGCATCGGAATGTAAAACTGGACTCACAGGAGAGGTTCAAATCATAGAAAGTGAGAGTGTCAGTCCTCTTGTACTTAAGTCGGCATTGTGCCTTTTGAATTTAATTCCGATGCAATTTCTGTGTTTCATCGTCAATAAGAAGCTGCAAGGTATACAGTAAACCTGAAGTGAAGCATCGGAATCTAATACTGGACTCACAGGATAGGTTCAAATCATAGAATGTGAGAGTGTTAGTCCTCTTCTACTTAGGTCGGCACTGTGCCTTTTGAAATTCATTCCGATGCAATTTCTGTGTTTCATCGTCAGTAAGAACGTCCAAGGGAAACAGTAAACCTGAAGTGAAGCATCGGAATCTAGAACTGGACTCACAGGAGATGTTCAAATCAAAGAAAGTGAGAGTGTCAGTCCTCTTGTACTTAAACCGCCATTGTGATTTTTGTATTAAATTCGGATGCAATTTCGGTGTTTCATCGTCAATAAGAAGGTCCAAGGAATACAGTAAACCTGAAGTGAAGCATCGGAATCTAAAACTGGACTCACAGGAGAGGTTCGAATCATAGAAAGTGAGAGTGTCAGTCTTCTTGTACTTAAGGCTGGCATTGTGCCATTTGTATTAATATCGGATGCAAATTCTGTGTTTCATCGTCAATAAGAAGGTCCTAGGGATACAGTAAACCTGAGGTGAAGCATCGGAATCTAAAACTGGACTCACAGGAGAGGTTCAAATCATAGAAAGTGAGAGTGTCAGTCCTCTTGTACTTAAGTCACCATTGCGACTTTTGTATTAATTTCGGATACAATTTCTGTGTTTCATCGTCAATAAGAAGGTCCAAGGGATACAGTAAACCTTAAGTGAAGCATCGGAATCTAAATCTGGACTCGCAGGAGAGGTTCAAATCATAGAATGTTAGAGTGTCAGTCCTCTTGTACTTAAGTCGGCATTGTGCGTTTTAAATTTAATTCCGATGCATTATCTGTGTTTCATCGTCAATAAGAAGGTCCAAGGGACACAGTAAACCTGAAGTGAAGCATCGGAATGTAAAACTGGACTCACAGGAGAGGTTCAAATCATAGACAGTGAGAGTGTCAGTCCTCTTGTACTTAAGTCGGCATTGTGCCTTTTGAATTTAATTCCGATGCAATTTCTGTGTTTCATCGTCAATAAGAAGCTGTAAGGTATGCAGTAAACCTGAAGTGAAGCATCGGAATTTAAAACTGGACTCACAGGATAGGTTCAAATCATAGAAAGTGAGAGTCTTATCCTCTTCTACTTAGGTCGGCACTGTGCCTTTTGAAATTAATTCCGATGCAATTTCTGTGTTTCAGCGTCAGTACGAATGTCCAGGGGAAACAGTAAACCTGAAGTGAAGCATCGGAATCTAGAACTGGACTCACAGGAGATGTTCAAATCATAGAAAGTGAGAGTGTCAGTCCTCTTGTACTTAAGCCGCCATTGTGATTTTTGTATTAAATTCGGATGCAATTTCTGTGTTTCATCGTCAATAAGAAGGTCCAAGGGATACAGTAAACTTGAAGTGAAGCATCGGAATCTAAAACTGGACTCACAGGAGAGGTTCGAATCATAGAAAGTGAGAGTGTCAGTCCTCTTGTACTTAAGTCGGCATTGTGCCATTTGTATTAAATTCGGATGCAAATTCTGTGTTTCATCGTCAATAAGAAGGTCCAAGGGATACAGTATACCTGAGGTGAAGCATCGGAATCTAAAACTGGACTCACAGGAGAGGTTCAAATCATAGAAAGTGAGAGTGTCAGTCCTCTTGTACTTAAGTCACCATTATTACTTTTGTATTAATTTCGGAAGCAATTTCTGTGTTTCATCGTCAATAAGAAGGTCCAAGGGATACAGTAAACTTGAAGTGAAGCATCTGAATCTAAAACTGGA
The DNA here is from genome assembly GCF_021461395.2 of Schistocerca americana. NCBI lineage: Eukaryota > Metazoa > Arthropoda > Insecta > Orthoptera > Acrididae > Schistocerca > Schistocerca americana. Next base: position 802,964 of record NW_025726609.1, on the reverse strand, counting down.
CTCACAGGAGAGGTTCAAATCATAGAAAGTGAGAGTGTCAGTCCTCTTGTACTTAAGTCGCCATTGTGCCTTATGTATTAAATTCGGATGCAAACTCTGTGTTTCATTGTCAATAAGAAGGTCCTAGGGATACAGTAAACCTGAAGTGAAGCATTGGAATCTAAAACTGGACTCACAGGAGAGGTTCAAATCATAGAAAGTTAGAGTGTCACTCCTCTTGTACTTAAGTCGGCATTGTGCCTTTTGTATTAAATTCGGATGCAAACTCTGTGTTTCATCGTCAATAAGAAGGTCCAAGGGATACAGTAAACCTGAAGTGAAGCATCGGAATGCAAAACTGGACTCACAGGAGAGGTTCAAATCATAGAAAGTGAGAGTGTCAGTCCTCTTATACTTAAGTCGGCATTGTGCCTTTTGAATTTAATTCCGATGCAATTTCTGTGTTTCATCGTCAATAACAAGGTGCAAGGTATACAGTAAACCTGAAGTGAAGCATCGGAATCTAAAACTGGACTCACAGTATAGGTTCAAATCATAGAAAGTGAGAGTGTTAGTCGTCTTCTACTTAGGTCGGCACTGTGCCTTTTGAATTTAATTCCGATGCAATTTCTGTGTTTCATCGTCAATAAGGTCGTCCAAGGGATACAGTAAACCTGAAGTGAAGCATCGGAATCTGAATCTGGACTCACAGAAGATGTTCAAATCAAAGAAAGTGAGAGTGTCAGTCATCTTGTACTTAAGTCACCATTGTAACTTTTGTATTATTTTCGGATGCAATTTCAGTGTTTCATCGTCGATAGGAAGGTCCAAGGGATACAGTAAACCTGAAGTGAAGCATCGGAATCTAAAACTGGACTCACAGGAGAGGTTAAAATCATAGAAATTTAGAATGTCAGTCCTCTTGTACTTAAGTCGGCATTGTGCCTTGTGTATTAAATTCGGATGCAATTTCTGTGTTTCGTCGTCAATAAGAAGGTGCAAGGTATACAGTAAACCTGAAGTGAAGCATCGGAACCTAAAACTGGACTCACAGGAGAGATTCAAATCATAGAAAGTGAGAGTGTCAGTCCTCTTGTACTTAAGTCGGCATTGTAACATTTGTATTAAATTCGGATGCAATTTCTGTGTTTCATCGTAAACAAGAAGGTCCAAGGGATGCAGTAAACCTGAGGTGAAGCATCGGAATCTAAAACTGGACTCACAGGAGAGGTTCAAATTATAGAAAGTGAGGGTGTCAGTCCTCTTGTACTTAAGTCACCATTGTGACATTTGTATTAATTAAGGATGCAATTTCTGTGTTTCATCGTCAATAAGAAGGTCCAAGGGATACAGTAAACCAGAAGTGAAGCATCGGAATCTAAAACTGGACTCACAGGACGTGTTCATATCATAGAAAGTGAGATTGTCGGTCCTCTTGTACTAAAGTGGCCATTGTGATTTTTGTATTAAATTCGGATGCAATTTCTGTGTTTCATCGTCAATAAGAAGGTCCAAGGGATACAGTAAACCTGAAGTAAAGCATCGGAATCTAAAACTGGACTCACACGAGAGGTGCAAATCATAGAAAGTTAGATTGTCAGTCCTCTTGTACTTAAGTAGGCATTGTACCTTTTGTATTAAATTCGGATGCAAACTCTGTGTTTCATCGTCAATTAGAAGGTCCAAGGGATACAGTAAATCTGAAGTGAAGCATCGGAATCTAAAACTGGACTCACAGGAGAGGTTCAAATCATAGAAAGTGAGAGTGTCAGTCCTCTTGTACTTAAGGCAGCATTGTGTCTTTTGTATTAAATTCGAATGCAATTTCTGTGTTTCATCGTCAATCAGAAGGTCCAAGGGATACAGTAAACCTTAAGTAAAGCATGAGAATCTAAAACTGGACTCACAGGAGAGGTTCAAATCATAGGAAGTTAGAGTGTCAGTCCTCTTGTACTTAAGTCGGCATTGTGCCTTTTCTATTAAATTCGGATGCAAACTCTGTGTTTCATCGTCAATAAGAAGGTCCAAGGGACACAGTAAACCTCAAGTGAAGCATCGGAATCTAAAACTGGACTCACAGGAGAGGTACAAATCATAGAAAGTTAGAGTGTCAGTCCTCTTGTACTTAAGTAGGCATTGTGCCTTTTGAATTTAATTCCGATGCTATTTCTGTGTTTCATTGTCAATAAGAAAGTCCAAGGGATACAATATACCTGAAGTGAAGCATCGGCATCTAAAACTGGACTCACAGGAGAGGTTCAAATCATAGAAAGTGAGATTGTCAGTCCGCTTTTAATTAAGTCGGCATTCTGCGTTTTAAATTTAATTCCGATGCAATATCTGTGTTTCATCGTCAATACAAAGGTCCAAGGGATACAGTAAACCTGAAGTGAAGCATCGGAATCTAAAACTGGACTCACAGGAGATGTTCAAATCATAGAAAGTGAGAGAGTCAGTCCCCTTGTACTTAAGTTGCCATTGTGATTTTGGTATTAAATTCGGATGCAATTTCTGTGTTTCATTGTCAATAAGAAGGTCCAAGGGATACAGTAAACCTTAAGTGAAGCATCGGAATCTAAAACTGGACTCACAGGAGAGGTTCAAATCATAGAAAGTTAGAGTGTCAGTCCTCTTCTACTAACGTCGGCATTGTACCTTTTGTATTAAATTCGGATCCAATTTTTGTGTTTCATCGTCAATAAGAGGGTCCAAGGGATACAGTAAACCTGAAGTGAAGCATCGGAATCTGAAACTGGACTCACAGGAAAGGTTCAAATCATTGAAAGTGAGAGTGTCAGCCCTCTTGTACTTAAGGCCCCATTGTGCCTTTTGTATTTAATTCGGATCCAATTTCTGTGTTTCATCGTCAATAAGAAGGTCCAAGGGATACAGTAAACCTGAAGTGAAGCATCGGAATCTAAAACTGGACTCACAGGAGAGGTTCAAATCATAAAAAGTTAGAGTGTCAGTCCTCTTGTACTTAAGTCGGCATTGTGCCTTTTGAATTTAATTCCGATGCTCTTTCTGTGTTTCATTGTCAATAAGAAGGTCCAAGGAATACAGTAAACCTGAAGTGAAGCATCGGAACCTAAAACTGGACTCACAGGAGGGATTCAAATCATAGAAAGTGAGAGTGTCAGTCCTCTTGTACTTAAGTCGGCATTGTGCCATTTGTATTAAATTCGGATGCAATTTCTGTGTTTCATCGTCAATAAGAAGGTCCAAATGATGCGGTAAACCTGAGGTGAAGCATCGGAATCTAAAACTGGACTCACAGGAGAGGTTCAAATTAAAGAAAGTGAGAGTGTCAGTCCTCTTGTACTTAAGTCACCATTGTGACATTTGTATTAATTAAGGATGCAATTTCTGTGTTTCATCGTCAATAAGAAGGTCCAAGGGATACAGTAAACCTGAAGTGAAGCATCCGAATCTAAAACTGGACTCACAGGAGATGTTCATATCATAGAAAGTGAGATAGTCGGTCCTCTTGTACTAAAGTGGCCATTGTGATTTTTGTATTAAATTCGGATGCAATTTCTGTGTTTCATCGTCAATAAGAAGGTACAAGGGATACAGTAAACCTGAAGTGAAGCATCGGAATCTAAAACTGGACTCACACGAGAGGTGCAAATCATAGAAAGTTAGATTGTCAGTCCTCTTTTACTTAAGTCGGCATTGTACCTTTTGTATTAAATTCGGATGCAAACTCTGTGTTTCATCGTCAATTAGAAATTCCAAGGGATACAGTAAATCTGAATTGAAGCATCGGAATCTAAAACTGGACTCACAGGAGAGGTTCAAATCATAGAAAGTGAGAGTGTCAGTCCTCTTGTACTTAAGGCAGCATTGTGTCTTTTGTATTAAATTCGAATGCAATTTCTGTGTTTCATCGTCAATCAGAAGGTCCAAGGGATACAGTAAAATTGAAGTAAAGCATGGGAATCTAAAACTGGACTCACAGGAGAGGTTCAAATCATAGGAAGTTAGAGTGTCAGTCCTCTTGTACTTAAGTCGGCATTGTGCCTTTTCTATTAAATTCGGATGCAAACTCTGTGTTTCATCGTCAATAAGAAGGTCCAAGGGATACAGTAAACCTCAAGTGAAGCATCGGAACCTAAAACTGGACTCACAGGAGAGGTTCAAATCATAGAAAGTTAGAGTGTCAGTCCTCTTGTACTTAAGTAGGCATTGTGCCTTTTGAATTTAATTCCGATGCTATTTCTGTGTTTCATTGTCAATAAGAAAGTCCAAGGGATACAATAAACCTGAAGTGAAGCATCGGCATCTAAAACTGGACTCACAGGAGAGGTTCAAATCATAGAAAGTGAGATTGTCAGTCCGCTTTTAATTAAGTCGGCATTCTGCGTTTTAAATTTAATTCCGATGCAATATCTGTGTTTCATCGTCAATACAAAGGTCCAAGGGATACAGTAAACCTGAAGTGAAGCATCGGAATCTAAAACTGGACTCACAGGAGATGTTCAAATCATAGAAAGTGAGAGAGTCAGTCCCCTTGTACTTAAGTTGCCATTGTGATTTTGGTATTAAATTCGGATGCAATTTCTGTGTTTCATTGTCAATAAGAAGGTCCAAGGTATACAGTAAACCTTAAGTGAAGCATCGGAATCTAAAACTGGACTCACAGGAGAGGTTCAAATCATAGAAAGTTAGAGTGTCAGTCCTCTTCTACTAACGTCGGCATTGTACCTTTTGTATTAAATTCGGATCCAATTTTTGTGTTTCATCGTCAATAAGAAGGTCCAAGGGATACAGTTAACCTGAAGTGAAGCATCGGAATCTGAAACTGGACTCACAGGAAAGGTTCAAATCATTGAAAGTGAGAGTGCCAGCCCTCTTGTACTTAAGGCCCCATTGTGCCTTTTGTATTTAATTCGGATCCAATTTCTGTGTTTCATCGTCAATAAGAAGGTCCAAGGGATACAGTAAACCTGAAGTGAAGCATCGGAATCTAAAACTGGACTCACAGGAGAGGTTCAAATCATAAAAAGTTAGAGTGTCAGTCCTCTTGTACTTAAGTCGGCATTGTGCCTTTGAATTTAATTCCGATGCTCTTTCTGTGTTTCATTGTCAATAAGAAGGTCCAAGGAATACAGTAAACCTGAAGTGAAGCATCGGAATCTAAAACTGGACTCACAGGAGAGGTTCAAACTAAAGAAAGTGAGAGTGTCAGTCCTCTTGTACTTAAGTCACCATTGTGACATTTGTATTAATTAAGGATGCAATTTCTGTGTTTCATCGTCAATAAGAAGGTCCAAGGGATACAGTAAACCTGAAGTGAAGCATCCGAATCTAAAACTGGACTCATAGGAGATGTTCATATCATAGAAAGTGAGATAGTCGGTCCTCTTGTACTAAAGTGGCCATTGTGATTTTTGTATTAAATTCGGATGCAATTTCTGTGTTTCATCGTCAATAAGAAGGTCCAAGGGATACAGTAAACCTGAAGTGAAGCATCGGAATCTAAAACTGGACTCACACGAGAGGTGCAAATCATAGAAAGTTAGATTGTCAGTCCTCTTTTACTTAAGTCGGCATTGTACCTTTTGTATTAAATTCAGATGCAAACTCTGTGTTTCATCGTCAATTAGAAATTCCAAGGGATACAGTAAATCTGAAGTGAAGCATCGGAATCTAAAACTGGACTCACAGGAGAGGTTCAAATCATAGAAAGTGAGAGTGTCAGTCCTCTTGTACTTAAGGCAGCATTGTGTCTTTTGTATTAAATTCGAATGCAATTTCTGTGTTTCATCGTCAATAAGAAGGTCCAAGGGATACAGTAAAATTGAAGTAAAGCATGGGAATCTAAAACTTGACTCACAGGAGAGGTTCAAATCATAGGAAGTTAGAGTATCAGTCCTCTTGTACTTAAGTCGGCATTGTGCCTTTTCTATTAAATTCGGATGCAAACTCTGTGTTTCATCGTCAATAAGAAGGTCCAAGGGATACAGTAAACCTCAAGTGAAGCATCGGAACCTAAAACTGGACTCACAGGAGAGGTTCAAATCATAGAAAGTTAGAGTGTCAGTCCTCTTGTACTTAAGTAGGCATTGTGCCTTTTGAATTTAATTCCGATGCTATTTCTGTGTTTCATTGTCAATAAGAAAGTCCAAGGGATACAATAAACCTGAAGTGAAGCATCGGCATCTAAAACTGGACTCACAGGAGAGGTTCAAATCATAGAAAGTGAGATTGTCAGTCCGCTTTTAATTAAGTCGGCATTCTGCGTTTTAAATTTAATTCCGATGCAATATCTGTGTTTCATCGTCAATACAAAGGTCCAAGGGATACAGTAAACCTGAAGTGAAGCATCGGAATCTAAAACTGGACTCACAGGAGATGTTCAAATCAATGAATGTGAGATTGTCGGTCCTCTTGTACTAAAGTGGCCAGTGTGATTTTTGTATTAAATTCGGATGCAATTTCTGTGTTTCATCGTCAATAAGAAGGTCCAAGGGATACAGTAAACCTGAAGTGAAGCATCGGAATCTAAAGCTGGACTCACAGGAGAGGTGCAATTCATAGAAAGTTAGAGTGTCAGTCCTCTTGTACTTAAGTCGGCATTGTACCTTTTGTATTAAATTCGGATGCAAACTCTGTGTTTCATCGTCAATTAGAAGGTCCAAGGGATACAGTAAATCTGAAGTGAAGCATCGGAATCTAAAACTGGACTCACAGGAGAGGTTCAAATCATAGAAAGTGAGAGTGTCAGTCCTCTTGTACTTAAGGCAGCATTGTGTCTTTTGTATTAAATTCGAATGCAATTTCTGTGTTTCATCGTCAATCGGAAGGTCCAAGGGATACAGTAAACCTTAAGTAAAGCATGGGAATCTAAAACTGGACTCACAGGAGAGGTTCAAATCATAGGAAGTTAGAGTGTCAATCCTCTTGTACTTAAGTCGGCATTGTGCCTTTTCTATTAAATTCGGATGCAAACTCTGTGTTTCATCGTCAATAAGAAGGTCCAAGGGACACAGTAAACCTCAAGTGAAGCATCGGAATCTAAAACTGGACTCACAGGAGAGGTACAAATCATAGTAAGTTAGAGTGTCAGTCCTCTTGTACTTAAGTAGGCATTGTGCCTTTTGAATTTAATTCCGATGCTATTTCTGTGTTTCATTGTCAATAAGAAAGTCCAAGGGATACAATAAACCTGAAGTGAAGCATCGGCATCTAAAACTGGACTCACAGGAGAGGTTCAAATCATAGAAAGTGAGATTGTCAGTCCGCTTTTAATTAAGTCGGCATTCTGCGTTTTAAATTTAATTCCGATGCAATATCTGTGTTTCATCGTCAATACAAAGGTCCAAGGGATACAGTAAACCTGAAGTGAAGCATCGGAATCTAAAACTGGACTCACAGGAGATGTTCAAATCATAGAAAGTGAGAGAGTCAGTCCCCTTGTACTTAAGTTGCCATTGTGATTTTGGTATTAAATTCGGATGCAATTTCTGTGTTTCATTGTCAATAAGAAGGTCCAAGGTATACAGTAAACCTTAAGTGAAGCATCGGAATCTAAAACTGGACTCACAGGAGAGGTTCAAATCATAGAAAGTTAGAGTGTCAGTCCTCTTCTACTAACGTCGGCATTGTACCTTTTGTATTAAATTCGGATCCAATTTTTGTGTTTCATCGTCAATAAGAAGGTCCAAGGGATACAGTTAACCTGAAGTGAAGCATCGGAATCTGAAACTGGACTCACAGGAAAGGTTCAAATCATTGAAAGTGAGAGTGTCAGCCCTCTTGTACTTAAGGCCCCATTGTGCCTTTTGTATTTAATTCGGATCCAATTTCTGTGTTTCATCGTCAATAAGAAGGTCCAAGGGATACAGTAAACCTGAAGTGAAGCATCGGAATCTAAAACTGGACTCACAGGAGAGGTTCAAATCATAAAAAGTTAGAGTGTCAGTCCTCTTGTACTTAAGTCGGCATTGTGCCTTTTGAATTTAATTCCGATGCTCTTTCTGTGTTTCATTGTCAATAAGAAGGTCCAAGGAATACAGTAAACCTGAAGTGAAGCATCGGAATCTAAAACTGGACTCACAGGAGAGGTTCAAACTAAAGAAAGTGAGAGTGTCAGTCCTCTTGTACTTAAGTCACCATTGTGACATTTGTATTAATTAAGGACGCAATTTCTGTGTTTCATCGTCAATAAGAAGGTCCAAGGGATACAGTAAACCTGAAGTGAAGCATCCGAATCTAAAACTGGACTCATAGGAGATGTTCATATCATAGAAAGTGAGATAGTCGGTCCTCTTGTACTAAAGTGGCCATTGTGATTTTTGTATTAAATTCGGATGCAATTTCTGTGTTTCATCGTCAATAAGAAGGTCCAAGGGATACAGTAAACCTGAAGTGAAGCATCGGAATCTAAAACTGGACTCACACGAGAGGTGCAAATCATAGAAAGTTAGATTGTCAGTCCTCTTTTACTTAAGTCGGCATTGTACCTTTTGTATTAAATTCAGATGCAAACTCTGTGTTTCATCGTCAATTAGAAATTCCAAGGGATACAGTAAATCTGAAGTGAAGCATCGGAATCTAAAACTGGACTCACAGGAGAGGTTCAAATCATAGAAAGTGAGAGTGTCAGTCCTCTTGTACTTAAGGCAGCATTGTGTCTTTTGTATTAAATTCGAATGCAATTTCTGTGTTTCATCGTCAATAAGAAGGTCCAAGGGATACAGTAAAATTGAAGTAAAGCATGGGAATCTAAAACTTGACTCACAGGAGAGGTTCAAATCATAGGAAGTTAGAGTATCAGTCCTCTTGTACTTAAGTCGGCATTGTGCCTTTTCTATTAAATTCGGATGCAAACTCTGTGTTTCATCGTCAATAAGAAGGTCCAAGGGATACAGTAAACCTCAAGTGAAGCATCGGAACCTAAAACTGGACTCACAGGAGAGGTTCAAATCATAGAAAGTTAGAGTGTCAGTCCTCTTGTACTTAAGTAGGCATTGTGCCTTTTGAATTTAATTCCGATGCTATTTCTGTGTTTCATTGTCAATAAGAAAGTCCAAGGGATACAATAAACCTGAAGTGAAGCATCGGCATCTAAAACTGGACTCACAGGAGAGGTTCAAATCATAGAAAGTGAGATTGTCAGTCCGCTTTTAATTAAGTCGGCATTCTGCGTTTTAAATTTAATTCCGATGCAATATCTGTGTTTCATCGTCAATACAAAGGTCCAAGGGATACAGTAAACCTGAAGTGAAGCATCGGAATCTAAAACTGGACTCACAGGAGATGTTCAAATCAATGAATGTGAGATTGTCGGTCCTCTTGTACTAAAGTGGCCATTGTGATTTTTGTATTAAATTCGGATGCAATTTCTGTGTTTCATCGTCAATAAGAAGGTCCAAGGGATACAGTAAACCTGAAGTGAAGCATCGGAATCTAAAGCTGGACTCACAGGAGAGGTGCAAATCATAGAAAGTTAGAGTGTCAGTCCTCTTGTACTTAAGTCGGCATTGTACCTTTTGTATTAAATTCGGATGCAAACTCTTTGTTTCATCGTCAATTAGAAAGTCCAAGGGATACAGTAAACCTGAAGTGAAGCATCGGAATGTAAAACTGGACTCACAGGAGAGGTTCAAATCATAGAAAGTGGGAGTGTCAGTCCTCTTGTACTTAAGTCAGCATTGTGCCTTTTGTATTAAATTCGGATGCAATTTCTGTGTTTCATCGTCAATAAGAAGGTCCAAGGAATACAGTAAACCTGAAGTGAAGCATCGGAACCTAAAACTGGACTCACAGGAGAGATTCAAATCATAGAAAGTGAGAGTGTCAGTCTTCTTGTACTTAAGTCGGCATTGTGCCATTTGTATTAAATTCGGATGCAATTTCTGTGTTTCATCGTCAATAAGAAGGTCCAAGGGATACAGTAAACCCGAGGTGAAGCATCGGAATCTAAAACTGGACTCACAGGAGAGGTTCAAATCATAGAAAGTGAGAGTGTCAGTCCTCTTGTACTTAAGTCACCATTGTGACATTTGTATTAATTTCGGATACAATTTCTGTGTTTCATCGTCAATAAGAAGGTCCAAGGGATACAGTAAACCTGAAGTGAAGCATCGGAATCTAAAACTGGACTCACAGGAGAGGTTCAAATCATAGAAAGTGAGAGTGTTAGTCGTCTTCTACTTAGGTCGGCACTGTGCCTTTTGAATTTAATTCCGATGCAATTTCTGTGTTTCATCGTTAATGAGAACGTCCAAGGGATACAGTAAACGTGAAGTGAAGCATCGGAATCTAAAACTGGACTCACAGGAGAGATTCAAATCATAGAAAGATTGTGTCACTCCTCTTGTACTTAAGTCGGTAATGTGCCTTTTGTGTTAAATACGGATGCAATTTCTGTGTTTCATCGGCAATAAGAAGGTCCAAGGGATACAGTAAACCTTCAGTGAAGCATCGGAATCTAAAACTGAACTCGCAGGAGAGGTTCAAATCATAGAATGTTAGAGTGTCAGTCCTCTTTTACTTAAGACGGCATAGTGCCAATTGTATTAAATTCGGATGCGATTTCTGTGTTTTATCGTCAACAAGAAGGTCCAAGGGATACAGTAAACCTGAAGTGAGGCATCGGAATCTAAATCTGAATGCACTGGAGAGGTTCGAATCGTAGAAAGTGAGAGTGTCAGTCCTCTTGTACCTAAATCGGCATTGTGCCATTTGTATTAAATTCGGATGCAATTTCTGTGTTTCATCGTCAATAAGAAGGTGCAAGGTATACAGTAAACCTGAAGTGAAGCATCGGAATCTAAAACTGAACTCACAGGAGAGGTTCAAATCATCGAATGTGAGAGTGTCAGTCCTCTTGTACTTAAGTCGGCAATGTGCCATTTGTATTAAATGCGGATGCAATTTCTGTGTTTCATCGCCGATAAGTAGGTCTCAAGGGATACAGTAAACATGAAGTGAAGCATCGGAATATAAAACTGGACTCACAGGAGAGGTTCAAATCATAGAAAGTGAGAGTGTCAGTCCTCTTGTACTTAAGTCGGCATTGTGTCATTTGTATTAAATTCGGTTGCAATTTCTGTGTTTCATCGTCAATGAGGAGGTCCAAGGGATACAGTAAACCTGAAGTGAGGCATCGGAATCTAAAACTGGACTCACAGGAGAGGTTCCAATCATAGAAAGTTAGAGTGTCACTCCTCTTGTACTTAAGTCGGTATTGTGCCTTTAGTATTAAATTCGGATGCAATTTCTGTGTTTCATCGTCAATAAGAATGTCTACGGGATACAGTAAACCTTATGTGTAGCATCGGAATCTAAAACTGGACTCACAGGACAGTTTCAAAACATGGAATATTAGAGTGTCAGTCCTCTTTTACTTAAGACGGCATTGTGCATTTTGTATTAAATTCGGATGTATTTTCTTTGTTTCATCGTCAATAAGAAGGTCCAAGGGATACAGTAAACCTGAAGTGAAGCATCGGAATCTAAAACTGGCCTCACAGGAGAGGTTCAAATCATAGAAAGTGAGAGTGTCAGTCCTCTTGTACTTAAGTCGGCATTGTGGTATTTGTATTAATTCCGGATGCAATTTCTGTGTTTCATCGTCAATAAGAAGGTCCAAGGGATACAGTAAACCTGAAGTGAAGCATCGGAATCTAAAACTGGACTCACAGGAGAGGTTCAAATCATAGAAAGTGAGAGTGTCAGTCCTCTTGTACTTAAGTCGGCATTGTGATATTTGTATTAATTCCGGATGCAATTTCTGTGTTTCATCGTCAATAAGAAGGTCCAAGGGATACAGTAAACCTGAAGTGAAGCATCGGAATCTAAAACTGGACTCACAGGAGAGGTTCAACTCATAGAATGTGAGAGTGTCAGTCCTCTTGTACTTGAGTCGGCATTGTGCGTTTTGTATTAAATTCAGATGCAATTTCTGTGTTTCATCGTCAATAAGAAGGTCCAAGGGATACAGTAAACCTGAAGTGAAGCATCGGAATCTATAACGGAACTCACAGGAGAGGTTCAAATCATAGAAAATTAGAGTGTCAGTCCTCTTGTACTTAAGTCGGCATTGTGCCATTTGTATTAAATTCGGATGCAATATCTATGTTTCATCGTCAATATGAAGGTCAAAGGGATACAGTAAACCTGAAGTGAAGCATAGGAATCTAAAACTGGACTCACAGGAGAGGTTCAAATCATAGAAAGTGAGAGTGTCAGTCCTCTTGTACTTATGTCGGCATTGTGCGTTTTGTATTAAATTCGGATGCAATTTCTGTGTTTCATCGTCAATAAGAAGGTCCAAGGGATACAGTAAACCTGAAGTGAAGCACCGGAGTCTAAACTGAACTCACAGTAGAGGTTCAAATCATAGAAAGTGAGAGTGTCAGTCCTCTTGTACTTAAGTCGGCATTGGGCCTTTTGTATTAAATTCGGATGCAATTTCTGTGTTTCATCGTCAATAAGAAGGTGCAAGGTATACAGTAAACCTGAAGTGAAGCATCGGAATCTAAAACTGGACTCACAGGAGAGGTGCGAATCATAGAAAGTGAGAGTGTCAGTCCTCTTGTACTTAAGTCGGCATTGTGGTATTTGTATTAATTCCGGATGCAATTTCTGTGTTTCATCGTCAATAAGAGGGTCCAAGGGATACAGTAAACCTGAAGTGAAGCATCGGAATCTAAAACTGGACTCACAGGAGAGGTTCAAATCATAGAAAGTGAGAGTGTCAGTCCTCTTGTACTTAAGTCGGCATTGTGATATTTGTATTAATTCCGGATGCAATTTCTGTGTTTCATCGTCAATAAGAAGGTCCAAGGGATACAGTAAACCTGAAGTGAAGCATCGGAATCTAAAACTGGACTCACAGGAGAGGTTCAACTCATAGAATGTGAGAGTGTCAGTCCTCTTGTACTTGAGTCGGCATTGTGCGTTTTGTATTAAATGCAGATGCAATTTCTGTGTTTCGTCGTCAATAAGAAGGTCCAAGGGATACAGTAAACCTGAAGTGAAGCATCGGAATCTATAACGGAACTCACAGGAGAGGTTCAAGTCATAGAAAATTAGAGTGTCAGTCCTCTTGTACTTAAGTCGGCATTGTGCCATTTGTATTAAATTCGGATGCAATATCTATGTTTCATCGTCAATATGAAGGTCCAAGGGATACAGTAAACCTGAAGTGAAGCATAGGAATCTAAAACTGGACTCACAGGAGAGGTTCAAATCATAGAAAGTGAGAGTGTCAGTCCTCTTGTACTTATGTCGGCATTGTGCGTTTTGTATTAAATTCGGATGCAATTTCTGTGCTTCATCGTCAATACGAAGGTCCAAGGGATACAGTAAACCTGAAGTGAAGCACCGGAGTCTAAACTGAACTCACAGTAGAGGTTCAAATCATAGAAAGTGAGAGTGTCAGTCCTCTTGTACTTAAGTCGGCATTGGGCCTTTTGTATTAAATTCGGATGCAATTTCTGTGTTTCATCGTCAATAAGAAGGTGCAAGGTATACAGTAAACCTGAAGTGAAGCATCGGAATCTAAAACTGGACTCACAGGAGAGGTGCAAATCATAGAAACCTAGAGTGTCAGTCCTCTTGTAGTTAAGTCGGCATTGTGCCTTTGGATTAAATTCGGATGCAAACTCTGTGTTTCATCGTCAATAAGAAGAACCAAGGGATACAGTAAACCTGAAGTGAAGCATCGTAATCTAAAACTAGACTCACAGTAGAGGTTCAAATCATAGGAAGTGAGAGTGTCAGTCCTCTTGTACTTAAGTCGGCATTGTGCCGTTTGTATTACATTCGGATGCAATTTCTGTGCTTCATCGTCAATAAGAAGGTCCAAGGAATGTAGTAAACCTGAAGTGAAGCATCAGAATCTAAAACTGGACTCACAGGAGAGGTTCAAATCATAGAGAGTTAGAGTGTCTCTCCTCTTGTACTTAAGTCGGTATTGTGCCTTTTGTATTAAATTCGGATGCAATTTCTGTGTTTCATCGTCAATAAAAAGGTCCAAGGGATACAGTAAACCTGAAGTGAAGCATCGGAATCTAAAACTGAACTCACAGGAGAGGTTCAAATCATTGAAAGTTAGAGTGTCAGTCCTCTTGTACTTAAGTCGGCGTGGTGCCTTTTGAATTTAATTCCGATGCAACTTCTCTGTTTCATCGTCAATAAGAAGGTCCAAGGTATACAGTAAACCTGAAGTGAAGCATCGGAATCTAAAACTGGACTCACAGGAGAGGTTTAAAACATAGAATATTAGAGTGTAGTTCCTCTTTTACTTACGACGGCATTGTGGATTTTGTATTAACTTCGGGTGCAATTTCTGTGTTTCATCGTCAATAAGAAGGTCCAAGGGATACAGTAAACCTGAAGTGAAGCATCGGAATCTAAAACTGGCCTCAGAGGAGACGTTCAAATCATAGAAAGTGAGAGTGTCACTCCTCTTGTACTTAAGTCGGCATTGTGCAATTTGTATTAAATTCGGATGCAATTTCTGTGTTTCATCGTCAATAAGAAGGTCCAAGGGATACAGTAAACCTGAAGTGAAGCATCGGAATCTAAAACTGGACTCACAGGAGAGGTTCAAATCATAGAAAGTGGGTGTGTCAGTCCACTTGTACTTAAGTCGGCATTGTGCATTTTGTATTGAATTCGTATGAAATTTCTGTGTTTCATCGTCAATAAGAAGGTGCAAGGTATACAGTAAACCTGAAGTGAAGCATCGGAATCTAAAACTGGACTCACAAGAAAGGTCAAACCATAGAAAGTGAGAGTGTCAGTCCTATTGTACTTATGTCGGCATTGTGCGTTTTGTATTAAATTCGGATGCAATTTCTGTGTTTCATCGGCATTAAGAAGGTCCAAGGGATACAGTAAACCTTCAGTGAAGCATCGGAATCTAAAACTGGACTCGCAGGAGAGGTTCAAATCATAGAATGTTAGAGTGTCAGTCCTCTTTTACTTAAGACGGCATTGTGCCATTTGTATTAAATTCGGATGCGATTTCTATGTTTTATCGTCAACAAGAAGGTCGAAGGGATACAGTAAACCTGAAGTGAGGCATCGGAATCTAAATCTGACCGCAATGGAGAGGTTCGAATCATAGAAAGTGAGAGTGTCAGTCCTCTTGTACTTAAGTCGGCATTGTGCCATTTGTATTAAATTCGGATGCAATTTCTGTGTTTCATCGTCAATAAGAAGGTGCAAGGTATACAGTAAACCTGAAGTGAAGCATCGGAAGCTAAAACTGAACTCACAGGAGAGGTTCAAATCATAGAAAGTGAGAGTGTCAGTGCTCTTGTACTTAAGTCGGCAATGTGCCATTTGTATTAAATGCGAATGAAATTTCTGTGTTTCATCGTCAATAAGGAGGTCCAAGGGATACAGTAAACCTGAAGTGAGGCATCGGAATCTAAAACTTGACTCACAGGAGAGGTTCCAATCATAGAAAGTTAGATTTTCACTCCTCTTGTGCTTAAGTCGGTATTGTGCCTTTTGTATTAAATTCGGATGCAATTTTTGTGTTTCATCGTCAATAAGAAGGTGTAAGGGATACAGTAAACCTGAAGTGAAGCATCGGAATCTAAAACTGGACTCACAGGAGATGTTCATATCATAGAAAGTGAGATTGTCGGTCCTCTTGTACTAAAGTGGCCATTGTGATTTTTGTATTAAATTCGGATGCAATTTCTGTGTTTCATCGTCAATAAGAAGGTCCAAGGGATGCAGTAAACCTGAAGTGAAGCATCGTAATCTAAAACTGGCCTCACAGAAGAGGTTCAAATCATAGAAAGTGAGAGTGTCAGTCATCTTGTAATTAAGTCGGCATTGTGCCTTTTGAATTTAATTCCGATGCAATTTCTGTGTTTCATCGTCAATAAGAGGGTGGAAGGTATACTGTAAACCTGTAGTGAAGCATTGGATTCCAAATCTGGACTCAAAGGAGATGTTCAAATTATAGAAAGTGAGAGTGTCAGTCTTCTTTCACTTAAGTCGGCATTGTGCCTTTTCAATTTAATTGCGATTCAATTTCTGTGTTTCATCGTCAATTAGAAGGTCCAAGGGATACAGTAAACCTGAAGTGAAGCATCGGAATCTAAAACTAGACTCACAGTAGAGGTTCAAATCATAGGAAGTGAGAGTGTCAGTCCTCTTGTACTTAAGTCGGCATTGTGTCGTTTGTATTAAATTCGGATGCAATTTCTGTGTATCATCGTCAATAAGAAGGTGCAAGGTATACAGCAAACCTGAAGTGAAGCATCGGAATCTAAAACTGGACTCACAGGAGAGGTTCAAATCATAGAACGTGAGAGTGTCAGTCCTCTTGTTCTTAAGTTGGCATTGTGCCTTTTGTATTAAATTCGGATGCAATTTCTGTGTTTCATCGTCAATAAGAAGGTCCAAGGAATGCAGTAAACCTGAACTGAAGCATCAGAATCTAAAACTGGACTCACAGGAGAGGTTCAAATCATAGAGAGTTAGAGTGTCACTCCTCTTGTACTTAAGTCGGTTTTGTGCCTTTTGTATAAAATTCGGATGCAATTTCTGTGTTTCATCGTCAATAAAAAGGTCCAAGGGATACAGTAAACCTGAAGTGAAGCATCGGAATCTAAAAGTGGACTCACAGGAGAGGTTCAAATCATAGAAATCTAGAGTGGTAGTCCTCTTGTACTTAAGTCGGCATTGTGCCTTTTGTAATAAATTCGGATGCAAACTCTGTGTTTCATCGTCAATAAGAAGGTCCAAGGGATACGGTAAACTTGAAGTGAAGCATCGGAATTGAAAACTGGACTCACAGGAGAGGTTCAAATCATAGAAAAATTGAGTGTCAGTCCTCTTGTACTTAAGTCGGCATTGTGCCTTTTGAATTTAATTCCGATGCAATTTCTGTGTTTCATCGTCAATAAGAAGGTCCAAGGGATGCAGCAAACCTGAAGTGAAGCATCGGAATCTAAAACTGGACTCGCAGGAGAGGTTCAAATCATAGAAAGTGAGAGTGTCGGTCCTCTTGTACTTAAGTCGGCATTGTGCCATTTGTATTAAATTCGGTTGCAATTTCTGTGTTTCATCCTCAATAAGAAGGTCCAAGGGATACAGTAAACCTGAAGTGAAGCATCGGAATCTAAAACTGGACTCAAAGGAGAGGTTCAAATCATAGAAAGTTCGAGTGTCACTCCTCTTGTACTTAAGTCGTTATTGTAACATTAGTATTAAATATGGATGCAATTTCTGTGTTTTTTCGTCAATAAGAATGTCCAAGGGATACAGTAAACCTGAAGTGAAGCATCCGAATGTAATACTGACCTCACAGGAGAGGTTCGAATCATAGAAAGTGAGAGTGTCACTCCTCTTGTACTTAAGTCGGCATTGTGCCATTTGTATTAAATTCGGATGCAATTTCTGTGTTTCATCGTCAATAAGAAGGTCCATGGTATACAGTAAACCTGAAGTGAAGCATCGGAATCTAAAACTGGACTCGCAGGAGAGGTTAAAATCATAGAAAGTGAGAGTGTCAGTCCTCTTGTACTTAAGTCGGCATTGTGCTATTTGTATTACATTCGGATGCATTTTCTGAGTTTCATCTTCAATAACAATGTCCAAGGGATACAGTAAACCTTAAGAGAAGCATCGGAATCTAAAACTAGAATGATAGGAGAGGTTCGAATCATAGAAAGTTAGAGTGTCAGTCCTCTTGCACTTAAGTCGGCATTGTGCCTTTTGTTTTAAATTCGGATGCAAACCTTGTGTTTCATCGTCAATAAGAAGGTCCAAGGGATACAGTAAACCTGAAGTGAAGCATCGGAATCTAAAACTGGACTCACAGGAGAGGTTCAAATCATAGAAAGTTAGAGTGTCTGTCTTCTTGTACTTAAGTCGGCGTGGTGCCTTTTGAATTTAATTCCCATGCAACTTCTGTGTTTCATCGTCAATAAGAAGGTGCAAGGTATACAGTATATCTGAAGTGAAGCATCGGAATCTAAAACTGGACTCACAGGAGAGGATCAAATCATAGAAAGTGAGAGTGTCAGTCCTCTTGTACTTAAGTCGCCATTGTGCCTTTTGTATTAAATTCGGATGCAATTTCTGTGTTTCATCGTCAATAAGAAGGTCCAAGGGATACAGTAAACCTGAAGTAAAGCATCGGAATCTAAAACTGGACTCACAGGAGAGGTTCAAATCATAGAAAGTTAGATTGTCACTCCTCTTGTACTTAAGTCGGTATTGAGCCTTTTGGATTAAATTCGGATGCAATTTCTGTGTTTCATCGTCAATAAAAAGGTCCAAGGGATACAGTAAAACTGAAGTGAAGCATCGGAATCCAACACTGGACTCACAGGAGAGGTTCAAGTCATAGAAAGTTAGAGTGTCAGTCCTCTTGTACTTATGTCGGCGTGGTGCCTTTTGAATTTAATTCCGATGCAACTTCTGTGTTTCATCGTCAATAAGAATGTGCAAGGTATACAGTAAACCTGAAGTGAAGCATCGGAATCTGAAACTGGACTCACAGGAGAGGTTCAAATCACAGAAAGTGAGAGTCTCAGTCCTCTTGTACTTAAGTCGCCATTGTGCCATTTGTATTAAATTCGGATGCAATTTCTGTGTTTCATCGTCAATAAAAAGGTCCAAGGGATACAGTAAACCTGAAGTGAAGCATCGGAACCTAAAACTGGACTCACAGGAGAGATTCAAATCATAGATAGTTAGAATGTCAGTCCTCTTGTACTTAAGTCGGTATTATGCCTTTTGTATTAAATTCGGTTGCAATTTCTGTGTTTCATCGTCAATAAGAAGGTCCAAGGGATACAGTAAACCTGAAGTGAAGCATCGGAACCTAAAATTGGACTCACAGGAGAGATTCAAATCATAGATAGTTAGAGTGTCAGACCTGTTGTACTTAAGTCGCCATTGTGCCATTTGTATTAAATTCGGTTGCAATTTCTGTGTTTCATCGTCAATAAGAAGGTCCAAGGGATACAGCAAACCTGAAGTGAAGCATCGGAAACTAAAACTGGACTCACAGGAGAGATTCAAATCATAGATAGTTAGAGTGTCAGTCCTCTTGTACTTAAGTCGGTATTGTGTCTTTTTTATTAAATTCGGATGCAATTTCTGTGTTTCATCGTCAATAAGAAGGTCCAAGGGATACAGTAAACCTGAAGTGAAGAATCGGAATCTAAAACTGGACTCACAGGAGAGGTTCAAATCATAGAAAGTGAGAGTGTCAGTCCTCTTGTACCTAAGTCGGCATTGTGCCATTTGTATTAAATTCGGATGCAATTCCTGTGATTCATAGTCAATAACAAGGTCCAAGGGATACAGTAAACCTGAAGTGAAACATCGGAATCTAAAACTGGACTCACAGGAGAGGTTTAAATCATAGAAAGTAAGAGTGTCACTCCTCTTGTACTTAAGTCGCTATTGTGCCACTTGTATTAAATACGGATGCAATTTCTGTGTTTTTTCGTCAACAAGAATGTCCAAGGGATACAGTAACCCTGAAGTGAAGCATCCGAATCTAAAACTGACCTCACAGGATGGGTTCGAATCATAGAAAGTAAGAGTGTCAGTCCTCTTGTACTTAAGTCGGCATTGTGCAATTTGTATTAAATTCGGATGCAATTTCAGTGGTTCATCGTCAATAAGAAGGTCCAAGGGATGCAGTAAACCTGAAGTGAAGCATCGGAATCTATAACTGGACTCACAGGAGAGGTTGAAATCATAGAAAGTGAGAGTGTCAGCCCTCTTGTTCTTAAGTCGGCATTGTGCCATTTGTATTAAATTCGGATGCAATTTCTGTGTTTCATCTTCAATAAGAAGGTCCAAGGGATTCAGTAAACCTGAATTGAAGCATCGGAATCTAAAACTAGACTCACAGGAGCGGTTCAAATCATAGAAAGTGAGAGTGTCAGTCCTTTTGCCCGTAAGTCGGCATTGTGCCTTTTGTATTAAATTCGGATGCAAACTCTGTGTTTCATCGTCAAAAAGAAGGTCCAAGGGATACAGTAAACCGGAAGTGAAGCATCGGAATCTAAAAGTGGACTCACAGGAGAGGTTCAAATCATAGAAACCTAGAGTGGTAGTCCTCTTGTACTTAAGTCGGCATTGTGCCTTTTGTAATAAATTCGGATGCAAACTCTGTGTTTCATCGTCAATAAGAAGGTCCAAGGGATACGGTAAACTTGAAGTGAAGCATCGGAATCGAAAACTGGACTCACAGGAGAGGTTCAAATCATAGCAAGTTTGAGTGTCAGTCCTCTTGTACTTAAGTCGGCATTGTGCCTTTTGAATTTAATTCCGATGCAATTTCTGTGTTTCATCGTCAATAAGAAGGTCCAAGGGATACAGCAAACCTGAAGTGAAGCATCGGAATCTAAAACTGGACTCGCAGGAGAGGTTCAAATCATAGAAAGTGAGAGTGTCGGTCCTCTTGTACTTAAGTCGGCATTGTGCCATTTGTATTAAATTCGGTTGCAATTTCTGTGTTTCATCCTCAATAAGAAGGTCCAAGGGATACAGTAAACCTGAAGTGAAGCATCGGAATCTAAAACTGGACTCAATGCTGAGGTTCAAATCATAGAAAGTTCGAGTGTCACTCCTCTTGTACTTAAGTCGTTATTGTAACATTTGTATTAAATATGGATGCAATTTCTGTGTTTTTTCGTCAATAAGAAGGTCCAAGGGATACAGTAAACCTGAAGTGAAGCATCCGAATGTAATACTGACCTCACAGGAGAGGTTCGAATCATAGAAAGTGAAAGTGTCAGTCCTCTTGTACTTAAGTCGGTATTGTGCCATTTGTATTAAATTCGGATGCAATTTCTGTGTTTCATCTTCAATAAGAAGGTCCAAGGGATTCAGTAAACCTGAAGTGAAGCATCGGAATCTAAAACTAGACTCACAGGAGCGGTTCAAATCATAGAAAGTGAGAGTGACAGTCCTCTTGCACGTAAGTCGGCATTGTGCCTTTTGTATTAAATTCGGATGCAAACTCTGTGTTTCATCGTCAAAAAGAAGGTCCAAGGGATACAGTAAACCTGAAGTGAAGCAACGGAATCTAAAACTGGACTCACAGGAGAGGTTCAAAACATAGAAAGTTAGAGAGTCAGTCCTCTTGTACTTAAGTCGGCGTGGTGCCTTTTGAATTTAATTCCGATGCAACTTCTGTGTTTCATCATCAATAAGAATTTGCAAGGTATACAGTAAACCTGAAGTGAAGCACCGGAATCTAAAACTGGGCTCACAGGAGAGGTTCAAATCATACAAAGTGAAAGTGTCAGTCCTCTTGTACTTTAGTCGCCATTGAGCCGTTTGTATTAAATTTGGGTGCTATTTCTGTGTTTCATCGTCAATAAGAAGGTCCAAGGGAAACAGTAAACCAGAAGTATAGTATCGGAATCTAATACTGTACTCACAGGAGAGGTTGAAATCATAGAAAGTTAGAGTGTTTGTCCTCTTGTACTTAAGTCGGAATTGTGCCTTTTGTATTAAATTCGGATGCAAACTCTGTGTTTCATCGTCAATAAGAAGGTCCAAGAGATACAGTAATCCTGAAGTGAAGCATCGGAATCTAAAACTGGAATCACAGGAGAGGTTCAAATCATAGAACGTTTGAGTGTCAGTCCTCTTGTACTTAAGTCGGCATTGTTCCATTTGTATTAAATTCGGATGCAATTTCTGTGTTTCATCGTCAATAAGAAGGTCCAAGGGATACAGTAAACCTGAAGTGAAGCATCGGAATCTAAAACTGGACTCACAGGAGAGATTCAAATCATAGATTTAGTGTCACTCCTCTTGTACTTAAGTCGGTATTCTGCCTTTTGTATTAAATTCGGATGCAATTTCTGTGTTTCATCGTCAATAAGAAGGTCCAAGGGATACAGTAAACCTTAAGCGACGCATCGGAATCTAAAACTGGACTCACAGGAGAGGTTCAAATCATAGAAAGTGAGAGTGTCAGTCCTCTTGTACTTAAGTCGGCATTGTGCCATTTGTATTAAATTCGGATGCACTTTCTGTGTTTCATCGTCAATAAGACGGTCCAAGGGACACAGTAAACCTGAAGTGAAGCATCTGAACATAAAACTGGACTCACAGGAGAGATTCAAATCATAGATAGTTAGAGTGTCAGTCCTCTTGTACTTAAGTCGGCATTGTGCAATTTGTATTAAATTCGGATGCAATTCCTGTGATTCATAGTCAATAAGAAGGTCCAAGGGATACAGTAAACCTGAAGTGAAACATCGGAATCAAAAACTAGACTCACAGGAGAGGTTCAAATAATAGAAAGTTAGAGTGTCACTCCTCTTGTACTTAAGTCGCTATTGTGCCACTTGTATTAAATACGGATGCAATTTCTGTGTTTTTTCGTCAATAAGAAGGTCCAACGGATACAGTTAACCTGAAGTGAAGCATCCGAATCTAAAACTGACCTCACAGGAGAGGTTCGAATCATAGAAAGTAAGAGTGTCAGTCCTCTTGTAATTAAGTCGGCATTGTGCCATTTGTATTAAATTCGGATGCAATTTCGGTGTTTCATCGTCAATAAGAAGGTCCAAGGGATGCAGTAAACCTGAAGTGAAGCATCGGAATCTAAAACTGGACTCATAGGAGAGGTTCAAATCATAGAAAGTGAGAGTGTCAGTCCTCTTGTACTTAAGTCGGAATTGTGCCTTTTGTATTAAATTCGGATGCATACTCTGTGTTTCATCGTCAATAAGAAGGTCCAAGGGATACAGTAAACCTGAAGTGAAGCATCGGAATCTAAAACTGGAATCACAGGAGAGGTTCAAATCATAGAAAGTTTGAGTGTCAGTCCTCTTGTACTTAAGTCTGCATTGTGCCTTTTGAAATTAATTCCGATGCTATTTCTGTGTTTCATCGTCAATAAGATGGTCCAAGGGATACAGTAAACCTTAATCGACGCATCGGAATCTAAAACTGGACTCACAGGAGAGGTTCAAATCATAGAGAGTGATAGTGTCAGTCCTCTTTTACTTAAGTCGGCATTGTGCCTTTTGAATTTTATTCCGATGAAATTTTTGTGTTTCATCGTCAATAAGATGGTCCAAGGGATACAGTGAACCTGAAGTGAAGTATCGGAATCTAATACTGTACACACAGGAGAGGTTCAAATCATAGAAAGTTAGAGTGTCAGTCCTCTTTTACTTAAGTCATCATTGTGCCTTTTGTATTAACTTCCGATGCAATTTCTCTGCTTCATCGTCAATAAGAAGGTGCAAGATATACAGTAAACCTGAGTGAAGCATCGGAATCTAAAACCGAACTCACAGGAGAGGTTCAAATCATAGAAAGTGAGAGTGTCAGTCCTCTTGTACTTAAGTCGGTATTGTGTCTTTTGTATTAAATTCGGATGCAATTTCTGTGTTTCATCGTCAATAAGAAGGTCCAAGGGATACAGTAAACCTGAAGTGAAGAATCGGAATCTAAAACTGGACTCACAGGAGAGGTTGAAATCATTGAAAGTGAGAGTGTCAGTCCTCTTGTACCTAACTCGGCATTGTGCCATTTGTATTAAATTCGGATGCAATTCCTGTGATTCATAGTCAATAACAAGGTCCAAGGGATACAGTAAACCTGAAGTGAAACATCGGAATCTAAAACTGGACTCACAGGAGAGGTTTAAATCATAGAAAGTAAGAGTGTCACTCC
The DNA here is from genome assembly GCF_021461395.2 of Schistocerca americana. Classification (NCBI taxonomy): domain Eukaryota; kingdom Metazoa; phylum Arthropoda; class Insecta; order Orthoptera; family Acrididae; genus Schistocerca; species Schistocerca americana. The sequence goes on along the minus strand of NW_025726609.1, from coordinate 779,333 downwards.
TCTTGTACTTAAGTCGCTATTGTGCCACTTGTATTAAATACGGATGCAATTTCTGTGTTTTTTCGTCAATAAGAAGGTCCACGGGATACAGTAACCCTGAAGTGAAGCATCCGAATCTAAAACTGACCTCACAGGATGGGTTCGAATCATAGAAAGTAAGAGTGTCAGTCCTCTTGTACTTAAGTCGGCATTGTGCCATTTGTATTAAATTCGGATGCAATTTCGGTGTTTCATCGTCAATAAGAAGGTCCAAGGGATGCAGTAAACCTGAAGTGAAGCATCGGAATCTATAACTGGACTCACAGGAGAGGTTGAAATCATAGAAAGTGAGAGTGTCAGTCCTCTTGTACTTAAGTCGGCATTGTGCCATTTGTATTAAATTCGGATGCAATTTCTGTGTTTCATCTTCAATAAGAAGGTCCAAGGGATACAGTGAACCTGAAGTGAAGCATCGGAATCTGAAACTGGAATCACAGGAGAGGTTCAAATCATAGAAAGTTTGAGTGTCAGTCCACTTGTACTTAAGTCGGCTTTGTTCCATTTGTATTAAATTCGGATGCAATTTCTGTGTTTCATCGTCAATAAGAAGGTCCAAGGGATAAAGTAAACCTGAAGTGAAGCATCGGAATCTAAAACTGGACTCACAGGAGAGATTCAAATCATAGATATAGTGTCACTCCTCTTGTACTTAAGTCGGTATTCTGCCTTTTGTATTAAATTCGGATGCAATTTCTGTGTTTCATCGTCAATAAGATGGTCCAAGGGATACAGTAAACCTTAAGCGACGCATCGTTATCTAAAACTGGACTCACAGGAGAGGTTCAAATCATAGAAAGTGAGAGGGCCAGTCCTCTTGTAACTAAGTCGGCATTGTGCCATTTGTATTAAATTCGGATGCACTTTCTGTGTTTCATCGTCAATAAGACGGTCCAAGGGATACAGTAAACCTGAAGTGAAGCATCTGAACCTAAAACTGGACTCACAGGAGAGATTCAAATCATAGATAGTTAGAGTGTCACTCCTCTTGTACTTAAGTCGCTATTGTGCCACTTGTATTAAATACGGATGCAATTTCTGTGTTTTTTCGTCAATAAGAAGGTCCAAGGGATACAGTTAACCTGAAGTGAAGCATCCGAATCTAAAACTGACCTCACAGGAGAGGTTCGAATCATAGAAAGTAAGAGTGTCAGTCCTCTTGTAATTAAGTCGGCATTGTGCCATTTGTATTAAATTTGGATGCAAATTCGGTGTTTCATCGTCAATAAGAAGGTCCAAGGGGTACAGTAAACCTGAAGTGAAGCATCGGAATCTAAAACTGGACTCACAGGAGAGGTTAAAATCATAGAAAGTGAGAGTGTCAGTCCTCTTGTACTTAAGTCGGCATTGTGCCATTTGTACTAAATTCGGATGCAATTTCTGTGTTTCATCTTCAATAAGTAGGTCCAAGGGATACAGTAAACCTGAAGTGAAGCATCGGAATCTAAAACTAGACTCACAGGAGAGGTTCAAATCAAAGAAAGTTAGAGTGTCAGTCCTCTTGCACTTAAGTCGGTATTGTGCCTTTTGTATTAAATTCGGATGCATACTCTGTGTTTCATCGTCAATAAGAAGGTCCAAGGGATACAGTAAACCTAAGGTGAAGCATCGGAATCTAAAACTGGAATCACAGGAGAGGTTCAAATCATAGAAAGTTTGAGTGTCAGTCCTCTTGTACTTAAGTCGGCATTGTGCCTTTTGAAATTAATTCCGATGCTATTTCTGTGTTTCATCGTCAATAAGATGGTCCAAGGGATACAGTAAACCTTAATCGACGCATCGGAATCTAAAACTGGAATCACAGGAGAGGTTCAAATCATAGAGAGTGATAGTGTCAGTCCTCTTTTACTTAAGTCGGCATTGTGCCTTTTGAATTTTATTCCGATGCAGTTTTTGTGTTTCATCGTCAACAAGATGGTCCAAGGGATACAGTAAACCTGAAGTGAAGTATCGGAATCTAAAACTGTACACACAGGAGAGGTTCAAATCATAGAAAGTGAGAGTGTCGGTCCTCTTGTACTTAAGTCGGCATTGTGACATCTGTATTAAATTCGGATGCAATTTCTGTGTTACATCGTCAATAAGAAGGTCCAAGGGATACAGTAAACCTGAAGTGAAGCATCGGAATCTAAAACTGGACTCACAGGAGAGATTCAAATCATAGATATAGTGTCACTCCTCTTGTACTTAAGTCGGTATTCTGCCTTTTGTATTAAATTCGGATGCAATTTCCTTGTTTCATTGTCAATAAGAAGGTCCAAGGGATAAGGTAAACCTGAAGTGAAGCATCGGAATCTAAAACTGGACTCACAGGAAAGGTTCAAAATATAGAAAGTTAGAGAGTCAGTCCTCTTGTACTTAAGTCGGCGTGGTGCCTTTTGAATTTAATTCCGATGCAACTTCTGTGTTTCATCGTCAATAAGAATTTGCAAGGTATACAGTAAACCTGAAGTGATTCACCGGAATCTAAAACTGGGCTCACAGGAGAGGTTCAAATCATACAAAGTGAAAGTGTCAGTCCTCTTGTACTTTAGTCGCCATTGTGCCGTTTGTATTAAATTCGGGTGCTATTTCTGTGTTTCATCGTCAATAAGAAGGTCCAAGGGAAACAGTAAACCAGAAGTATAGCATCGGAATCTAATACTGGACTCACAGGAGAGGTTGAAATCATAGAAAGTTAGAGTGTTTGTCCTCTTGTACTTAAGTCGGAATTGTGCCTCTTGTATTAAATTCGGATGCAAACTCTGTGTTTCATCGTCAATAAGAAGGTCCAAGAGATACAGTAATCCTGAAGTGAAGCATCGGAATCTAAAACTGGAATCACAGGAGAGGTTCAAATCATAGAAAGTTCGAGTGTCAGTCCTCTTGTACTTAAGTCGGCATTTTTCCATTTGTATTAAATTCGGATGCAATTTCTGTGTTTCATCGTCAATAAGAAGGTCCAAGGGATACAGTAAACCTTAAGCGACGCATCGGAATCTAAAACTGGACTCACAGGAGAGGTTCAAATCATAGAAAGTGAGAGTGTCAGTCCCCTTGTACTTAAGTCGGCATTGAGCCATTTGTATTAAATTCGGATGCACTTTCTGTGTTTCATCGTCAATAAGACGGTCCAAGGGATACAGTAAACCTGAAGTGAAGCATCTGAACCTAAAACTGGACTCACAGGAGAGATTCAAATCATAGATAGTTTGAGTGTCAGTCCTCTTGTACTTAAGTCGGCATTGTGCAATATGTATTAAATTCGGATGCAATTCCTGTGATTCATAGTCAATAAGAAGGTCCAAGGGATACAGTAAACCTGAAGTGAAACATCGGAATCAAAAACTGGACTCACAGGAGAGGTTCAAATCATAGAAAGTTAGAGTGTCACTCCTCTTGTACTTAAGTCGCTATTGTGCCACTTGTATTATATACGGATGCAATTTCTGTGTTTTTTCGTCAATAAGAAGGTCCAAGGGATACAGTTAACCTGAAGTGAAGCATCCGAATCTAAAACTGACCTCACAGGAGAGGTTCGAATCATAGAAAGTAAGAGTGTCAGTCCTCTTGTAATTAAGTCGGCATTGTGCCATTTGTATTAAATTCGGATGCAATTTCGTTGTTTCATCGTCAATAAGAAGGTCCAAGGGATGCAGTAAACCTGAAGTGAAGCATCGGAATCTAAAACTGGACCCACAGGAGAGGTTCAAATCATAGAAAGTGAGAGTGTCAGTCCTCTTGTACTTAAGTCGGCATTGTGCCATTTGTACTAAATTCGGATGCAATTTCTGTGTTTCATCTTCAATAAGTAGGTCCAAGGGATACAGTAAACCTGAAGTGAAGCATCGGAATCTAAAACTAGACTCACAGGAGAGGTTCAAATCAAAGAAAGTTAGATTGTCAGTCCTCTTGTACTTAAGTCGGAATTGTGCCTTTTGTATTATATTCGGATGCATACTCTGTATTCCATCGTCAATAAGAAGGTCCAAGGGATACAGTAAACCTGAAGTGAAGCATCGGAATCTAAAACTGGAATCACAGGAGAGGTTCAAATCATAGAAAGTTTGAGTGTCAGTCCTCTTGTACTTAAGTCGGCATTGTGCCTTTTGAGACTAATTCCGATGCTATTTCTGTGTTTCATCGTCAATAAGATGGTCCAAGGGATACAGTAAACCTTAATCGACGCATCGGAATCTAAAACTCACAGGAGAGGTTCAAATCATAGAGAGTGATAGTGTCAGTCCTCTTTTACTTAAGTCGGCATTGTGCTTTTTGAATTTTATTCCGATGCAATTTTTGTGTTTCATCGTCAATAAGATGGTCCAAGGGATACAGTAAACCTGAAGTGAAGTTTCGGAATCTAAAACTGTACACACAGGAGAGGTTCAAATCATAGAAAGTGAGAGTGTCGGTCCTCTTGTACTTAAGTCGGCATTGTGCCATCTGTATTAAATTCGGATGCAATTTCTGTGTTTCATCGTCAATAAGAAGGTCCAAGGGATACAGTAAACCTGAAGTGAAGCATCGGAATCTAAAACTGGACTCACAGGAGAGATTCAAATCATTGATATAGTATCACTCCTCCTGTACTTAAGTCGGTATTCTGCCTTTTGTATTAAATTCGGATGCAATTTCTGTGTTTCATTGTCAATAAGAAGGTCCAAGGGATAAGGTAAACCTGAAGTGGACTCACAGGAGAGGTTCAAATCACAGAAAGTTAGAGTGTCAGTCCTCTTTTACTTAAGTCGTCATTGTGCCTTTTGTATTAACTTCCGATGCAATGTCTCTGCTTCATCGTCAATAAGAAGGTGCAAGAAATACAGTAAACCTGAGTGAAGCATCGGAATCTAAAACCGGACTCACAGGGGAGGTTCAAATAATAGAAAGTGAGCGTGTCAGTCCTCATGTACTTAAGTCGGCATTGTGCCATTTGTATTAAATTCGGATGCACTTTCTGTGTTTCATCTTCAATAAGAAGGTCCAAGGGATACAGTGAAACTGAAGTGAAGCATCGGAATCTAAAACTGGACTCACAGGAGAGGTTCCAATCATAGAAAGTGAGCGTGTCAGTCCTCATGTACTTAAGTCGGCATTGTGACTTTTGTATTAAAATCGGATGCTATTTCTGTGATTCTTCGTCAATAAGAAGGTCCAAGGGATACAGTAAAACTGAAGTGAAGCATCAGAATCTAAAACTGGACTCACAGGGGAGGTTCAAATCATAGAGAGTTAGAGTGTCTCTCCTCTTGTACTTAAGTCAGTATTGTGCCTTTTGTATTAAATTCGGATGCTATTTCTGTGTTTCCTCGTCAATAAGAAGGTCCAAGGGATACAGTAAACCTGAAGTGAAGCATCAGAATCTATAACTGGACTAACAGGAGAGGTTCAAATCATAGAAAGTGAGAGTGTCAGTCCTCTTGTCCTTAAGTCGGCATTGTGCCATTTGTATTAAATTTGGATGCAATTTCTGTGTTTCTTCGTCAATAACAAGGTCCAAGGAATACAGTAAACCTAAAGTGAAGCATCGCATATATAAAAATGGACTAACAGGAGAGGTTCAAATCATAGAAAATGAGAGTGTCAGTCCTCTTGTACTTAAGTCGGCATTGTGCCATTTGTATTAAATTCGGATGCACTTTCTGTGTTTCATCTTCAATAAGAAGGTCCAAGGGATACAGTAAAACTGAAGTGAAGCATCGGAATCTAAAACTGGACTCACAGGAGAGGTTCCAATCATAGAAAGTGAGCGTGTCAGTCCTCATGTACTTAAGTCGCCATTGTGACTTTGGTATTAAAATCGGATGCAATTTCTGTGATTCTTCGTCAATAAGAAGGTCCAAGGGATACAGTAAACCTGAAGTGAAGCATCAGAATCTGAAACTGGACTCACAGGGGAGGTTCAAATCATAGAGAGTTAGAGTGTCTCTCCTCTTGTACTTAAGTCGGTATTGTGCCTTTTGTATTAAATTCGGTTGCTATTTCTGTGTTTCCTCGTCAATAAGAAGGTCCAAGGGATATAGTAAAGCTGAAGTGAAGCATCAGAATCTATAACTGGACTAACAGGAGAGGTTCAAATCATAGAAAGTGAGAGTGTCAGTCCTCTTGTACTTAAGTCGGCATTGTGCCATTTGTATTAAATTCGGGTGCAATTTCTGTGTTTCATCGTCAATAAGAAGGTCCAAGGGATACAGTAAACCTGAAGTGAAGCATCGGACTCTAAAACTGGACTCACAGGAGAGATTTAAATCAAAGAAAGTGAGAGTGTCAGTCCTCTTTTACTTAAGTCGGCATTGTGCCTTTTGAATTTAATTCCGATGCAATTTCTGTGTTTCATCGTCAATAAGAAGGTCCACGGGATACAGCAAACCTGACGTGAAGCATCGGAATCTAAAACTGGACTCGCAGGAGAGGTTCAAATCATAGAAAGTGAGAGTGTCGGTCCTCTTGTCCTTAAGTCGGCATTGTGCCATTTTAATAAACTCGGATGCAATTCTTGTGATTCAAAGTCAATTAGAAGGTCCAAGAGTTACAGTAAACCAGAAGTGAAACATCGGAATCTAAAACTGGATTCATAGGAGAGGTTCAAACCATAGAAAGTTAGAGTAACACTCCCCTTGTACTTAAGTCGCTATTGTGCCTTTTGTATTAAATTCGGATGCAATTTCTGTGTTTCATCGTCAATAAGAAGGTCCAAGTGATACAGTAAACCTGAAGAGAAGCATCGGAATCTAAAACTGGACCCACAGGAGAGGTTCAAATCATAGAAAGTTAGAGTGTCAGTCCTCTTTTACTTATGTCGGCATTGTGTCATTTGTATTAAATTCGAATGCAATTTCTATGTTTCATCGTCAATAAGAAGGTCCAAGGGAAACAGAAACATGAAGATAAGCATCGGAATGTAAAAGTGGACTCACAGGAGAGGTTCAAATCATAGAAAGTTAGAGTGTCAGTCCTCTTGTACTTAAGTCGGCATTGTGCATTTTGAACTTAATTCCGATGCAATATCTGTGTTTCATCGTCAGTAAGAAGGTGCAAGGTATACAGTAAACCTGAAGTGAAGCATCGGAATCTGAATTTGGTCTCACAGGAGAGGTTCAAATCATAGAAAGTGAGAGTGTCAGTCCTCTTGTACTTAAGTCGCCATTCTGCCTTTGTATTAAATTCGGATGCAATATCTGTGTTTCATCGTCAATAAGAAGGTCCAAGGGATACAGTAAACCTGAAGTGAAGCATCGGAATCTAAAACTGGACTCACAGGAAAGGTTCAAATCATAGAAAGTTACAGTGTCAGTCCTCTTGTACTTAAGTCGGCATTGTGATTTTTGAATTTATTTCCGATGCAATTTCTGTGTTTCATCGTCAATAAGAAGGTCCAAGGGATACAATGAACCTGAAGTGAAGCATCGGAATCTAAAACTGGCCTGACAGGAGAGGTTCAAATCATAGAAAGTTTGAGTGTCACTCCTCTTTTACTTAAGTCATCATTGTGCCTTTTGTATTAACTTCCGATGCAATTTCTATGTTTCATCATCAATAAAAAGGTGCAATATATACAGTAAACCTGAAGTGAAGCATCGGAATCTAAAACCGGACTCACAGGAGAGGTTCAAATCAATGAAAGTGAGAGTGTCAGTCCTCTTGTACTAAAGTCGGCATTGTGCCATTTGTATTAAATTCCAATGCAATTTCTGTGTTTCGTCGTCAATAAGAAGATCCAAGCGATACAGTAAATCAGAAGTGAAGCATCGCAATCTAAAAATGGACTCACAGGAGAGGTTCAAATCATAGAAAATGAGAGTGTCAGTCCTCTTGTACTTAAATTGGCATTGTGCCATTTGTATTACATTCGGATGCACTTTCTGTGTTTCATCTTCAATAAGAAGGTCCAATGGGTACAGTAAAACTAAAGTGAAGCAACGGAATCTAAAACTGGACTCACAGGAGAGGTTCCAATCATAGAAAGTGAGCGTGTCTGTCCTCATGTACTTAAGTCGGCATTGTGACTTTTGTATTAAAATCGGATGCAATTTCTGTGATTCTTCGTCAATAAGAAGATCCAAGGGATACAGTAAACCTGAAGTGAAGCATCAGAATCTAAAACTGGACTCACAGGGGAGGTTCAAATCATAGAGAGTTAGAGTGTCTCTCCTCTTGTACTTAAGTCGGTATTGTGCCTATTGTATTAAATTCGGATGCTATTTCTGTGTTTCCTCATCAATAAGAAGGTCCAAGGGATACAGTTAACCTGAAGTGAAGCATCCGAATCTAAAACTGACCTCACCCGAGAGGTTCGAATCATAGAAAGTAAGAGTGTCAGTCCTCTTGTAATTAAGTCCGCATTGTGCCATTTGTATTAAATTCGGATGCAATTTCGGTGTTTCATCGTCAATAAGAAGGTCCAAGGGATGCAGTAAACCTGAAGTGAAGCATCGGAATCTAAAACTGGACTCACAGGAGAGGTTCAAATCATAGAAAGTTTGAGTGTCAGTCCTCTTGTACTTAAGTCGGCATTGTGCCTTTTGAAATTAATTCCGATGCTATTTCTGTGTTTCATCGTCACTAAGATGGTCCAAGGGATACAGTAAACCTTAATCGACGCATCGGAATCTAAAACTGGACTCACAGGAGAGGTTCAAATCATAGAGAGTGATAGTGTCAGTCCTCTTTTACTTAAGTCGGCATTGTGCCTTTTGAATTTTATTCCGATGCAATTTTTGTGTTTCATCGTCAATAAGATGGTCCAAGGGATACAGTAAACCTGAAGTGAAGTATCGTAATCTAAAACTGTACACACAGGAGAGGTTCAAATCATAGAAAGTGAGAGTGTCGGTCCTCTTGTACTTAAGTCGGCATTGTGCCATCTGTATTAAATTCGGATGCAATTTCTGTGTTTCATCGTCAATAAGAAGGTCCAAGGGATACAGTAAACATGAAGTGAAGCATCGGAATCTAAAACTGGACTCACAGGAGAGATTCAAATCATAGATATAGTGTCACTCCTCTTGTACTTAAGTCGGTATTCTGCCTTTTGTATTAAATTCGGATGCAATTTCTGTGTTTCATCGTCAATAAGAAGGTCCAAGGGATACAGTAAACCTTAAGCGACGCATCGGATTCTAAAACTGGACTCACAGGAGAGGTTCAAATCATAGAAAGTGAGAGTGCCAGTCCTCTTGTAATTAAGTCGGCATTGTGCCATTTGTATTAAATTCGGATGCACTTTCTGTGTTTCATCGTCAATAAGACGGTCCAAGGGATACAGTAAACCTGAAGTGAAGCATCTGAACCTAAAACTGGACTCACAGGAGAGATTCAAATCATAGATAGTTTGAGTGTCAGTCCTCTTGTACTTAAGTCGGCATTGTGCAATTTGTATTAAATTCGGATGCAATTCCTGGGATTCATAGTCAATAAGAAGGTCCAAGGGATACAGTAAACCTGAAGTGAAACATCGGAATCAAAAACTGGACTCACAGGAGAGGTTCAAATCATAGAAATTTAGAGTGTCACTCCTCTTGTACTTAAGTCGGTATTGTGCCTTTTGTATTAAATTCGGATGCATACTCTGTGTTTCATCGTCAATAAGAAGGTCCAAGGGATACAGTAAACCTGAAGTGAAGCATCGGAATCTAAAACTGGAATCACAGGAGAGGTTCAAATCATAGAAAGTTTGAGTGTCAGTCCTCTTGTACTTAAGTCGGCATTGTGCCTTTCGAAATTAATTCCGATGCTATTTCTGTGTTTCATCGTCAATAAGATGGTCCAAGGGATACAGTAAACCTTAATCGACGCATCGGAATCTAAAACTGGACTCACAGGAGAGGTTCAAATCATAGAGAGTGATAGTGTCAGTCCTCTTTTACTTAAGTCGGCATTGGGCCTTTTGAATTTTATTCCGATGCAATTTTTGTGTTTCATCGTCAATAAGATGGTCGAAATGTGGTGCTACAGAAGAATGCTGAAGATTAGATGGGTAGATCACATAACTAATGAGGAAGTATTGAATAGGATTGGGGAGAAGAGAAGTTTGTGGCACAACTTGACCAGAAGAAGGGATCGGTTGGTAGGACATGTTCTGAGGCATCAAGGGATCACCAATTTAGTATTGGAGGGCAGTGTGGAGGGTAAAAATCGTAGAGGGAGACCAAGAGATGAATACACTAAGCAGATTCAGAAGGATGTAGGTTGCAGTAGGTACTGGGAGATGAAAAAGCTTGCACAGGATAGAGTAGCATGGAGAGCTGCATCAAACCAGTCTCAGGACTGAAGACCACAACAACAACAACAAGATGGTCCAAGGGATACAGTAAACCTGAAGTGAAGTATCGGAATCTAAAACTGTACACACAGGAGAGGTTCAAATCATAGAAAGTGAGAGTTTCGGTCCTCTTGTACTTCAGTCGGCATTGTGCCATCTGTATTAAATTCGGATGCAATTTCTGTGTTTCATCGTCAATAAGAAGGTCCAAGGGATACAGTAAACCAGAAGTGAAGCATCGGAATCAAAAACTGGACTCACAGGAGAGATTCAAATCATAGATATAGTGTCACTCCTCTTGTACTTAAGTCGGTATTCTGCCTTTTGTATTAAATTCGGAAGCAATTTCTGTGTTTCATTGTCAATAAGAAGGTCCCAGGGATAAGGTAAACCTGAAGTGAAGCATCGGAATCTAAAACTGGACTCACAGGAGAGGTTCAAATCATAGAAAGTTAGAGTGTCAGTCCTCTTTTACTTAAGTCATCATTGTGCCTTTTGTATTAACTTCCGATGCAATTTCTCTGCTTCATCGTCAATAAGAAGGTGCAAGATATACAGTAAATCTGAGTGAAGCATCGGAATCTAAAACCGGACTCACAGGAGAGGTTCAAATCATAGAAAGTGAGAGTGTCTGTCCTCTTGTACTTAAGTCGGCATTGTGCCATTTGTATTAAATTCGGATGGAATTTCTGTGTTTCGTCGTCAATAACAGGGACCAAGGGATACAGTAAACCTAAAGTGAAGCATCGCATATCTAAAAATGGACTAACAGGAGAGGTTCAAATCATTGAAAGTGAGAGTGTCAGTCCTCTTGTACCTAAGTCGGAATTGTGCCATTTGTATTAAATTCGGATGCAATTCCTGTGATTCATAGTCAATAACAAGGTCCAAGGGATACAGTAAACCTGAAGTGAAACATCGGAATCTAAAACTGGACTCACAGGAGAGGTTTAAATCATAGAAAGTAAGAGTGTCACTCCTCTTGTACTTAAGTCGCTATTGTGCCACTTGTATTAAATACGGATGCAATTTCTGTGTTTTTTCGTCAATAAGAAGGTCCAAGGGATACAGTAACCCTGAAGTGAAGCATCCGAATCTGAAACTGACCTCACAGGATGGGTTCGAATCATAGAAAGTAAGAGTGTCAGTCCTCTTGTACTTAAGTCGGCATTGTGCCATTTGTATTAAATTCGGATGCAATTTCGGTGTTTCATCGTCAATAAGAAGGTCCAAGGGATGCAGTAAACCTGAAGTGAAGCTTCGGAATCTATAACTGGACTCACAGGAGAGGTTGAAATCATAGAAAGTGAGAGTGTCAGTCCTTTTGTACTTAAGTCGGCATTGTGCCATTTGTATTTAATTCGGATGCAATTTCTGTGTTTCATCTTCAATAAGAAGGTCCAAGGGATACAGTAAACCTGAAGTGAAGCATCGGAATCTAAACCTAGACTCACAGGAGCGGTTCTAATCATAGAAAGTGAGAGTGTCAGTCCTCTTGCACGTAAGTCGGCATTGTGCCTTTTGTATTAAATTCGGATGCAAACTCTGTGTTTCATCGTCAAAAAGAAGGTCCAAGGGATACAGTAAACCTGAAGTGAAGCATCGGAATCTAAAACTGGACTCACAGGAGAGGTTCAAAATATAGAAAGTTAGAGAGTCAGTCCTCTTGTACTTAAGTCGGCGTGGTGCCTTTTGAATTTAATTCCGATGCAACTTCTGTGTTTCATCGTCAATAAGAATTTGCAAGGTATACAGTAAACCTGAAGTGAAGCACCGGAATCTAAAACTGGGCTCACAGGTGAGGTTCAAATCATACAAAGTGAAAGTGTCAGTCCTCTTGTACTTTAGTCGCCATTGTGCCGTTTGTATTAAATTCGGGTGCTATTTCTGTGTTTCATCGTCAATTAGAAGGTCCAAGGGAAACAGTAGACCAGAAGTATAGCATCGGAATCTAATACTGGACTCACAGGAGAGGTTGAAATCATAGAAAGTTAGAGTGTTTGTCCTCTTGTACTTAAGACGGAATTGTGCCTTTTGTATTAAATTCGAATGCAAACTCTGTGTTTCATCGTCAATAAGAAGGTCCAAGAGATACAGTAATCCTGAAGTGAAGCATCGGAATCCAAAACTGGAATCACAGGAGAGGTTCAAATCATAGAAAGTTCGAGTGTCACTCCTCTTGTACTTAAGTCGCTATTGTGCCACTTGTATTAAATACGGATGCAATTTCTGTGTTTTTTCGTCAATAAGAAGGTCCAAGGGATACAGTTAACCTGAAGTGAAGCATCCGAATCTAAAACTGACCTCACAGAAGAGGTTCGAATCATAGAAAGTAAGAGTGTCAGTCCTCTTGTAATTAAGTCGGCATTGTGCCATTTGTATTAAATTCGGATGCAATTTCGGTGTTTCATCGTCAATAAGAAGGTCCAAGGGATGCAGTAAACCTGAAGTGAAGCATCGGAATCTAAAACTGGACCCACAGGAGAGGTTCAAATCATAGAAAGTGAGAGTGTCAATCCTCTTGTACTTAAGTCGGCATTGTGCCATTTGTACTAAATTCGGATGCAATTTCTGTGTTTCATCATCAATAAGTAGGTCCAAGGGATACAGTAAACCTGAAGTGAAGCATCGGAAACTAAAACTAGACTCACAGGAGAGGTTCAAATCAAAGAAAGTTAGAGTGTCAGTCCTCTTGTACTTAAGTCGGAATTGTGCCTTTTGTATTAAATTCGGATGCATACTCTGTGTTCCATCGTCAATAAGAAGGTCCAAGGGATACAGTAAACCTGAAGTGAAGCATCGGAATCTAAAACTGGAATCACAGGAGAGGTTCAAATCATAGAAAGTTTGAGTGTCAGTCCTCTTGTACTTAAGTCGGCATTGTGCCTTTTGAGACTAATTCCGATGCTATTTCTGTGTTTCATCGTCAATAAGATCGTCCAAGGGATACAGTAAACCTTAATCGACGCATCGGAATCTAAAACTGGACTCACAGGAGAGGTTCATATCATAGAGAGTGATAGTGTCAGTCCTCTTTTACTTAAGTCGGCATTGTGCTTTTTGAATTTTATTCCGATGCAATTTTTGTGTTACATCGTCAATAAGATGGTCCAAGGGATACAGTAAACCTGAAGTGAAGTATCGGAATCTAAAACTGTACACACAGGAGAGGCTCAAATCATAGAAAGTGAGAGTGTCGGTCCTCTTGTACTTAAGTCGGCATTGTGCCATCTGTATTAAATTCGGATGCAATTTCTGTGTTTCATCGTCAATAAGAAGGTCCAAGGGATACAGTAAACCTGAAGTGAAGCATCGGAATCTAAAACTGGACTCACAGGAGAGATTCAAATCATAGATATAGTGTCACTCCTCTTGTACTTAAGTCGGTATTCTGCCTTTTGTATTAAATTCGGATGCAATTTCTGTGTTTCATTGTCAATAAGAAGGTCCAAGGGAAAAGGTAAACCTGAAGTGAAGCATCGGAATCTAAAACTGGGCTCACAGGAGAGGTTCAAATCATAGAAAGTTAGAGTGTCAGTCCTCTTTTACTTAAGTCATCATTGTGCCTTTTGTATTAACCTCCGATGCAATTTCTCTGCTTCATCGTCAATAAGAAGGTGCAAGATATACAGTAAACCTGAGTGAAGCATCGGAATCTAAAACCGGACTCACAGGGGAGGTTCAAATCATAGAAAGTGAGCGTGTCAGTCCTCATGTACTTAAGTCGGAATTGTGCCATTTGTATTAAATTCGGATGCACTTTCTGTGTTTCATCTTCAATAAGAAGGTCCAAGGGATACAGTAAAACTGAAGTGAAGCATCGGAATCTAAAACTGGACTCACAGGAGAGGTTCCAATCATAGAAAGTGAGCGTGTCAGTCCTCATGTACTTAAGTCGGCATTGTGACTTTTGTATTAAAATCGGATGCAATTTCTGTGATTCTTCGTCAATAAGAAGGTCCAAGGGATACAGTAAACCTGAAGTGAAGCATCTGAATCTAAAACTGGACTCACAGGGGAGGTTCAAATCATAGAGAGTTAGAGTGTCTCTCCTCTTGTACTTAAGTCGGTATTGTGCCTTTTGTATTAAATTCGGATGCTATTTCTGTGGTTCCTCGTCAATAAGAAGGTCCAAGGGATACAGTAAACCTGAAGTGAAGCATCAGAATCTATAACTGGACTAACAGGAGAGGTTCAAATCATAGAAAGTGAGAGTGTCAGTCCTCTTGTACTTAAGTCGGCATTGTGCCATTTGTATTAAATTCGGATGCAATTTCTGTGTTTCGTCGTCAATAACAAGGTCCAAGGGATACAGTAAACCTAAAGTGAAGCATCGCATATATAAAAATGGACTAACAGGAGAGGTTCAAATCATAGAAAATGAGAGTGTCAGTCCTCTTGTACTTAAGTCGGCATTGTGCCATTTGTATTAAATTCGGGTGCACTTTCTGTGTTTCATCTTCAATAAGAAGGTCCAAGGGATACAGTAAAACTGAAGTGAAGCATCGGAATCTAAAACTGGACTCACAGGAGAGGTTCCAATCATAGAAAGTGAGCGTGTCAGTCCTCATGTACTTAAGTCGGCATTGTGACTTTTGTATTAAAATCGGATGCAATTTCTGTGATTCTTCGTCAATAAGAAGATCCAAGGGATACAGTAAACCTGAAGTGAAGCATCAGAAACTAAAACTGGACTCACAGGGGAGGTTCAAATCATAGAGAGTTAGAGTGTCTCTCCTCTTGTACTTAAGTCGGTATTGTGCTTTTGTATTAAATTCGGATGCTATTTCTGTGTTTCCTCGTCAATAAGAAGGTCCAAGGGATACAGTAAACCTGAAGTGAAGCATCAGAATCTATAACTGGACTAACAGGAGTGGTTCAAATCATAGAAAGTGAGAGTGTCAGTCCTCTTGTACTTAAGTCGGCATTGTGCCATTTGTATTAAATTCGGGTGCAATTTCTGTGTTTCATCGTCAATAAGAAGGTCCAAGGGATACAGTAAACCTGAAGTGAAGCATCGGACTCTAAAACTGGACTCACAGGAGAGATTTAAATCAAAGAAAGTGAGAGTGTCAGTCCTCTTTTACTTAAGTCGGCATTGTGCCTTTTGAATTTAATTCCGATTTAATTTCTGTGTTTCATCGTCAATAAGAAGGTCCACGGGATACAGCAAACCTGACGTGAAGCATCGGAATCTAAAACTGGATTCACAGGAGAGGTTCAAATCATAGAAAGTTAGAGTGTCACTCCCCTTGTACATAAGTCGGTATTGTGCCTTTTGTACTAAATTCGGATGCAATTTCTGTGTTTCATCGTCAATATGAAATTCCAAGGGATACAGTAAACCTGAAGAGAAACATCGGAATCTAAAACTGGACCCACCGGAGAAGTTCAAATCATAGAAAGTTAGAGTGTCAGTCCTCTTTTACTTATGTCGGCATTGTGTCATTTGTATTACATTCGAATGCAATTTCTATATTTCATCGTCAATAAGAAGGTCCAAGGGAAACAGAAACATGAAGATAAGCATCGGAATGTAAAAGTGGACTCACAGGAGAGGTACAAATCATAGAAAGTTAGAGTGTCAGTCCTCTTGTACTTAAGTCGGCATTGTGCATTTTGAACTTAATTCCGATGCAATTTCTGTGTTTCATCGTCAGTAAGAAGGTGCAAGGTATACAGTAAACCTGAAGTGAAGCATCGGAATCTGAATTTGGACTCACAGGAGATGTTCAAATCATAGAAAGTGAGAGTGTCAGTCCTCTTGTACTTAAGGCCCCATTGTGCATTTGTATTAAATTCGGATGCAATATCTGTGTTTCATCGTCAATAAGAAGGTCCAAGGGATACAGTAAACCTGAAGTGAAGCATCGGAATCTAAAACTGGACTCACAGGAAAGGTTCGAATCATAGAAAGTTAGAGTGTCAGTCCTCTGGTACTTAAGTCGGCATTGTGATTTTTGAATTTATTTCCGATGCAATTTCTGTGTTTCATTGTCAATAAGAAGGTCCAAGGGATACAATAAACCTGAAGTGAAGCATCGGAATCTAAAACTGGCCTGACAGGAGAGGTTCAAATCATAGAAAGTTTGAGTGTCACTCCTCTTTTACTTAAGTCATCATTGTGCCTTTTGTATTAACTTCCGATGCAATTTCTATGTTTCATCATCAATAAAAAGGTGCAATATATACAGTAAACCTGAAGTGAAGCATCGGAATCTAAAACCGGACTCACAGGAGAGGTTCAAATCATAGAAAGTGAGAGTGTCAGTCCTCTTGTACTAAAGTCGGCATTGTGCCATTTGTATTAAATTCGGATGCAATTTCTGTGTTTCGTCGTCAATAAGAAGATCCAAGGGATACAGTAAACCAGAAGTGAAGCATCGCAATCTAAAAATGGACTCACAGGAGAGGTTCAAATCAAAGAAAATGAGAGTGTCAGTCCTCTTGTACTTAAGTCGGCATTGTGCCATTTGTATTAAATTCGGATGCACTTTCTGTGTTTCCTTGTCAATAAGAAGGTCCAAGGGATACAGTAAACCTGAAGTGAAGCATCGGAATCTAAAACTGGACTCACAGGAGAGGTTCAAATCATAGAAAGTTAGAGTATCAGTTCTCTTGTACTTAAGTCGGCATTGTGACTTTTGTATTAAAATCGGATGCAATTTCTGTGATTCTTCGTCAATAAGAAGGTCCAAGGGAGACAGTAAACCTGAAGTGAAGCATCAGAAGTTAAAACTGGACTCACAGGAGAGGTTAAAATCATAGAAAGTGAGAGGGTCAGTCCTCTTTTACTTAAGTCGGGTTTGTGCGTTTTGAATTTAATTCCGATGCAATTTCTGTGTTTCATCGTCAATAAGAAGGTCCAAGGGATACAGTAAACCTGAAGTGAAGCATCAGAATCTAAAACTGGACTAACAGGAGAGGTTCAAATCATAGAAAGTGAGAGTGTCAGTCCTCTTGTACTTAAGTCGGCATTGTGCCATTTGTATTAAATTCGGGTGCAATTTCTGTGTTTCATCGTCAATAAGAAGGTCCAAGGGATACAGTAAACCTGAAGTGAAACATCGGAATCAAAAACTGGACTCACAGGAGAGGTTCAAATCATGGAAAGTTAGAGTGTCACTCCTCTTGTACTTAAGTCGTTATTGTGCCACTTGTATTAAATACGGATGCAATTTCTGTGTTTTTTCGTCAATAAGAAGGTCCAAGGGATACAGTTAAACTGAAGTGAAGCATCCGAATCTAAAACTGACCTCACAGGAGAGGTTCGAATCATAGAAAGTAAGAGTGTCAGTCCTCTTGTAATTAAGTCGGCATTATGCCATTTGTATTAAATTCGGATGCAATTTCGGTGTTTCATCGTCAATAAGAAGGTCCAAGGGATGCAGTAAACCTGAAGTGAAGCATCGGAATCTAAAACTGGACTCACAGGAGAGGTTCAAATCATAGAAAGTGAGAGTGTCAGTCCTACTGTACTTAAGTCGGCATTGTGCCATTTGTACTAAATTCGGATGCAATTTCTGTGTTTCATCTTCAATAAGTAGGTCCAAGGGATACAGTAAACCTGAAGTGAAGCATCGGAATCTAAAACTAGACTCACAGGAGGGGTTCAAATCAAAGAAAGTTAGAGTGTCATTCCTCTTGTACTTAAGTCGGAATTGTGCCTTTTGTATTAAATTCGGATGCATACTCTGTGTTTCATCGTCAATAAGAAGGTCCAAGGGATACAGTAAACCTGAAGTGAAGCATCGGAATCTAAAACTGGAATCACAGGAAAGGTTCAAATCATAGAAAGTTTGAGTGTCAGTCCTCTTGTACTTAAGTCAGCATTGTGCCTTTTGAAATTAATTCCGATGCTATTTCTGTGTTTCATCGTCACTAAGATGGTACAAGGGATACAGTAAACCTTAATCGACGCATCGGAATCTAAAACTGGGCTCATAGGAGAGGTTCAAATCATAGAGAGTGATAGTGTCAGTCCTCTTTTACTTAAGTCGGCATTGTGCCTTTTGAATTTTATTCCGATGCAATTTTTGTGTTTCATCGTCAATAAGATGGTCCAAGGGATACAGTAAACCTGAAGTGAAGTATCGGAATCTAAAACTGTACACACAGGAGAGGTTCAAATCATAGAAAGTGAGAGTGTCGGTCCTCTTGTACTTAAGTCTGCATTGTGCCATCTGTATTAAATTCGGATGCAATTTCTGTGTTTCATCGTCAATAAGAAGGTCCAAGGGATACAGTAAACCTGAAGTGAAGCATCGGAATCTAAAACTGGACTCACAGGAGAGATTCAAATCATAGATATAGTGTCACTCCTCTTAAACTTAAGTCGGTTTTCTGCCTTTTGTATTAAATTCGGATGCAATTTCTGTGTTTCATTGTCAATAAGAAGGTCCAAGGGATAAGGTAAACCTGAAGTGAAGCATCGGAATCTAAAACTGGACTCACAGGAGAGGTTCAAATCATAGAAAGTTAGAGTGTCAGTCCTCTTTTACTTAAGTCATCATTCTGCCTTTTGTATTAACTTCCGATGCAATTTCTCTGTTTCATCGTCAATAAGAAGGTGCAAGATATACAGTAAACCTGAGTGAAGCATAGGAATCTAAAACCGGACTCACAGGAGAGGTTCAAATCATAGAAAGTGAGAGTGTCAGTCCTCTTGTACTTAAGTCGGCATTGTGCCATTTGTATTAAATTCGGATGCAATTTCTGTGTTTCATCTTCAATAAGAAGGTCCAAGGGATACAGTAAACCTGAAGTGAAGCATCGGAATCTAAAACTAGACTCACAGGAGCGGTTCAAATCATAGAAAGTGAGAGTGTCAGTCCTCTTGCACGTAAGTCGGCATTGTGCCTTTTGTATTAAATTCGGATGCAAACTCTGTGTTTCATCGTCAAAAAGAAGGTCCAAGGGATACAGTAAACCTGAAGTGAAGCATCGGAATCTAAAACTGGACTCACAGGAGAGGTTCAAAATATAGAAAGTTAGAGAGCCAGTCCTCTTGTACTTAAGTCGGCGTGGTGCCTTTTGAATTTAATTGCGATGCAACTTCTGTGTTTCATCGTCAATAAGAATTTGCAAGGTATACAGTAAACCTGAAGTGAAGCACCGGAATCTAAAACTGGGCTCACAGGAGAGGTTCAAATCATACAAAGTGAAAGTGTCAGTCCTCTTGTACTTTAGTCGCCATTGTGCCGTTTGTATTAAATTCGGGTGCTATTTCTGTGTTTCATCGTCAATAAGAAGGTTCAAGGGAAACAGTAAACCAGAAGTATAGCATCGGAATCTAATACTGAACTCACAGGAGAGGTTGAAATCATAGAAAGTTAGAGTGTTTGTCCTCTTGTAATTAAGTCGGAATTGTGATTTAGTATTAAATTCGGATGCAAACTCTGTGTTTCATCGTCAATAAGAAGGTCCAAGAGATACAGTAATCCTGAAGTGAAGCATCGGAATCTAAAACTGGAATCACAGGAGAGGTTCAAATCATAGAAAGTTCGAGTGTCAGTCCTCTTGTACTTAAGTCGGCATTGTTCCATTTGTATTAAATTCGGATGCAATTTCTGTGTTTCATCGTCAATAAGAAGGTCCAAGGGATACAGTAAACCTGAAGTGAAGCATCGGAATCTAAAACTGGACTCGCAGGAGAGGTTCAAATCATAGAAAGTGAGAGTGTCGGTCCTCTTGTACTTAAGTCGGCATTGTGCCATTTTAATAAATTCGGATGCAATTCCTGTGATTCAAAGTCAATAAGAAGGTCCAAGAGTTACAGTAAACCAGAAGTGAAACATCGGAATCTAAAACTGGATTCACAGGAGAGGTTCAAATCATAGAAAGTTAGAGTGTCACTCCCCTTGTACTTAAGTCGGTATTGTGCCTTTTGTATTAAATTCGGATGCAATTTCTGTGTTTCATCGTCAATAAGAAGGTCCAAGGGATACAGTAAACCTGAAGAGAAGCATCGGAATCTAAAACTGGACCCACAGGAGAGGTTCAAATCATAGAAAGTTATAGTGTCAGTCCTCTTTTACTTATGTCGGCATTGTGTCATTTGTATTAAATTCGAATGCAATTTCTATGTTTCATCGTCAATAAGAAGGTCCAAGGGAAACAGAAACATGAAGATAAGCATCGGAATGTAAAAGTGGACTCACAAGAGAGGTTCAAATCATAGAAAGTTAGAGTGTCAGTCCTCTTGTACTTAAGTCGGCATTGTGCATTTTGAACTTAATTCCGATGCAATTTCTGTGTTTCATCGTCAGTAAGAAGGTGCAAGGTATACAGTAAACCTGAAGTGAAGCATCGGAATCTGATATTGGACTCACAGGAGAGGTTCAAATCATAGAAAGTGAGAGTGTCAGTCCTCTTGTACTTAAGTCGCCATTGTGCCTTTGTATTAAATTCGGATGCAATATCTGTGTTTCATCGTCAATAAGAAGGTCCAAGGGATACAGTAAACCTGAAGTGAAACATCGGAATCTAAAACTGGACTCACAGGAAAGGTTCAAATCATAGAAAGTTAGAGTGTCAGTCCTCTTGTACTTAAGTCGGCATTGTGATTTTTGAATTTATTTCCGATGCAATTTCTGTGTTTCATCGTCAATAAGAAGGTCCAAGGGATACAATAAACCTGAAGGGAAGCATCGGAATCTAAAACTGGCCTGACAGGAGAGGTTCAAATCATAGAAAGTTTGAGTGTCACTCCTCTTTTACTTAAGTCATCATTGTGCCTTTTGTAGTAACTTCCGATGCAATATCTATGTTTCATCATCAATAAAAAGGTGCAATATATACAGTAAACCTGAAGTGAAGCATCGGAATCTAAAACCGGACTCACAGGAGAGGTTCAAATCATAGAAAGTGAGAGTGTCAGTCCTCTTGTACTTCAGTCGGCATTGTGCCATTTGTATTAAATTCGGATGCAATTTCTGTGTTTCGTCGTCAATAAGAAGATCCAAGGGATACAGTAAACCAGAAGTGAAGCATCGCAATCTAAAAATGGACTCACAGGAGAGGTTCAAATAATAGAAAATGAGAGTGTCAGTCCTCTTGTACTTAATTCGGCATTGTGCCATTTGTATTAAATTCGGATGCACTTTCTGTGTTTCATCTTCAATAAGAAGGTCCAATGGATACAGTAAAACTAAAGTGAAGCAACGGAATCTAAAACTGGACTCACAGGAGAGGTTCCAATCATAGAAAGTGAGCGTGTCTGTCCTCATGTACTTAAGTCGGCATTGTTACTTTTGTATTAAAATCGGATGCAATTTCTGTGATTCTTCGTCAATAAGAAGATCCAAGGGATACAGTAAACCTGAAGTGAAGCATCAGAATCTAAAACTGGACTCACAGGGGAGGTTCAAATCATAGAGAGTTAGAGTGCCTCTCCATTTGTACTGAAGTCGGTATTGTGCCTTTTGTATTAAAATCGGATGCTATTTCTGTGTTTCCTCGTCAATAAGAAGGTCCAAGGGATACAGTAAACCTGAAGTGAAGCATCGGAATCTAAAACTGGACTCACAGGAGAGGTTCAAATCATAGAAAGTTAGAGTATCAGTCCTCTTGTACTTAAGTCGGCATTGTGACTTTTGTATTAAAATCGGTTGCAATTTCTGTGATTCTTCGTCAATAAGAAGGTCCAAGGGAGACAGTAAACCTGAAGCGAAGCATCAGAAGTTAAAACTGGACTCACAGGAGAGGTTAAAATCATAGAAAGAGAGAGGGTCAGTCCTCTTTTACTTAAGTCGGGTTTGTGCGTTTTGAATTTAATTCCGATGCAATTTCTGTGTTTCATCGTCAATAAGAAGGTCCAAAGGATACAGTAAACCTGAAGTGAGGCATCAGAACCTAAAACTGGACTAACAGGAGAGGTTCAAATCATAGAAAGTGAGAGTGTCTGACCTCTTGTACTTAAGTCGGCATTGTGCCATTTGTATTAAATTCGGGTGCAATTTCTGTGTTTCATCGTCAATAAGACGGTCCAAGGGATACAGTAAATCTGATGTGAAGCATCGGAATCGAAAACTGGACCCACAGGAGAGGTTCAAATCATAGAAACTTTGAGTGTCAGTCCTCTTGTACTTAAGTCGGCATTGTGCATTTGAATTTAATTCCGATGCAATTTCTGTGTGTCATCGTCAATAAGATGGACCAAGGGATACAGTAAACCTTAAGCAAAGCATCGGAATCTAAAACTGGACTCACAGGAGAGGTTCAAATCATAGAGAGTGAGAGTGTCAGTCCTTTTTTACTTAAGTCGGCATTGTGGCTTTTGAATTTAATTCCGATGCAATTTCTGTGTTTCATCGTCAATAAGAAGGTTCAAGGGATACAGTAAACCTGAAGTGAAGCATCGGAAACTCAAACTGGACTCACATTAGAGATTCAAATCATAGATATAGTGTCACTCCTCTTGTACTTAAGTCGGTATTGTGCCTTTTGTTTTAAATTGGGATGCAATTTCTGTGTTTCATCGTCAATAAGAAGGTCCAAGGGATACGGTAAACCTGAAGTGAAGCATCGGAATCTAAAACTGGACTCACGGGAGAGGTTCAAATCATAGAAATTTGGAGTGTCAGTCCTCTTGTACTTAAGACGGCTTTGTGATTTTTGAATTTAATTCCGATGCAATTTCTGTGTTTCATCGTCAATAAGAAGGTCCAAGGGATACAGTAAACCTGAAGTTAAGCATCGGAATCTAAATCTGGACTCACAGGAGAGGTTCAAATCATAGAAAGTGAGAGTGTCAGTCCACTTTCACTTAAGCAGCATTGTGGGTTTTGAATTTAATTCCGATGCAATTTCTGTGTTTCATCGTCAATAAGAAGGTCCATGGGATACTGTAAACCTGAAGTGAAGCATCGGAATCTAAAACTTGACTGACAGGAGAGGGTCAAATCATAGAAAGTGAGAGTGTCAGTCCTCTTGTACTTAAGTCGGCATTGTGCCTTTTGTATAAGATTCGGATGCAAACCCTGTGTTTCATCGTCAATAAGAAGGTACAAAGAATACAGTAAACCTGATGTGAAGCATCGGAATCTGAAACTGGACTCACAGGAGAGGTTCAAATCATAGAAAGTGAGAGTCTCAGTCCTCTTGTACTTAAGTCGCCATTGTGCCTTTTGTGTTAAATTCGGATGCAATTTCTGTGTTTCATCGTCAACAAGAACGTCCAAGGGATACAGTAAACCTGAAGTATAGCATCGGAATCTAAAACTGGACTCACAGGAGAGGTTCAAATCATAGAAAGTGAGAGTGTCAGACCTCTTGTACTTAAGTCAGCATTGTGCCATTTGTATTAAATTCGGATGCAATTCCTGTGATTCATAGTCAATAAGAAGGTCCAACGGATACAGTAAACCTGAAGTGAAACATCGGAATCTAAAACTGGACTCACAGGAGAGGTTCAAATCATAGAAAGTTAGAGTGTCACTCCTCTTGTACTTAAGTCGCTATTGTTCCATTTGTATTAAATACGGATGCAATTTCTGTGTTTTTTCGTCAATAAGAAGGTCCAAGGGAGACAGTAAACCTGAAGTGAAGCATCAGAAGTTAAAACTGGACTCACAGGAGAGGTTAAAATCATAGAAAGTGAGAGGGTCAGTCCTCTTTTACCTAAGTCGGCTTTGTGCGTTTTGAATTTAATTCCGATGCAATTTCTGTGTTTCAACGTCAATAAGAAGGTCCAAGGGGTACAGTAAACCTGAAGTGAAGCATCAGAATCTAAAACTGGACTAATAGGAGAGGTTCAAATCATAGAAAGTGAGAGTGTCAGTCCTCTTGTACTTAAGTCGGCATTGTGCCATTTGTATTAAATTCGGGTGCAATTTTTGTGTTTCATCGTCAATAAGAAGGTCCAAGGGATACAGTAAACCTGATGTGAGGCATCGGAATCGAAAACTGGACCCACAGGAGAGGTTCAAATCATAGAAAGTTTGAGTGTCAGTCCCCTTGTACTTATGTCGGCATTGTGCCTTTTGAATTTAATTCCGATGCAATTTCTGTGTTTCATCGTCAATAAGAAGGTTCAAGGGATACAGCAAACCTGAAGTGAAGCATCGGAATCTAAAACTGGACTCGCAGGAGATGTTCAAATCATAGAAAGTGAGAGTGTCGGTCCTCTTGTACTTAAGTCGGCATTGGGCCATTTGTATTAAATTCGGATGCAATTTCTGTGTTTCATCGTCAATAAGAAGGTCCAAGGGATACAGTAAACCTGAAGTGAAGCATCGGAATCTAAAACTGGACTCACAGGAGAGGTTCAAATCATAGAAAGTGAGAGTGTCAGTCCTCTTGTACTTAAGTCGGCATTGTGCCATTTGTATTAAATTCGGATGCAATTTCTGTGTTTCATCTTCAATAAGAAAGTCCACGGGATACAGTAAACCTGAAGTGAAGCATCGGAATCTAAAACTAGACTCACAGGAGAGGTTCAAATCATAGAAAGTTAGAGTGTCAGTCCTCTTGCACGTAAGCCGGCATTGTGCCTTTTGTATTAAATTCGGATGCAAACTCTGTGTTTCATCGTGAATAAGAAGGTCCAAGGGATACAGTAAACCTGAAGTGAATCATCGGAATCTAAAACTGGACTCACACGAGAGGTTCAAATCATAGAAAGTTTGAGTGTCAGTCCTCTTGTACTTAAGACGGCATTGTGCATTTTGAATTTAATTCCGATGCAATTTCTGTGTATCATCGTCAATAAGATGGTCCAAGGGATACAGTAAACCTTAAGCGAAGCATCTGAATCTAAAACTGGACTCACAGGAGAGGTTCAAATCATAGAGAGTGAGAGTGTCAGTCCTTTTTTACTTAAGTCGGCATTGTGGCTTTTGAATTTATTTCCGATGCAATTTCTGTGTTTCATCGTCAATAAGAAGGTCCAAGGGATACAGTAAACCTGAAGTGAAGCATCGGAATCTAAAACTGGACTCACAGGAGAGATTCAAATCATAGATATAGTGTCACTCCTCTTGTACTTAAGTCGGTATTGTGCCTTTTGTTTTAAATTGGGATGCAATTTCTCTGTTTCATCGTCAATAAGAAGGTCCAAGGGATACGGTAAACCTGAAGTGAAGCATCGGAATCTAAAACTGGACTCACGGGAGAGGTTCAAATCATAGAAATTTAGAGTGTCAGTCCTCTTGTACTTAAGTCGGCATTGTGCCATTTGTATTAAATTCGGATGCAATTCCTGTGATTCATAGTCAATAAGGAGGTCCAACGGATACAGTAAACCTGAAGTGAAACATCGGAATCTAAATTTGGACTCACAGGAGGGGTTCAAATCATAGAAAGTTAGAGTGTCACTCCTCTTGTACTTAAGTCGGTATTGTGCCAATTGTATTAAATACGGATGCTATTTCTGTGTTTTTTCGTCAATAAGAAGGTCCAAGGGATACAGCTAACCTGAAGTGAAGCATCCGAATCTAAAACTGACCTCACAGGAGAGGTTCGAATCATAGAGAGTAAGAGTGACAGTCCTCTTGTACTTAAGTCGGCATTGTGCCTATTGTATTAAATTCGGATCCAAACTCTGTGTTTCATCGTCAATAAGAAGGTCCAAGGGATACAGTAAACCTGAAGTGGAGCATCGGAATCTAAAACTGGACTCACATGAGAGGTTCAAAGCATAGAAAGTTAGAGTGTCAGACCTCTTGCACTTAAGTCGGCGTGGTGCCTTTTGAATTTTATTCCGATGCAACTTCTGTGTTTCGTCGTCAATAAGAAGGTCCAAGGGATACAGTAAACCTGAAGTATAGCATCGGAATCTAAAACTGGGCTCACAGGAGAGGTTCAAATTATAGAAAGTGAGAGTGTCAGTCCTCTTGTACTTAAGTCGGCATTGTGCCATTTGTATTAAATTCGGATGCAATTTC
This sequence comes from Schistocerca americana, assembly GCF_021461395.2. Classification (NCBI taxonomy): domain Eukaryota; kingdom Metazoa; phylum Arthropoda; class Insecta; order Orthoptera; family Acrididae; genus Schistocerca; species Schistocerca americana. The sequence continues at coordinate 753,173 of NW_025726609.1, read as the reverse complement.
TGTGTTCCATCTTCAATAAGAAAGTCCAAGGGATACAATAACCTGAAGTGAAGCATTGGCATCTTAAACTAGACTCACAGGAGAGTTTCAAATCATAGAAAGTTTGAGTGTCAGTCCTCTTGCACGTAAGTCGGCATTGTGCCTTTTGTATTAAATTCGGATGCAAACTCTGTGTTTCATCGTGAATAAGAAGGTCCAAGGGATACAGTAAACCTGAAGTGAAGCATCGGAATCTAAAACTGGACTCACAGGAGAGGTTCAAATCATAGAAAGTTTGAGTGTCAGTCCTCTCGTACTTAAGTCGGCATTGTGCCTTTTGAATTTACTTCCGATGCAATTTCTGTGTATCATCGTCAATAAGATGGTCCAAGGGATACAGTAAACCTTAAGCAAAGCATCGGAATCTAAAACTGGACTCACAGGAGAGGTTCAAATCATAGAAAGTGAGAGTCTCAGTCCTTTTGTATTTAAGTCGCCATTGTGCCTTTTGTATTAAATTCGGATGCAATTTCTGTGTTTAATCGTCAACAAGAACGTCCAAGGGATACAGTAGACCTGATGAATAGCATCGGAATCTAAAACTGGACTCACAGGAGAGGTTCAAATCATAGAAAGTGAGAGTAACAGACCTTTTGTACCTAAGTCGGCATTGTGCCATTTGTATTAAATTCGGATGCAATTCCTGTGATTCATAGTCAATAAGAAGGTCCAAGGGATACAGTAAACCTGAAGTGAAACATCGGAATCTAAAACTGGACTCACAGGAGAGGTTAAAATCATAGAATGTGAGAGTCTCAGTCCTCTTGTACTTAAGTCGCCATTGGGCCTTTTGTATTAAATTCGGATGCAATTTCTGTGTTTCATCGTCAACAAGAACGTCCAAGGGATACAGTAAACCTGAAGTATAGGGTCGGAATCTAAAACAGGAGAGGTTCGAATCGTAGAAAGTGAGAGTGTCAGACCTCTTGTACTTAAGTCGGCATTGTGCCATTTGTATTAAATTCGGATGCAATTCCTGTGATTCATAGTCTATAAGAAGGTCCAAGGGATACAGTAAACCTGAAGTGAAGCATCGGAATCCAAAACTGGACTCACAGGAGAGGTTCAAATCATAGAAAGTTAGAGTGTCAGTCCTTTTGCACGTAAGTCGGCATTGTGCCATTTGTATTAAATTCGGATGCAAATTCTGTGTTTCATCGTCAATAAGAAGGTCCAAGGGACACAGTAAACCTGAAGTGAAGCATCGGAATCTAAAACTGGACTCACAGGAGAGGTTCAAAACATAGAAAGTTAGAGTGTCAGTCCTCTTGCACTTAAGTGGGCTTGGTGCCTTTTGAATTTAATTCCGATGCAACTTCTGTGTTTCATCGTCAATAAGAAGGTGCAAGGTATACAGTAAACCTGAAGTGGAGCACCGGAATCTAAAACTGGGCTCACAGGAGTGGTTCAAATCATAGAAAGTGAGAGTGTCAGTCCTCTTGTACTTTAGTCGCCATTGTGCCGTTTGTATTAAATTCGGATGCAATTTCTGTGTTTCATCGTCAATAAGAAGGTCCAAGGGATACAGTAAACCTGAAGTATAGCATCGGAATCTAAAACTAAACTCATAGGAGAGGTTCAAATCTTCGAAAGTTAGAGTGTCAGTCCTCTTGTACTTAAGTCGGAATTGTGTCTTTTGTATTAAATTCGGATGCAAACTCTGTGTTTCATCGTCAATAAGAAGGTCCAAGGGATACAGTAAACCAGAAATGAAGCATCGGAATCTAAAACTGGAATCACAGGAGAGGTTCAAATCATAAAAAGTTTGAGTGTCAGTCCTCTTGTACTTAAGTCGGAATTGTGTCTTTTGTATTAAATTCGGATGCAAACTCTGTGTTTCATCGTCAATAAGAAGGTCCAAGGGATACAGTAAACCAGAAATGAAGCATCGGAATCTAAAACTGGAATCACAGGAGAGGTTCAAATCATAAAAAGTTTGAGTGTCAGTCCTCTTGTACTTAAGTCGGCATTGTGCCTTTTGAATTTAATTCCGATGCAATTTCAGTGTTTCATCGTCAATAAGCAGGTTCAAGGGATACAGCAAACCTGAAGTGAAGCATCGGAATCTGAAACTGGACTCGCAGGAGATGTTCAAATCATAGAAAGTGAGAGTGTCGGTCCTCTTGTACTTAGGTCGGCATTGGGCCATTTGTATTTAATTCGGATGCAATTTCTGTGTTTCATCGTGAATAAGAAGGTCCAAGGGATACAGTAAACCTGAAGTGAAGCATCGGAATCTAAAACTGGACTCACAGGAGAGGTTCAAATCATAGAAAGTGAGAGTGTCAGTCCTCTTGTACCTAAGTCGGCATTGTGCCATTTGTATTAAATTCGGATGCAATTTCTGTGTTTCATCTTCAATAAGAAAATCCAAGGGATACAGTAAACCTGAAGTGAAGCATCGGAATCTAAAACTAGACACACAGGAGAGGTTCAAATCATAGAAAGTTAGAGTGTCAGTCCTCTTGCACGTAAGTCGGCATTGTGCCTTTTGTATTAAATTCGGATGCAAACTCTGTGTTTCATCGTGAATAAGAAGGTCCAAGGGATACAGTAAACCTGAAGTGAAGCATCGGAATCTAAAACTGGACTCACAGGAGAGGTTCAAATCATAGAAAGTTTGAGTGTCAGTCCTTTTGTACTTAAGTCGGCTTTGTGCGTTTTGAATTTAATTCCGATGCAATTTATGTGTTTCAACGTCAATAAGAAGGTCCAAGGAATACAGTAAACCTGAAGTGAAGCATCAGAATCTAAAACTGGACTAATAGGAGAGGTTCAAATCATAGAAAGTGAGAGTGTCAGTCCTCTTGTACTTAAGTCGGCATTGTGCCATTTGTATTAAATTCGGGTGCAATTTTTGTGTTTCATCGTCAATAAGAAGGTCCAAGGGATACAGTAAACCTGATGTGAAGCATCGGAATCGAAAACTGGACCCACAGGAGAGGTTCAAATCATAGAAATTTTGAGTGTCAGTCCTCTTGTACTTAAGTCGGCATTGTGCCTTTTGAATTTAATTCCGATGCAATTTCTGTGTTTCATCGTCAATAAGAAGGTTCAAGGGATACAGCAAACCTGAAGTGAAGCATCGGAATCTAAAACTGGACTCGCAGGAGATGTTCAAATCATAGAAAGTGAGAGTGTCGGTCCTCTTGTACTTAAGTCGGCATTGGGCCATTTGTATAAAATTCGGATGCAATTTCTGTGTTTCATCGTCAATAAGAATGTCCAAGGGATACAGTAAACCTAAAGTGAAGCATCGGAATCTAAAACTGGACTCACAGGAGAGGTTCAAATCGTAGAAAGTGAGAGTGTCAGTCCTGTTGTACTTAAGTCGGCATTGTGCCATTTGTATTAAATTCGGATGCAATTTCTGTGTTTCATCTTCAATAAGGAAGTCCAAGGGATACAGTAAACCTGAAGTGAAGCATCGGAATCTAAAACTAGACTCACAGGAGAGGTTCAAATCATAGAAAATTAGAGTGTCAGTCCTCTTGCACGTAAGCCGGCATTGTGCCTTTTGTATTAAATTCGGATGCAAACTCTGTGTTTCATCGTGAATAAGAAGGTCCAAGGGATACAGTAAACCTGAAGTGAATCATCGGAATCTAAAACTGGACTCACAGGAGAGGTTCAAATCATAGAAAGTTTTAGTGTCAGTCCTCCCTTACTTAAGTCGGCATTGTGCATTTTGAATTCAATTCCGATGCAATTTCTGTGTATCATCGTCAATAAGATGGTCCAAGGGATACAGTAAACCTTAAGCGAAGCATCGGAATCGAAAACTGGACTCACAGGAGAGGTTCAAATCATAGAGAGTGAGAGTGTCAGTCCTTTTTTACTTATGTCGGCATTGTGGCTTTTGAATTTAATTCCGATGCAATTCCTGTGTTTCATCGTCAATAAGAAGGTCCAAGGGATACAGTAAACCTGAAGTGAAGCATCGGAATCTAAAACTTGACTCACAGGAGAGATTCAAATCATAGATATAGTGTCACTCCTCTTGTACTTAAGTCGGTATTGTGCCTTTTGTTTTAAATTGGGATGCAATTTCTGTGTTTCATCGTCAATAAGAAGGTCCAAGGGATACGGTAAACCTGAAGTGAAGCATCGGAATCTAAAACTGGACTCACGGGAGAGGTTCAAATCATAGAAATTTAGAGTGTCAGTCCTCTTGTACTTAAGACGGCATTGTGATTTTTGAATTTAATTCCGATGCAATTTCTCTGTTTCAGCGTCAATAAGAAGGTCCATGGGATACCGTAAACCTGAAGTGAAGCATCGGAATCTAAAACTTGACTGACAGGAGAGGGTCAAATCATAGAAAGTGAGAGTGTCAGTCCTCTTGCACTTAAGTCGGCATTGTGCCTTTTGTATTAGATTCGGATGCAAACCCTGTGTTTCATCGTCAATAAGAAGGTACAAGGTATACAGTAAACCTGAAGTGAAGCATCGGAATCTGAAACTGGACTCACAGGAGAGGTTCAAATCATAGAAAGTGAGAGTCTCAGTCCTCTTGTACTTAAGTCGGCATTGTGCCTTTTGTATTAAATTCGGATGCAATTTCTGTGTTTCATCGTCAACAAGAACGTCCAAGGGGTACAGTAAACCTGAAGTATAGCATCGGAATCTAAAACTGGACTCAGAGGAGAGGTTCAAATCATAGAAAGTTTGAGTGTCAGTCCTCTTGTACTTAAGTCGGCATTGTGCCATTTGTATTAAATTCGGATGCAATTCCTGTGATTCATAGTCAATAAGAAGGTCCAACGGATACAGTAAACCTGAAGTGAAACATCGGAATCTAAAACTGGACTCACAGGAGGGGTTCAAATCATAGAAAGTTAGAGTGTCACTCCTCTTGTACTTAAGTCGGTATTGTGCCATTTGTATTAAATACGGATGCTATTTCTGTGTTTTTTCGTCAATAAGAAGGTCCAAGGGATACAGTTAACCTAAAGTGAAGCATCCGAATCTAAAACTGACCTCACAGGAGAGGTTCGAATCATAGAGAGTAAGAGGGACAGTCCTCTTGTACTTAAGTCGGCATTGTACCTTTTGTATTAAATTCGGATGCAAACTCTGTGTTTCATCGTCAATAAGAAGGTCCAAGGGATACAGTAAACCTGAAGTGAAGCATCGGAATCTAAAACTGGACTCACATGAGAGGTTAAAAGCATAGAAAGTTAGAGTGTCAGTCCTCTTGCACTTAAGTCGGCGTGGTGCCTTTTGAATTTTATTCCGATGCAACTTCTGTGTTTCGTCGTCAATAAGAAGGTCCAAGGGATACAGTAAACCTGAAGTGAAACATCGGAATCTAAAACTGGACTCACAGGAGAGGTTCAAATCATAGAAAGTTTGAGTGTCAGTTCTTTTGTATTTAAGTCGACATTGTGCCTTTTGTATTAAATTCGGATGCAATTTCTGTGTCTCATCGTCAACAAGAACGTCCAAGGGATACATTAAACCTGATGAATAGCATCGGAATCTAAAACTGGACTCACAGGAGAGGTTCGAATCATAGAGAGTAGGAGTGACAGTCCTTTTGTACTTAAGTCGGCATTGTGCCATTTGTATTAAATTCGGATGCAATTTCTGTGTTTCATCGTCAATAAGAAGGTCCAAGGGATACAGTAAACCTGAAGTGAAGCATCGGAATCCAAAACTGGACTCACAGGAGAGGTTCAAATCGTAGAAAGTTAGAGTGTCAGTCCTTTTGCACGTAAGTCGGCATTGTGCCTTTTTTATTAAATTCGGATGCAAATTCTGTGTTTCATCGTCAATAAGAAGGTCCAAGGGATACAGTAAACCTGAAGTGAAGCATCGGAATCTAAAACTGGACTCACAGGAGAGGTTCAAAACATAGAAAGTTAGAGTGTCAATCCACTTGCACTTAAATCAGCGTGGTGCATTTTGAATTTAATTCCGATGCAATTTCTGTGTTTCATCGTCAATAAGAAGGTCCAAGGGATACAGTAAACCTGAAGTATAGCATCGGAATCTAAAACTGGGCTCACAGGAGAGGTTCAAATCATAGAAAGTGAGAGTGTCAGTCCTCTTGTACTTTAGTCGCCATTGTGCCGTTTGTATTAAATTCGGATGCAATTTCTGTGTTTCATCGTCAATAAGAAGGTCCAAGGGATACAGTAAACCTGAAGTATAGCATCGGAATCTAAAACTAAACTCACAGTAGAGGTTCAAATCATAGAAAGTTAGAGTGTCAGTCCTCTTGTACTTAAGACGGAATTGTGTCTTTTGTATTAAATTCGGATGCAAACTCTGTGTTTCATCGTCGATAAGAAGGTCCAAGGGATACAGTAAACCTGAAATGAAGCATCGGAATCTAAAACTGGAATCACAGGAAAGGTTCAAATCATAAAAAGTTTGAGTGTCAGTCCTCTTGTACTTAAGTCGGCATTGTGCATTTTGTATTAAATTCGGACGCAAACTCTGTGTTTCATCGTCAATAAGAAGGTCCAAGGGATACAGTAAATCTGAAGTGAAGCATCGGAATCTGAAACTGGACTCACAGGAGAGGTTCAAATCATAGAAAGTGAGAGTCTCAGTCCTCTTGTACTTAAGTCGCCATTGTGCCTTTTGTATTAAATTCGGATGCAATTTCTGTGTTTCATCGTCAACAAGAACGTCCAAGGGATACAGTAAACCTGAAGTATAGGATCGGAATCTAAAACAGGAGAGGTTCGAATCGTAGAAAGTGAGAGTGTCAGACCTCTTGTACTTAAGTCGGCATTGTGCCATTTGTATTAAATTCGGATGCAATTCCTGTGATTCATAGTCAATAAGAAGGTCCAAGGGATACAGTAAACCTGAAGTGAAACATCGGAATCTAAAACTGGACTCACAGGAGATGTTCAAATCATAGAAAGTTAGAATGTCACTCCTCTTGTACTTAAGTCGGTATTGTGCCATTTGTATTAAATACGGATGCAATTTCTGTGTTTTTTCGTCAATAAGAAGGTCCAAGGGATACAGTTAACCTGAAGTGAAGCATCCGAATCTGAAACTGACCTCACAGGAGAGGTTCGAATCATAGAGAGTAAGAGTGACAGTCCTCTTGTACTTAAGTCGGCATTATGCCATTTGTATTAAATTCGGATGCAATTTCTGTGTTTCATCGTCAATAAGAAGGTCCAAGGGATACAGTAAACCTGAAGTGAAGCATCGGAATCCAAAACTGGACTCACAGGAGAGGTTCAAATCATAGAAAGTTAGAGTGTCAGTCCTTTTGCACGTAAGTCGGCATTGTGCCATTTGTATTACATTAGGATGCAAATTCTGTGTTTCATCGTCAATAAGAAGGTCCAAGGGATACAGTAAACCTGTAGTGAAGCATCGGAATCTAAAACTGGACTCACAGGAGAGGTTCAAAACATAGAAAGTTAGAGTGTCAGTCCTCTTGCACTTACGTCGGCGTGGTGCCTTTTAAATTTAATTCCGATGCAACTTCTGTGTTTCATCGTCAATAAGAAGGTGCAAGGTATACAGTAAACCTGAAGTGAAGCACCGGAATCTAAAACTGGGCTCACAGGAGAGGTTCAAATCATAGAAAGTGAGAGTGTCAGTCCTCTTGTACTTTAGTCGCCATTGTGCCGTTTGTATTAAATTCGGATGCAATTTCTGTGTTTCTTCGTCAATAAGAAGGTCCAAGGGATACAGTAAACCTGAAGTATAGCATCGGAATCTAAAACTAAACTCATAGGAGAGGTTCAAATCATAGAAAGTTAGAGTGTCAGTCCTCTTGTACTTAAGTCGGAATTGTGTCTTTTGTATTAAATTCGGATGCAAACTCTGTGTTTCATCGTCAATAAGAAGGTCCAAGGGATACAGTAAACCAGAAATGAAGCATCGGAATCTAAAACTGGAATCACAGGAGAGGTTCAAATCATAAAAAGTTGGAGTGTCAGTCCTCTTGTACTTAAGTCGGCATTGTGCCTTTTGTATTAAATTCGGATGCAAACTCTGTGTTTCATCGTCAATAAGGAGGTCGAAGGGATACAGTAAACCTGATGTGAAGCATCGGAATCGAAAACTGGACCCACAGGAGAGGTTCAAATCATAGAAAGTTTGAGTGTCAGTCCTCTTGTACTTAAGTCGGCATTGTGCCTTTTGAATTTAATTCCGATGCAATTTCAGTGTTTCATCGGCAATAAGCAGGTTCAAGGGATACAGCAAACCTGAAGTGAAGCATCGAAATCTGAATCTGGACTCGCAGGAGATGTTCAAATCATAGAGAGTGAGAGTGTCGGTCCTCTTGTACTTAGGTCGGCATTGGGCCATTTGTATTTAATTCGGATGCAATTTCTGTGTTTCAGCGTCAATAAGAAGGTCCAAGGGATAGAGTGAAACTGAAGTGTAGCATTGGAATCTAAAACTGGACTCACAGAAGAGGTTCAAATCATAGAAAGTGATAGTGTCAGTCCTCTTGTACTTAAGTCGGCATTGTGCCATTTGTATTAAATTCGGATGCAATTTCTGTGTTTCATCTTCAATAAGAAAATCCAAGGGATGCAGTAAACCTGAAGTGAAGCATCGGAATCTAAAACTAGACACACAGGAGAGGTTCAAATCATAGAAAGTTAGAGTGTCAGTCCTCTTGCACGTAAGTCGGCATTGTGCCTTTTGTATTAAATTCGGATGCAAACTCTGTGTTTCATCGTGAATAAGAAGGTCCAAGGGATACAGTAAACCTGAAGTGAAGCATCGGAATCTAAAACTGGACTCACAGGAGAGGTTCAAATCATAGAAAGTTTGAGTGTCAGTCCTCTTGTACTTAAGTCGGCATTGTGCCTTTTGAATTTAATTCCGATGCAATTTCAGTGTATCATCGTCAATAAGATGGTCCAAGGGATACAGTAAACCTTAAGCGAAGCAACGGAATCTAAAACTGGACTCACAGGAGAGGTTCAAATCATAGAGAGTGAGAGTGTCAGTCCTCTTTTACTTAAGTCGGCATTGTGCCTTTTGAATTTAATTCAGTTGCAATTTCTGTGTTTCATCGTCAATAAGAAGGTCCAAGGGATACAGTAAACCTGAAGTGAAGCATCGGAATCTGAAACTGGACTCACAGGAGAGGTTCAAATCATAGAAAGTGAGAGTGGCAGTCCTCTTGTACTTAAGTCGGAATTGTGTCTTTTGTATTAAATTCGGATGCAAAGTCTGTGTTTCATCGTCGATAAGAAGGTCCAAGGGATACAGTAAACCTGAAATGAAGCATCGGAATCTAAAACTGGAATCACAGGACAGGTTCAAATCATAAAAAGTTTGAGTGTCAGTCCTCTTGTACTTAAGTCGGCATTGTGCATTTTGTATTAAATTCGGATGCAAACTCTGTGTTTCATCGTCAATAAGAAGGTCCAAGGGATACAGTGAACCTGATGTGAAGCTTCGGAATCGAAAACTCGACCCACAGGAGAGGTTCAAATCATAGAAAGTTTGAGTGTCAGTCCTCTTGTACTTAAGTCGGCATTGTGCCTTTTGAATTTAATTCCGATGCAATTTCTGTGTTTCATCGTCAATAACAAGGTCCAAGGGATACAGTAAATCTGAAGTGAAGCATCGGAATCTGAAACTGGACTCACAGGAGAGGTTCAAATCATAGAAAGTGAGAGTCTCAGTCCTCTTGTACTTAAGTCGCAATTGTGCCTTTTGTATTAAATTCGGATGCAATTTCTGTGTTTCATCGTCAACAAGAACGTCCAAGGGATACAGTAAACCTGAAGTATAGGATCGGAATCTAAAACTGGACTGACAGGAGAGGTTCAAATCGTAGAAAGTGAGAGTGTCAGACCTCTTGTACTTAAGTCGGCATTGTGCCATTTGTATAAAATTCGGATGCAATTTCTGTGTTTCATCGTCAATAAGAAGGTCCAAGGGATACAGTAAACCTGAAGTGAAGCATCCGAATCCAAAACTGGACTCACAGGAGATGTTCAAAACATAGAAAGTTAGAGTGTCAGTCCTATTGCACGTAAGTCGGCATTGTGCCATTTGTATTAAATTCGGATGCAAATTCTGTGTTTCATCGTCAATAAGAAGGTCCAAGGGATTCAGTAAACCTGAAGTGATGCATCGGAATCTAAAACTGGACTCACAGGAGAGGTTCAAAACATAGAAAGTTAGAGTGTCAGTCCTCTTGCACTTAAGTCGGCGTGGTGCCTTTTGAATTTAATTCCGATGCAACTTCTGTGTTTCATCGTCAATAAGAAGGTGCAAGGTATACAGTAAACCTGAAGTGAAGCACCGGAATCTAAAACTGGGCTCACAGGAGTGGTTCAAATCATAGAAAGTGAGAGTGTCAGTCCTCTTGTACTTTAGTCGCCATTGTGCAGTTTGTATTTAATTCGGATGCAATTTCTGTGTTTCATCGTCAATAAGAAGGTCCAAGGGATACAGTAAACCTGAAGTATTGCATCGGAATCTAAAACTAAACTCATAGGAGAGGTTCAAATCATAGAAAGTTAGAGTGTCAGTCCTCTTGTACTTAAGTCGGAATTGTGTCTTTTGTATTAAATTCGGATGCAAACTCTGTGTTTCATCGTCAATAAGAAGGTCCAAGGGATACAGTAAACCAGAAATGAAGCATCGTAATCTAAAACTGGAATCACAGGAGAGGTTCAAATCATAAAAAGTTTGAGTGTCAGTCCTCTTGTACTTAAGTCGGCATTGTGCCTTTTGTATTAAATTCGGATGCAAACTCTGTGTTTCATCGTCAATAAGATGGTCCAAGGGATACAGTAAACCTGATGTGAAGCATCGGAATCGAAAACTGGACCCACAGGAGAGGTTCAAATCATAGAAAGTTTGAGTGTCAGTCCTCTTGTACTTAAGTCGGCATTGTGCCTTTTGAATTTAATTCCGATGCAATTTCAGTGTTTCATCGTCAATAAGCAGGTTCAAGGGATACAGCAAACCTGAAGTGAAGCATCGGAATCTGAAACTGGACTCGCAGGAGATGTTCAAATCATAGAAAGTGAGAGTGTCGGTCCTCTTGTACTTAGGTCGGCATTGGGCCATTTGTATTTAATTCGGATGCAAATTCTGTGTTTCATCGTCAATAAGAAGGTCCAAGGGATACAGTAAACCTGAAGTGAAGCATCAGAATCTAAAACTGGACTCACAGGAGAGGTTCAAATCATAGAAAGTGAGAGTGTCAGTCCTCTTGTACTTAAGTCGGCATTGTGCCATTTGTATTAAATTCGGATGCAATTTCTGTGTTTCATCTTCAATAAGAAAATCCAAGGGATACAGTGAACCTGATGTGAAGCATCGGAATCTGAAACTGGACTCACAGGAGAGGTTCAAATCATAGAAAGTGAGAGTCTCAGTCCTCTTGTACTTAAGTCGCAATTGTGCCTTTTGTATTAAATTCGGATGCAATTTCTGTGTTTCATCGTCAACAAGAACGTCCAAGGGATACAGTAAACCTGAAGTATAGGATCGGAATTTAAAACTGGACTGACAGGAGAGGTTCAAATCGTAGAAAGTGAGAGTGTCTGACCTCTTGTACTTAAGTCGGCATTGTGCCATTTGTATAAAATTCGGATGCAATTTCTGTGTTTCATCGTCAACAAGAAGGTCCAAGGGATACAGTAAACCTGGATTGAAGCATCCGAATCCAAAACTGGACTCACAGGAGAGGTTCAAAACATAGAAAGTTAGAGTGTCAGTCCTATTGCACGTAAGTCGGCATTGTGCCATTTGTATTAAATTCGGATGCAAATTCTGTGTTTCATCGTCAATAAGAAGGTCCAAGGGATTCAGTAAACCTAAAGTGATGCATCGGAATCTAAAACTGGACTCACAGGAGAGGTTCAAAACATAGAAAGTTAGAGTGTCAGTCCTCTTGCAGTTAAGTCGGCGTGGTGCCTTTTGAATTTAATTCCGATGCAACTTCTGTGTTACATCGTCAATAAGAAGGTGCAAGGTATACAGTAAACCTGAAGTGAAGCACCGGAATCTAAAACTGGGCTCACAGGAGAGGTTCAAATCATAGAAAGTGAGAGTGTCAGTCCTCTTGTACTTTAGTCGCCATTGTGCCGTTTGTATTAAATTCGGATGCAATTTCTGTGTTTCATCGTCAATAAGAGGGTCCAAGAATACAGTAAACCTGAAGTATAGCATCGGAATCTAAAACTAAACTCATAGGAGAGGTTCAAATCATAGAAAGTTCGAGTGTCAGTCCTCTTGTACTTATGTCGGAATTGTGTCTTTTGTATTAAATTCGGATGCAAACTCTGTGTGTCGTCGTCAATAAGAAGGTCCAAGGGATACAGTAAACCAGAAATGAAGCATCGAAATCTAAAACTGGAATCACAGGAGAGGTTCAAATCATAAACAGTTTGAGTGTCAGTCCTCTTGTACTTAAGTCTGCATTGTGCCTTTTGTATTAAATTCGGATGCAAACTCTGTGTTTCATCGTCAATAAGAAGGTCCAAGGGATACAGTAAACCTGATGTGAAGCATCGGAATCGAAAACTGGACCCACAGGAGAGGTTCAAATCATAGAATGTTTGAGTGTCAGTCCTCTTGTACTTAAGTCGGCATTGTGCCTTTTGAATTCATTTCCGATGCAATTTCTGTGTTTCATCGTCAATAAGCAGGTTCAAGGGATACAGCAAACCTGAAGTGAAGCATCGGAATCTAAAACTGGACTCGCAGGAGATGTTCAAATCATAGAAAGTGAGAGTGTCGGTCCTCTTGTACTTAAGTCGGCATTGGGCCATTTGTATTAAATTCGGATGCAATTTCTGTGTTTCATCGTCAATAAGAAAATCCAAGGGTTACAGTAAACCTGAAGTGAAGCATCGGAATCTAAAACTAGACACACAGGAGAGGTTCAAATCATAGAAAGTTAGAGTGTCAGTCCTCTTGCACGTAAGTCGGCATTCTGCCTTTTGTATTAAATTCGGATGCAAACTCTGTGTTTCATCGTGAATAAGAAGGTCCAAGGGATACAGTAAACCTGAAGTGAAGCATCGGAATCTAAAACTGGACTCACAGGAGAGGTTCAAAACATAGAAAGTTAGAGTGTCAGTCCTCTTGCACTTAAGTCGGCGTGGTGCCTTTTGAATTTAATTCCGATGCAACTTCTGTGTTTCATCGTCAATGAGAAGGTGCAAGGTATACAGTAAACCTGAAGTGAAGCACCGGAATCTAAAACTGGGCTCACAGGTGTGGTTCAAATCATAGAAAGTGAGAGTGTCAGTCCTCTTGTACTTTAGTCGCCATTGTGCCGTTTGTATTAAATTCGGATGCAATTTCTGTGTTTCATCGTCAATAAGAAGGTCCAAGGGATACAGTAAACCTGAAGTATAGCATCGGAATCTAAAACTAAACTCATAGGAGAGGTTCAAATCATAGAAAGTTAGAGTGTCAGTCCTCTTGTACTTAAGTCGGAATTGTGTCTTTTGTATTAAATTCGGCTGGAAACTCTGTGTTTCATCGTCAATAAGAAGGTCCAAGGGATACAGTAAACCAGAAATGAAGCATCGGAATCTAAAACTGGAATCACAGGACAGGTTCAAATCATAAAAAGTTTGAGTGTCAGTCCTCTTGTACTTAAGTCGGCATTGTGCCTTTTGTATTAAATTCGGATGCAAACTCTGTGTTTCATCGTCAATAAGAAGGTCCAAGGGATACAGTAAACCTGATGTGAAGCATCGGAATCGAAAACTGGACCCACAGGAGAGGTTCAAATCATAGAAAGTTTGAGTGTCAGTCCTCTTGTACTTAAGTCGGCATTGTGCCTTTTGAATTTAATTCCGATGCAATTTCAGTGTTTCATCGTCAATAAGCAGGTTCAAGGGGTACAGCAAACCTGAAGTGATGCATCGGAATCTGAAACTGGACTCGCAGGAGATGTTCAAATCATAGAAAGTGAGAGTGTCGGTCCTCTTGTACTTAGGTCGGCATTGGGCCATTTGTATTTAATTCGGATGCAATTTCTGTGTTTCATCGTCAATAAGAAGGTCCAAGGGATACAGTAAACCTGAAGTGAAGCATCAGAATCTAAAACTGGACTCACAGGAGAGGTTCAAATCATAGAAAGTGAGAGTGTCAGTCCTCTTGTACTTAAGTCGGCATTGTGCCATTTGTATTAAATTCGGATGCAATTTCTGTGTTTCATCTTCAATAAGAAAATCCAAGGGATACAGTAAACCTGAAGTGAAGCATCGGAATCTAAAACTGGACTCACAGGAGAGGTTAGATTCATAGAAAGTTAGAGTGTCGGTCCTCTTGTACTTAAGTCGGCATTGTGCCATTTGAATTTAATTCCAATGCTTTTTCTGTGTTTCATTGTCAATAAGAAGGTACAAGGGATACAGTAAACCTGAAGTGTAGCATCGGAATCTAAAACTGGACTCACAGGAGAGGTTCAAATCATAGAAAGTTAGAATGTCAGTCCTCTTGTACTTAAGTCGGCATTGTGCCTTGTGTATTAAATTCGGATGCAATTTCTGTGTTTCATCGTGAATAAGAAGGTCCAAGGGATACAGTAAACCTGAAGTGAAGCATCGGAATCTAAAACTGGACTCACACGAGAGGTTCAAATCATAGAAAGTTTGAGTGTCAGTCCTCTTGTACTTAAGTCGGCATTGTGCCTTTTGAATTTAATTCCGATGCAATTTCTGTGTATCATCGTCAATAAGAAGGTCCAAGGGACACAGTAAACCTTAAGCGAATCATCGGATTCTAAAACTGGACTCACAGGAGAGGTTCAAATCATAGAGAGTGAGAGTGTCAGTCCTCTTTTACTTAAGTCGGCATTGTGCCTTTTGAATTTAATTCAGTTACAATTTCTGTGTTTCATCGTCAATAAGAAGGTCCAAGGGATACAGTAAACCTGAAGTGAAGCATCGGAATCTGAAACTGGATTCACAGGAGAGGTTCAAATCATAGAAAGTGAGAGTGGCAGTCCTCTTGTACTTAAGTCGGAATTGTGTCTTTTGTATTAAATTCGGATGCAAACTCTGTGTTTCATCGTCAATAAGAAGGTCCAAGGGATACAGTGAACCCGATGTGAAGCATCGGAATGGAAAACTCGACCCACAGGAGAGGTCAAATCATAGAAAGTTTGAGTGTCAGTCCTCTTGTACTTAAGTCGGCATTGTGCCTTTTGAATTTAATTCCGATGCAATTTCTGTGTTTCATCGTCAATAAGAAGGTCCAAGGGATACAGTAAATCTGAAGTGAAGCATCGGAATCTGAAACTGGACTCACAAGAGAGGTTCAAATCATAGAATGTGAGAGTCTCAGTCCTCTTGTACTTAAGTCGCAATTGTGCCTTTTGTATTAAATTCGGATGCAATTTCTGTGTTTCATCGTCAACAAGAACGTCCAAGGGATACAGTAAACCTGAAGTATAGGATCGGAATGTAAAACTGGACTCACAGGAGAGGTTCAAATCGTAGAAAGTGAGAGTGTCAGACCTCTTGTACTTAAGTCGGCATTGTGCCATTTGTATTAAATTCGGATGCAATTCCTGTGATTCATTGTCAATAAGAAGGCCCAAGGGATACAGTAAACCTGAAGTGAAACATCGGAATCTAAAACTGGACTCACAGGAAAGGTTCAAATCACAGAAAGTTAGAGTGTCACTCCTCTTGTATTTAAGTCGGTATTGTGCCATTTGTATTAAATACGGATGCAATGTCTGTGTTTTTTCGTCAATAAGAAGGTCGAAGGGATACAGTTAACATGAAGTGAAGCATCCGAATCTAAAACTGACCTCACAGGAGAGGTTCGAATCATAGAGAGTAAGAGTGACAGTCCTCTTGTACTTAAGTCGGCATTGTGCCATTTGTATTAAATTCGGATGCAATTTCTGTGTTTCATCGTCAATAAGAAGGTCCAAGTGATACAGTAAACCTGAAATGAAGCATCCGAATCCAAAACAGGAATCACAGGAGAGGTTCAAATCATAGAAAGTTAGAGTGTCAGTCCTATTGCACGTAAGTCGGCATTGTGCCATTTGTATTAAATTCGGATGCAAATTCTGTGTTTCATCGTCAATAAGAAGGTCCAAGGGATACAGTAAACCTGAAGTGAAGCATCGGAATCTAAAACTGGACTCACAGTAGAGGTTCAAAACATAGAAAGTTAGAGTGTCAGTCCTCTTGCACTTAAGTCGGCGTGGTGCCTTTTGAATTCTATTCCGATGCAACTTCTGTGTTTCATCGTCAATAAGAAGGTGCAAGGTATACAGTAAACCTGAAGTGAAGCACCGGAATCTAAAACTGGGCTCACAGGAGTGGTACAAATCATAGAAAGTGAGAGTGTCAGTCCTCTTGTACTTTAGTCGCCATTGTGCCGTTTGTATTAAATTCTGATGCAATTTCTGTGTTTCATCGTCAATAAGAAGGTCCAAGGGATACAGTAAACCTGAAGTATAGCATCGGAATCTAAAACTAAACTCATAGGAGAAGTTCAAATCATAGAAAGTTAGAGTGTCAGTCCTCTTGTACTTAAGTCGGAATTGTGTCTTTTGTATTAAATTCGGATGCAAACTCTGTGTTTCATCGTCAATAAGAAGGTCCAAGGGATACAGTAAACCAGAAATGAAGCATCGGAATCTAAAACTGGAATCACAGGAGAGGTTCAAATCATAAAAAGTTTGAGTGTCAGTCCTCTTGTACTTAAGTCGGCATTGTGCCTTTTGTATTAAATTCGGATGCAAACTCTGTGTTTCATCGTCAATAAGAAGGTCCAAGGGATACAGTAAACCTGATGTGAAGCATCGGAATCGAAAACTGGACCCACAGGAGAGGTTCAAATCATAGAAAGTTTGAGTGTCAGTCCTCTTGTACTTAAGTCGGCATTGTGCCTTTTGAATTTAATTCCGATGCAATTTCAGTGTTTCATCGTCAATAAGCAGGTTCAAGGGATACAGCAAACCTGAAGTGAAGCATCGGAATCTGAAACTGGACTCGCAGGAGATGTTCAAATCATAGAAAGTGAGAGTGTCGGTCCTCTTGTACTTAGGTCGGCATTGGGCCATTTGTATTTAATTCGGATGCAATTTCTGTGTTACATCGTCAATAAGAAGGTCCAAGGGATACAGTAAACCTGAAGTGAAGCATCAGAATCTAAAACTGGACTCACAGGAGAGGTTCAAATCATAGAAAGTGAGAGTGTCAGTCCTCTTGTACTTAAGTCGGCATTGTGCCATTTGTATTAAATTCGGATGCAATTTCTGTGTTTCATCTTCAATAAGAAAATCCAAGGGATACAGTAAACCTGAAGTGAAGCATCGGAATCTAAAACTAGACACACAGGAGAGGTTCAAATCATAGAAAGTTAGAGTGTCAGTCCTCTTGCACGTAAGTCGACATTGTGCCTTTTGTATTAAATTCGGATGCAAACTCTGTGTTTCATCGTGAATAAGAAGGTCCAAGGGATACAGTGAACCTGATGTGAAGCATCGGAATGGAAAACTCGACCCACAGGAGAGGTCAAATCATAGAAAGTTTGAGTGTCAGTCCTCTTGTACTTAAGTCGGCATTGTGCCTTTTGAATTTAATTCCGATGCAATTTCTGTGTTTCATCGTCAATAAGAAGGTCCAAGGGGTACAGTAAATCTGAAGTGAAGCATCGGAATCTGAAACTGGACTCACAAGAGAGGTTCAAATCATAGAATGTGAGAGTCTCAGTCCTCTTGTACTTAAGTCGCAATTGTGCCTTTTGTATTAAATTCGGATGCAATTTCTGTGTTTCATCGTCAACAAGAACGTCCAAGGGATACAGTAAACCTGAAGTATAGGATCGGAATCTAAAACTGGACTCACAGGAGAGGTTCAAAACATAGAAAGTTAGAGTGTCAGTCCTCTTGCACTTAAGTCGGCGTGGTGCCTTTTGAATTTAATTCCGATGCAACTTCTGTGTTTCATCGTCAATGAGAAGGTGCAAGGTATACAGTAAACCTGAAGTGAAGCACCGGAATCTAAAACTGGGCTCACAGGTGTGGTTCAAATCATAGAAAGTGAGAGTGTCAGTCCTCTTGTACTTTAGTCGCCATTGTGCCGTTTGTATTAAATTCGGATGCAATTTCTGTGTTTCATCGTCAATAAGAAGGTCCAAGGGATACAGTAAACCTGAAGTATAGCATCGGAATCTAAAACTAAACTCATAGGAGAGGTTCAAATCATAGAAAGTTAGAGTGTCAGTCCTCTTGTACTTAAGTCGGAATTGTGTCTTTTGTATTAAATTCGGCTGGAAACTCTGTGTTTCATCGTCAATAAGAAGGTCCAAGGGATACAGTAAACCAGAAATGAAGCATCGGAATCTAAAACTGGAATCACAGGACAGGTTCAAATCATAAAAAGTTTGAGTGTCAGTCCTCTTGTACTTAAGTCGGCATTGTGCCTTTTGTATTAAATTCGGATGCAAACTCTGTGTTTCATCGTCAATAAGAAGGTCCAAGGGATACAGTAAACCTGATGTGAAGCATCGGAATCGAAAACTGGACCCACAGGAGAGGTTCAAATCATAGAAAGTTTGAGTGTCAGTCCTCTTGTACTTAAGTCGGCATTGTGCCTTTTGAATTTAATTCCGATGCAATTTCAGTGTTTCATCGTCAATAAGCAGGTTCAAGGGGTACAGCAAACCTGAAGTGATGCATCGGAATCTGAAACTGGACTCGCAGGAGATGTTCAAATCATAGAAAGTGAGAGTGTCGGTCCTCTTGTACTTAGGTCGGCATTGGGCCATTTGTATTTAATTCGGATGCAATTTCTGTGTTTCATCGTCAATAAGAAGGTCCAAGGGATACAGTAAACCTGAAGTGAAGCATCAGAATCTAAAACTGGACTCACAGGAGAGGTTCAAATCATAGAAAGTGAGAGTGTCAGTCCTCTTGTACTTAAGTCGGCATTGTGCCATTTGTATTAAATTCGGATGCAATTTCTGTGTTTCATCTTCAATAAGAAAATCCAAGGGATACAGTAAACCTGAAGTGAAGCATCGGAATCTAAAACTGGACTCACAGGAGAGGTTAGATTCATAGAAAGTTAGAGTGTCGGTCCTCTTGTACTTAAGTCGGCATTGTGCCATTTGAATTTAATTCCAATGCTTTTTCTGTGTTTCATTGTCAATAAGAAGGTACAAGGGATACAGTAAACCTGAAGTGTAGCATCGGAATCTAAAACTGGACTCACAGGAGAGGTTCAAATCATAGAAAGTTAGAATGTCAGTCCTCTTGTACTTAAGTCGGCATTGTGCCTTGTGTATTAAATTCGGATGCAATTTCTGTGTTTCATCGTGAATAAGAAGGTCCAAGGGATACAGTAAACCTGAAGTGAAGCATCGGAATCTAAAACTGGACTCACACGAGAGGTTCAAATCATAGAAAGTTTGAGTGTCAGTCCTCTTGTACTTAAGTCGGCATTGTGCCTTTTGAATTTAATTCCGATGCAATTTCTGTGTATCATCGTCAATAAGAAGGTCCAAGGGACACAGTAAACCTTAAGCGAATCATCGGATTCTAAAACTGGACTCACAGGAGAGGTTCAAATCATAGAGAGTGAGAGTGTCAGTCCTCTTTTACTTAAGTCGGCATTGTGCCTTTTGAATTTAATTCAGTTACAATTTCTGTGTTTCATCGTCAATAAGAAGGTCCAAGGGATACAGTAAACCTGAAGTGAAGCATCGGAATCTGAAACTGGATTCACAGGAGAGGTTCAAATCATAGAAAGTGAGAGTGGCAGTCCTCTTGTACTTAAGTCGGAATTGTGTCTTTTGTATTAAATTCGGATGCAAACTCTGTGTTTCATCGTCAATAAGAAGGTCCAAGGGATACAGTGAACCCGATGTGAAGCATCGGAATGGAAAACTCGACCCACAGGAGAGGTCAAATCATAGAAAGTTTGAGTGTCAGTCCTCTTGTACTTAAGTCGGCATTGTGCCTTTTGAATTTAATTCCGATGCAATTTCTGTGTTTCATCGTCAATAAGAAGGTCCAAGGGATACAGTAAATCTGAAGTGAAGCATCGGAATCTGAAACTGGACTCACAAGAGAGGTTCAAATCATAGAATGTGAGAGTCTCAGTCCTCTTGTACTTAAGTCGCAATTGTGCCTTTTGTATTAAATTCGGATGCAATTTCTGTGTTTCATCGTCAACAAGAACGTCCAAGGGATACAGTAAACCTGAAGTATAGGATCGGAATCTAAAACTGGACTCACAGGAGAGGTTCAAATCGTAGAAAGTGAGAGTGTCAGACCTCTTGTACTTAAGTCGGCATTGTGCCATTTGTATTAAATTCGGATGCAATTCCTGTGATTCATTGTCAATAAGAAGGCCCAAGGGATACAGTAAACCTGAAGTGAAACATCGGAATCTAAAACTGGACTCACAGGAAAGGTTCAAATCACAGAAAGTTAGAGTGTCACTCCTCTTGTATTTAAGTCGGTATTGTGCCATTTGTATTAAATACGGATGCAATGTCTGTGTTTTTTCGTCAATAAGAAGGTCGAAGGGATACAGTTAACATGAAGTGAAGCATCCGAATCTAAAACTGACCTCACAGGAGAGGTTCGAATCATAGAGAGTAAGAGTGATAGTCCTCTTGTACTTAAGTCGGCATTGTGCCATTTGTATTAATTTCGGATGCAATTTCTGTGTTTCATCGTCAATAAGAAGGTCCAAGTGATACAGTAAACCTGAAATGAAGCATCCGAATCCAAAACAGGAATCATAGGAGAGGTTCAAATCATAGAAAGTTAGAGTGTCAGTCCTATTGCACGTAAGTCGGCATTGTGCCATTTGTATTAAATTCGGATGCAAATTCTGTGTTTCATCGTCAATAAGAAGGTCCAAGGGATACAGTAAACCTGAAGTGAAGCATCGGAATCTAAAACTGGACTCACAGTAGAGGTTCAAAACATAGAAAGTTAGAGTGTCAGTCCTCTTGCACTTAAGTCGGCGTGGTGCCTTTTGAATTCTATTCCGATGCAACTTCTGTGTTTCATCGTCAATAAGAAGGTGCAAGGTATACAGTAAACCTGAAGTGAAGCACCGGAATCTAAAACTGGGCTCACAGGAGTGGTACAAATCATAGAAAGTGAGAGTGTCAGTCCTCTTGTACTTTAGTCGCCATTGTGCCGTTTGTATTAAATTCTGATGCAATTTCTGTGTTTCATCGTCAATAAGAAGGTCCAAGGGATACAGTAAACCTGAAGTATAGCATCGGAATCTAAAACTAAACTCATAGGAGAAGTTCAAATCATAGAAAGTTAGAGTGTCAGTCCTCTTGTACTTAAGTCGGAATTGTGTCTTTTGTATTAAATTCGGATGCAAACTCTGTGTTTCATCGTCAATAAGAAGGTCCAAGGGATACAGTAAACCAGAAATGAAGCATCGGAATCTAAAACTGGAATCACAGGAGAGGTTCAAATCATAAAAAGTTTGAGTGTCAGTCCTCTTGTTCTTAAGTCGGCATTGTGCCTTTTGTATTAAATTCGGATGCAAACTCTGTGTTTCATCGTCAATAAGAAGGTCCAAGGGATACAGTAAACCTGATGTGAAGCATCGGAATCGAAAACTGGACCCACAGGAGAGGTTCAAATCATAGAAAGTTTGAGTGTCAGTCCTCTTGTACTTAAGTCGGCATTGTGCCTTTTGAATTTAATTCCGATGCAATTTCAGTGTTTCATCGTCAATAAGCAGGTTCAAGGGATACAGCAAACCTGAAGTGAAGCATCGGAATCTGAAACTGGACTCGCAGGAGATGTTCAAATCATAGAAAGTGAGAGTGTCGGTCCTCTTGTACTTAGGTCGGCATTGGGCCATTTGTATTTAATTCGGATGCAATTTCTGTGTTTCATCGTCAATAAGAAGGTCCAAGGGATACAGTAAACCTGAAGTGAAGCATCAGAATCTAAAACTGGACTCACAGGAGAGGTTCAAATCATAGAAAGTGAGAGTGTCAGTCCTCTTGTACTTAAGTCGGCATTGTGCCATTTGTATTAAATTCGGATGCAATTTCTGTGTTTCATCTTCAATAAGAAAATCCAAGGGATACAGTAAACCTGAAGTGAAGCATCGGAATCTAAAACTAGACACACAGGAGAGGTTCAAATCATAGAAAGTTAGAGTGTCAGTCCTCTTGCACGTAAGTCGACATTGTGCCTTTTGTATTAAATTCGGATGCAAACTCTGTGTTTCATCGTGAATAAGAAGGTCCAAGGGATACAGTGAACCTGATGTGAAGCATCGGAATGGAAAACTCGACCCACAGGAGAGGTCAAATCATAGAAAGTTTGAGTGTCAGTCCTCTTGTACTTAAGTCGGCATTGTGCCTTTTGAATTTAATTCCGATGCAATTTCTGTGTTTCATCGTCAATAAGAAGGTCCAAGGGGTACAGTAAATCTGAAGTGAAGCATCGGAATCTGAAACTGGACTCACAAGAGAGGTTCAAATCATAGAATGTGAGAGTCTCAGTCCTCTTGTACTTAAGTCGCAATTGTGCCTTTTGTATTAAATTCGGATGCAATTTCTGTGTTTCATCGTCAACAAGAACGTCCAAGGGATACAGTAAACCTGAAGTATAGGATCGGAATCTAAAACTGGACTCACAGGAGAGGTTCAAATCGTAGAAAGTGAGAGTGTCAGACCTCTTGTACTTAAGTCGGCATTGTGCCATTTGTATTAAATTCGGATGCAATTCCTGTGATTCATAGTCAATAAGAAGGCCCAAGGGATACAGTAAACCTGAAGTGAAACATCGGAATCTAAAACTGGACTCACAGGAAAGGTTCAAATCACAGAAAGTTAGAGTGTCACTCCTCTTGTATTTAAGTCGGTATTGTGCCATTTGTATTAAATACGGATGCAATGTCTGTGTTTTTTCGTCAATAAGAAGGTCGAAGGGATACAGTTAACATGAAGTGAAGCATCCGAATCTAAAACTGACCTCACAGGAGAGGTTCGAATCATAGAGAGTAAGAGTGACAGTCCTCTTGTACTTAAGTCGGCATTGTGCCATTTGTATTAAATTCGGATGCAATTTCTGTGTTTCATCGTCAATAAGAAGGTCCAAGTGATACAGTAAACCTGAAGTGAAGCATCCGAATCCAAAACAGGAATCACAGGAGAGGTTCAAATCATAGAAAGTTAGAGTGTCAGTCCTATTGCACGTAAGTCGGCATTGTGCCATTTGTATTAAATTCGGATGCAAATTCTGTGTTTCATCGTCAATAAGAAGGTCCAAGGGATACAGTAAACCTGAAGTGAAGCATCGGAATCTAAAACTGGACTCACAGTAGAGGTTCAAAACATAGAAAGTTAGAGTGTCAGTCCTCTTGCACTTAAGTCGGCGTGGTGCCTTTTGAATTCTATACCGATGCAACTTCTGTGTTTCATCGTCAATAAGAAGGTGCAAGGTATACAGTAAACCTGAAGTGAAGCACCGGAATCTAAAACTGGGCTCACAGGAGTGGTACAAATCATAGAAAGTGAGAGTGTCAGTCCTCTTGTACTTTAGTCGCCATTGTGCCGTTTGTATTAAATTCTGATGCAATTTCTGTGTTTCATCGTCAATAAGAAGGTCCAAGGGATACAGTAAACCTGAAGTATAGCATCGGAATCTAAAACTAAACTCATAGGAGAAGTTCAAATCATAGAAAGTTAGAGTGTCAGTCCTCTTGTACTTAAGTCGGAATTGTGTCTTTTGTATTAAATTCGGATGCAAACTCTGTGTTTCATCGTCAATAAGAAGGTCCAAGGGATACAGTAAACCAGAAATGAAGCATCGGAATCTAAAACTGGAATCACAGGAGAGGTTCAAATCATAAAAAGTTTGAGTGTCAGTCCTCTTGTACTTAAGTCGGCATTGTGCCTTTTGTATTAAATTCGGATGCAAACTCTGTGTTTCATCGTCAATAAGAAGGTCCAAGGGATACAGTAAACCTGATGTGAAGCATCGGAATCGAAAACTGGACCCACAGGAGAGGTTCAAATCATAGAAAGTTTGAGTGTCAGTCCTCTTGTACTTAAGTCGGCATTGTGCCTTTTGAATTTAATTCCGATGCAATTTCAGTGTTTCATCGTCAATAAGCAGGTTCAAGGGATACAGCAAACCTGAAGTGAAGCATCGGAATCTGAAACTGGACTCGCAGGAGATGTTCAAATCATAGAAAGTGAGAGTGTCGGTCCTCTTGTACTTAGGTCGGCATTGGGCCATTTGTATTTAATTCGGATGCAATTTCTGTGTTTCATCGTCAATAAGAAGGTCCAAGGGATACAGTAAACCTGAAGTGAAGCATCAGAATCTAAAACTGGACTCACAGGAGAGGTTCAAATCATAGAAAGTGAGAGTGTCAGTCCTCTTGTACTTAAGTCGGCATTGTGCCATTTGTATTAAATTCGGATGCAATTTCTGTGTTTCATCTTCAATAAGAAAATCCAAGGGATACAGTAAACCTAAAGTGAAGCATCGGAATCTAAAACTAGACACACAGGAGAGGTTCAAATCATAGAAAGTTAGAGTGTCAGTCCTCTAGCACGTAAGTCGACATTGTGCCTTTTGTATTAAATTCGGATGCAAACTCTGTGTTTCATCGTGAATAAGAAGGTCCAAGGGATACAGTAAACCTGAAGTGAAGCGTCGGAATCTAAAACTGGACTCACAGGAGAGGTTCAAATCATAGAAAGTTTGAGTGTCAGTCCGCTTGTACTTAAGTCGGCATTGTGCCTTTTGAATTTAATTCCGATGCAATTTCTGTGTATCATCGTCAATAAGAAGGTCCAAGGGACACAGTAAACCTTAAGCGAAGCATCGGATTCTAAAACTGGACTCACAGGAGAGGTTCAAATCATAGAGAGTGAGAGTGTCAGTCCTCTTTTACTTAAGTCGGCATTGTGCCTTTTGAATTTAATTCAGTTACAATTTCTGTGTTTCATCGTCAATAAGAAGGTCCAAGGGATACAGTAAACCTGAAGTGAAGCATCGGAATCTGAAACTGGATTCACAGGAGAGGTTCAAATCATAGAAAGTGAGAGTGGCAGTCCTCTTGTACTTAAGTCGGAATTGTGTCTTTTGTATTAAATTCGGATGCAAACTCTGTGTTTCATCGTCAATAAGAAGGTCCAAGGGATACAGTGAACCTGATGTGAAGCATCGGAATGGAAAACTCGACCCACAGGAGAGGTCAAATCATAGAAAGTTTGAGTGTCAGTCCTCTTGTACTTAAGTCGGCATTGTGCCTTTTGAATTTAATACCGATGCAATTTCTGTGTTTCATCGTCAATAAGAAGGTCCAAGGGGTACAGTAAATCTGAAGTGAAGCATCGGAATCTGAAACTGGACTCACAAGAGAGGTTCAAATCATAGAATGTGAGAGTCTCAGTCCTCTTGTACTTAAGTCGCAATTGTGCCTTTTGTATTAAATTCGGATGCAATTTCTGTGTTTCATCGTCAACAAGAACGTCCAAGGGATACAGTAAACCTGAAGTATAGGATCGGAATCTAAAACTGGACTCACAGGAGAGGTTCAAATCGTAGAAAGTGAGAGTGTCAGACCTCTTGTACTTAAGTCGGCATTGTGCCATTTGTATGAAATTCGGATGCAATTCCTGTGATTCATAGTCAATAAGAAGGCCCAAGGGATACAGTAAACCTGAAGTGAAACATCGGAATCTAAAACTGGACTCACAGGAAAGGTTCAAATCACAGAAAGTTAGAGTGTCACTCCTCTTGTATTTAAGTCGGTATTGTGCCATTTGTATTAAATACGGATGCAATGTCTGTGTTTTTTCGTCAATAAGAAGGTCGAAGGGATACAGTTAACATGAAGTGAAGCATCCGAATCTAAAACTGACCTCACAGGAGAGGTTCGAATCATAGAGAGTAAGAGTGACAGTCCTCTTGTACTTAAGTCGGCATTGTGCCATTTGTATTAAATTCGGATGCAATTTCTGTGTTTCATCGTCAATAAGAAGGTCCAAGTGATACAGTAAACCTGAAGTGAAGCATCCGAATCCAAAACAGGAATCACAGGAGAGGTTCAAATCATAGAAAGTTAGAGTGTCAGTCCTATTGCACGTAAGTCGGCATTGTGCCATTTGTATTAAATTCGGATGCAAATTCTGTGTTTCATCGTCAATAAGAAGGTCCAAGGGATACAGTAAACCTGAAGTGAAGCATCGGAATCTAAAACTGGACTCACAGTAGAGGTTCAAAACATAGAAAGTTAGAGTGTCAGTCCTCTTGCACTTAAGTCGGCGTGGTGCCTTTTGAATTCTATTCCGATGCAACTTCTGTGTTTCATCGTCAATAAGAAGGTGCAAGGTATACAGTAAACCTGAAGTGAAGCACCGGAATCTAAAACTGGGCTCACAGGAGTGGTACAAATCATAGAAAGTGAGAGTGTCAGTCCTCTTGTACATTAGTCGCCATTGTGCCGTTTGTATTAAATTCTGATGCAATTTCTGTGTTTCATGGTCAATAAGAAGGTCCAAGGGATACAGTAAACCTGAAGTATAGCATCGGAATCTAAAACTAAACTCATAGGAGAAGTTCAAATCATAGAAAGTTAGAGTGTCAGTCCTCTTGTACTTAAGTCGGAATTGTGTCTTTTGTATTAAATTCGGATGCAAACTCTGTGTTTCATCGTCAATAAGAAGGTCCAAGGGATACAGTAAACCAGAAATGAAGCATCGGAATCTAAAACTGGAATCACAGGAGAGGTTCAAATCATAAAAAGTTTGAGTGTCAGTCCTCTTGTACTTAAGTCGGCATTGTGCCTTTTGTATTAAATTCGGATGCAAACTCTGTGTTTCATCGTCAATAAGAAGGTCCAAGGGATACAGTAAACCTGATGTGAAGCATCGGAATCGAAAACTGGACCCACAGGAGAGGTTGAAATCATAGAAAGTTTGAGTGTCATTCCTCTTGTACTTAAGTCGGCATTGTGCCTTTTGAATTTAATTCCGATGCAATTTCAGTGTTTCATCGTCAATAAGCAGGTTCAAGGGATACAGCAAACCTGAAGTGAAGCATCGGAATCTGAAACTGGACTCGCAGGAGATGTTCAAATCATAGAAAGTGAGAGTGTCGGTCCTCTTGTACTTAGGTCGGCATTGGGCCATTTGTATTTAATTCGGATGCAATTTCTGTGTTTCATCGTCAATAAGAAGGTCCAAGGGATACAGTAAACCTGAAGTGAAGCATCAGAATCTAAAACTGGACTCACAGGAGAGGTTCAAATCATAGAAAGTGAGAGTGTCAGTCCTCTTGTACTTAAGTCGGCATTGTGCCATTTGTATTAAATTCGGATGCAATTTCTGTGTTTCATCTTCAATAAGAAAATCCAAGGGATACAGTAAACCTGAAGTGAAGCATCGGAATCTAAAACTAGACACACAGGAGAGGTTCAAATCATAGAAAGTTAGAGTGTCTGTCCTCTTGCACGTAAGTCGACATTGTGCCTTTTGTATTAAATTCGGATGCAAACTCTGTGTTTCATCGTGAATAAGAAGGTCCAAGGGATACAGTAAACCTGAGGTGAAGCGTCGGAATCTAAAACTGGACTCACAGGAGAGGTTCAAATCATAGAAAGTTTGAGTGTCAGTCCGCTTGTACTTAAGTCGGCATTGTGCCTTTTGAATTTAATTCCGATGCAATTTCTGTGTATCATCGTCAATAAGATGGTCCAAGGGATACAGTAAACCTTAAGCGAAGCATCGGAATCTAAAACTGGACTCACAGGAGAGGTTCAAATCATAGAGAGTGAGAGTGTCAGTCCTCTTTTACTTAAGTCGTCATTGTGCCTTTTGAATTTAATTCAGTTGCAATTTCTGTGTTTCATCGTCAATAAGAAGGTCCAAGGGATACAGTAAACCTGAAGTGAAGCATCGGAATCTGAAACTGGACTCACAGGAGAGGTTCAAATCATAGAAAGTGTGAGTGGCAGTCCTCTTGTACTTAAGTCGGAATTGTGTCTTTTGTATTAAATTCGGATGCAAACTCTGTGTTTCATCGTCGATAAGAAGGTCCAAGGGATACAGTAAACCTGAAATGAAGCATCGGAATCTAAAACTGGAATCACAGGAGAGGTTCAAATCATAAAAAGTTTGAGTGTCAGTCCTCTTGTACTTAAGTCGGCATTGTGCATTTTGTATTAAATTCGGATGCAAACTCTGTGTTTCATCGTCAATAAGAAGGTCCAAGGGATACAGTGAACCTGATGTGAAGCATCGGAATCGAAAACTCGACCCACAGGAGAGGTTCAAATCATAGAAAGTTTGAGTGTCAGTCCTCTTGTACTTAAGTCGGCATTGTGCCTTTTGAATTTAATTCCGATGCAATTTCTGTGTTTCATCGTCAATAAGAAGGTCCAAGGGATACAGTAAATCTGAAGTGAAGCATCGGAATCTGAAACTGGACTCACAGGAGAGGTTCAAATCATAGAATGTGAGAGTCTCAGTCCTCTTGTACTTAAGTCGCAATTGTGCCTTTTGTATTAAATTCGGATGCAATTTCTGTGTTTCATCGTCAACACGAACGTCCAAGGGATACAGTAAACCTGAAGTATAGGATCGGAATCTAAAACTGGACTCACAGGAGAGGTTCAAATCGTAGAAAGTGAGAGTGTCAGACCTCTTGTACTTAAGTCGGCATTGTGACATTTGTATTAAATTCGGATGCAATTCCTGTGATTCATAGTCAATAAGAAGGCCCAAGGGATACAGTAAACCTGAAGTGAAACATCGGATTCTAAAACTGGACTCACAGGAAAGGTTCAAATCATAGAAAGTTAGAGTGTCACTCCTCTTGTACTTAAGTCGGTATTATGCCATTTGTATTAAATACGGATGCAATTTCTGTGTTTTTTCGTCAATAAGAAGGTCGAAGGGATACAGTTAACCTGAAGTGAAGCATCCGAATCTAAAACTGACCTCACAGGAGAGGTTCGAATCATAGAGAGTAAGAGTGACAGTCCTCTTGTACTTAAGTCGGCATTGTGCCATTTGTATTAAATTCGGATGCAATTTCTGTGTTTCATCGTCAATAAGAAGGTCCAAGGGATACAGTAAACCTGAAGTGAAGCATCCGAATCCAAAACTGGAATCACAGGAGAGGTTCAAATCATAGAAAGTTAGAGTGTCAGTCCTATTGCACGTAAGTCGGCATTGTGCCATTTGTATTAAATTCGGATGCAAATTCTGTGTTTCATCGTCAATAAGAAGGTCCAAGGGATACAGTAAACCTGAAGTGAAGCATCGGAATCTAAAACTGGACTCACAGTAGAGGTTCAAAACATAGAAAGTTAGAGTGTCAGTCCTCTTGCACTTAAGTCGGCGTGGTGCCTTTTAAATTTAATTCCGATGCAACTTCTGTGTTTCATCGTCAATAAGAAGGTGCAAGATATACAGTAAACCTGAAGTGAAGCACCGGAATCTAAAACTGGGCTCACAGGAGAGGTTCAAATCATAGAAAGTGAGAGTGTCAGTCCTCTTGTACTTTAGTCGCCATTGTGCCGTTTGTATTAAATTCGGATGCAATTTCTGTGTTTCATCGTCAATAAGAAGGTCCAAGAATACAGTAAACCTGAAGTATAGCATCGGAATCTAAAACTAAACTCATAGGAGAGGTTCAAATCATAGAAAGTTTGAGTGTCAGTCCTCTTGTACTTAAGTCGGAATTGTGTCTTTTGTATTAAATTCGGATGCAAACTCTGTGTTTCATCGTCAATAAGAAGGTCCAAGGGATACAGTAAACCAGAAATGAAGCATCGAAATCTAAAACTGGAATCACAGAAGAGGTTCAAATCATAAAAAGTTTGAGTGTCAGTCCTCTTGTACTTAAGTCGGCATTGTGCCTTTTGTATTAAATTCGGATGCAAACTCTGTGTTTCATCGTCAATAAGAAGGTCCAAGGGATACAGTAAACCTGATGTGAAGCATCGGAATCGAAAACTGGACCCACAGGAGAGCTTCAAATCATAGAAAGTTTGAGTGTCAGTCCTCTTGTACTTAAGTCGGATTTGTGCCTTTTGAATTTATTTCCGGTGCAATTTCTGTGTTTCATCGTCAATAAGCAGGTTCAAGGGATACAGCAAACCTGAAGTGAAGCATCGGAATCTAAAACTGGACTCGCAGGAGATGTTCAAATCATAGAAAGTGAGAGTGTCGGTCCTCTTGTACTTAAGTCGGCATTGGGCAATTTGTATTAAATTCGGATGCAATTTCTGTGTTTCATCGTCAATAAGAAAATCCAAGGGATACAGTAAACCTGAAGTGAAGCATCGGAATCTAAAACTAGACACACAGGAGAGGTTCAAATCATAGAAAGTTAGAGTGTCAGTCCTCTTGCACGTAAGTCGGCATTGTGCCTTTTGTATTAAATTAGGATGCAAACTCTGTGTTTCATCGTGAATAAGAATGTCCAAGGGATACAGTAAACCTGAAGTGAAGCATCGGAATCTAAAACTGGACTCACAGGAGTGGTTCAAAACATAGAAAGTTAGAGTGTCAGTCGTCTTGCAGTTAAGTCGGCGTGGTGCCTTTTGAATTTAATTCCGATGCAACATCTGTTTTTCATTGTCAATAAGAAGGTGCAAGGTATACAGTAAACCTGAAGTGAAGCATCGGAATCTAAAACTGGACTCACAGGAGAGGTTCAAATCATAGAAAGTGAGAGTGTCAGTCCTCTTGTACTTTAGTCGCCATTGTGCCGTTTGTATTAAATTCGGATGCAATTTCTGTGTTTCATCGTCAATAAGAAGGTCCAAGGGATACAGTAAACCTGAAGTATAGCATCGGAATCTAAAACTAAACTCATAGGAGAGGTTCAAATCATTGAAAGTTAGAGGGTCAGTCCTCTTGTACTTAAGTCGGAATTGTGTCTTTTGTATTAAATTCGGATGCAAACTCTGTGTTTCATCGTCAAAAAGAAGGTCCAAGGGATACAGTAAACCAGAAATGAAGCATCGGAATCTAAAACTGGAATCACAGGAGAGGTTCAAATCATAAAAAGTTTGAGTGTCAGTGCTCTTGTACTTAAGTCGGCATTGTGCCTTTTGTATTAAATTCGGATGCAAACTCTGTGTTTCATCGTCAATAAGAAGGTCCAAGGGATACAGTAAACCTGATGTGAAGCATCGGAATCGAAAACTGGACCCACAGGAGAGGTTCAAATCATAGAAAGTTTGAGTGTCAGTCCTCTTGTACTTAAGTCGGCATTGTGCCTTTTGAATTTAATTCCGATGCAATTTCAGTGTTTCATCGTCAATGAGCAGGTTCAAGGGATACAGCAAACCTGAAGTGAAGCATCGGAATCTGAAACTGGACTCGCAGGAGATGTTCAAATCATTGAAAGTGAGAGTGTCGGTCCTCTTGTACTTAGGTCGGCATTGGGCCATTTGTATTTAATTCGGATGCAATTTCTGTGTTTCATCGTCAATAAGAAGGTCCAAGGGATACAGTAAACCTGAAGTGAAGCATCGGAATCTAAAACTGGACTCACAGGAGAAGTTCAAATCATAGAAAGTGAGAGTGTCAGTCCTCTTGTACTTAAGTCGGCATTGTGCCATTTGTATTAAATTCGGATGCAATTTCTGTGTTTCATCTTCAATAAGAAAATCCAAGGGATACAGTAAACCTGAAGTTAAGCATCGGAATCTAAAACTAGACACACAGGAGAGGTTCAAATCATAGAAAGTTAGAGTGTCAGTCCTCTTGCACGTAAGTCGGCATTGTGCCTTTTGTATTAAATTCGGATGCAATTCCTGTGATTCATAGTCAATAAGAAGGTCCAAGGGATACAGTGAACCTGATGTGAAGCATCGGAATCGAAAACTCGACCCACAGGAGACGTTCAAATCATAGAAAGTTTGAGTGCCAGTCCTCTTGTACTTAAGTCGGCATTGTGCCTTTTGAATTTAATTCCGATGCAATTTCTGTGTTTCATCGTCAATAAGAAGGTCCAAGGGATACAGGAAATCTGAAGTGAAGCATCGGAATCTGAAACTGGACTCACAGGAGAGGTTCAAATCATAGAAAGTGAGAGTCTCAGTCCTCTTGTACTTAAGTCGCAATTGTGCCTTTTGTATTAAATTCGGAAGCAATTTCTGTGTTTCATCGTCAACAAGAACGTCCAAGGGATACAGTAAACCTGAAGTATAGGATCGGAATCTAAAACTGGACTCACAGGAGAGGTTCAAATCGTAGAAAGTGAGAGTGTCAGACCTCTTGTACTTAAGTCGGCATTGTGCCATTTGTATTAAATTCGGATGCAATTCCTGTGGTTCATAGTCAATAAGAAGGTCCAAGGGATACAGTAAACCTGAAGTGAAACATCGGAATCTAAAACTGGACTCACAGGAAAGGTTCAAATCATAGAAAGTTAGAGTGTCACTCCTCTTGTACTTAAGTCGGTATTGTGCCATTTGTATTAAATACGGATGCAATTTCTGTGTTTTTTCGTCAGTAAGAAGGTCCAAGGGATACAGTTAACCTGAAGTGAAGCATCCGAACCTAAAACTGACCTCACAGGAGAGGTTCGAATCATACAGAGTAAGAGTGACAGTCCTCTTGTACTTAAGTCGGCATTGTGCCATTTGTATTAAATTCGGATGCAATTTCTGTGTTTCATCGTCAATAAGAAGGTCCAAAAGATACAGTAAACCTGAAGTGAAGCATCCGAATCCAAAACTGGACTCACAGGAGAGGTTCAAATCATAGAAAGTTAGAGTGTCAGTCCTATTGCACGGAAGTCGGCATTGTGCCATTTGTATTAAATTCGGATGCAATTTCTGTGCTTCATCGTCAATAAGAAGGTCCAAGGGATACAGTAAACCTGAAGTGAAGCATCGGAATCTAAAACTGGACTCACATGAGAGGTTCAAAACATAGAAAGTTAGAGTGTCAGTCCTCTTGCACTTAAGTCGGCGTGGTGCCTTTTGAATTTAATTCCGATGCAACTTCTGTGTTTCATCGTCAATAAGAAGGTGCAAGGTATACAGTAAACCTCAAGTGAAGCACCGGAATCTAAAACTGGGCTCACAGGAGAGGTTCAAATCATAGAAAGTGAGAGTGTCAGTCCTCTTGTACTTTAGTCGCCATTGTGCCGTTTGTATTAAATTCGGATGCAATTTCTGTGTTTCATCGTCAATAAGAAGGTCCAAGGGATACAGTAAACCTGAAGTATAGCATCGGAATCTAAAACTAAACTCATAGGAGAGGTTCAAATCATAGAAAGTTCGAGTGTCAGTCCTCTTGTACTTAAGTCGGCATTGTGCCTTTTGAATTTAATTCCGATGCAATTTCTGTGTATCATCGTCAATAAGATGGTCCAAGGGATACAGTAAACCTTAAGCGAAGCATCGGAATCTAAAACTGGACTCACAGGAGAGGTTCAAATCATAGAGAGGGAGAGTGTCAGTCCTCTTTTACTTAAGTTGGCACTGTGCCTTTTGAATTTAATTCAGTTGCAATTTCTGTGTTTCATCGTCAATAAGAAGGTAAAAGGGATACAGTAAACCTGAAGTGAAGCATCGGAATCTGAAACTGGACTCACAGGAGAGGTTCAATTCATTGAAAGTGAGAGTGGCTGTCCTCTTGTACTTAAGTCGGAATTGTGTCTTTTGTATTAAATTCGGATGCAAACTCTGTGCTTCATCGTCGATAAGAAGGTCCAAGGAATACAGTAAACCTGAAATGAAGCATCGGAATCTAAAACTGGAATCACAGGTGAGGTTCAAATCATAAAAAGTTTGAGTGTCAGTCCTCTTGTACTTAAGTCGGCATTGTGCATTTTGTATTAAATTCCGATGCAAACTCTGTGTTTCATCGTCAATAAGAAGGTCCAAGGGATACAGTGAACCTGATGTGAAGCATCGGAATCGAAAACTCGACCCACAGGAGAGATTCAAATCATAGAAAGTTTGAGTGTCAGTCCTCTTGTACTTAAGTCGGCATTGTGCCTTTTGAATTTAATTCCGATGCAATTTCTGTGTTTCATCGTCAATAAGAAGGTCCAAGGGATACAGTAAACCAGAAATGAAGCATCGGAATCTAAAACTGGAATCACAGGAGAGGTTCAAATCATAGAAAGTGAGAGTCTCAGTCCTCTTGTACTTAAGTCGCAATTGTGCCTTTTGTATTAAATTCGGATGCAATTTCTGTGTTTCATCGTCAACAAGAACGTCCAAGGGATACAGTAAACCTGAAGTATAGGATCGGAATCTAAAACTGGACTCACAGGAGAGGTTCAAATCGTAGAAAGTGTGAGTGTCAGACCTCTTGTACTTAAGTCGGCATTGTGCCATTTGTATTAAATTCGGATGCAATTCCTGTGATTCATAGTCAATAAGAAGGTCCAAGGGATACAGTAAACCTGAAGTGAAACATCGGAATCTAAAACTGGACTCACAGGAAAGGTTCAAATCATAGAAAGTTAGAGTGTCACTCCTCTTGTACTTAAGTCGGTATTGTGCCATTTGTATTAAATACGGATGCAATTTCTGTGTTTTTTCGTCAATAAGAAGGTCCAAGGGATACAGTTAACCTGAAGTGAAGCATCCGAATCTAAAACTGACCTCACAGGAGAGGTTCGAATCATAGAGGGTAAGAGTGACAGTCCTCTTGTACTTAAGTCGGCATTGTGCCATTTGTATTAAATTCGGATGCAATTTCTGTGTTTCATCGTCAATAAGAAGGTCCAAGGGATACAGTAAACCTGAAGTGAAGGATCCGAATCCAAAACTGGACTCACAGGAGAGGTTCAAATCATAGAAAGTTAGAGTGTCAGTCCTATTGCACGTAAGTCGGCATTGTGCCATTTGTATTAAATTCGGATGCAAATTCTGTGCTTCATCGTCAATAAGAAGGTCCAAGGGATACAGTAAACCAGAAATGAAGCATCGAAACCTAAAACTGGAATCACAGGAGAGGTTCAAATCATAAAAAGTTTGAGTGTCAGTCCTCTTGTACTTAAGTCGGCATTGTGCCTTTTGTATTAAATTCGGATGCAAAATCTGTGTTTCATCGTCAATAAGAAGGTCCAAGGGAGACAGTAAACCTGATGTGAAGCATCGGAATCGAAAACTGGACCCACAGGAGAGGTTCAAATCACAGAAAGTTTGAGTGTCAGTCCTCTTGTACTTAAGTCGGCATTGTGCCTTTTGAATTTATTTCCGATGCAATTTCTGTGTTTCATCGTCAATAAGAAGGTGCAAGGTATACAGTAAACCTGAAGTGAAGCACCGAAATCTAAAACTGGGCTCACAGGAGAGGTTCAAATCATAGAAAGTGAGAGTGTCAGTCCTCTTGTACTTTAGTCGCCATTGTGCCGTTTGTATTAAATTCGGATGCAATTTCTGTGTTTCATCGTCAATAAGAAGGTCCTAGGGATACAGTAACCCTGAAGTATAGCATCGGCATCTAAAACTAAACTCATAGGAGAGGTTCAAATCATTGAAAGTTAGAGTGTCAGTCCTCTTGTACTTAAGTCGGAATTGTGTCTTTTGTATTAAATTCGGATGCAAACTCTGTGTTTCATCGTCAATAAGAAGATCCAAGGGATACAGTAAACCAGAAATGAAGCATCGGAATCTAAAACTGGAATCACAGGAGAGGTTCAAACCATAAAAAGTTTGAGTGTCAGTGCTCTTGTACTTAAGTCGGCATTGTGCCTTTTGTATTAAATTCGGATGCAAACTCTGTGTTTCATCGTCAATAAGAAGGTCCAAGGGATACAGTAAACCTGATGTGAAGCATCGGAATCGAAAACTGGACCTACAGGAGAGGTTCAAATCATAGAAAGTTTGAGTGTCAGTCCTCTTGTACTTAAGTCGGCATTGTGCCTTTTGAATTTAATTCCGATGCAATTTCAGTGTTTCATTGTCAATAAGCAGGTTCAAGGGATACAGCAAACCTGAAGTGAAGCATATGAATCTGAAACTGGACTCGCAGGAGATGTTCAAATCATTGAAAGTGAGAGTGTCGGTCCTCTTGTACTTAGGTCGGCATTGGGCCATTTGTATTTAATTCGGATGCAATTTCTGTGTTTCATCGTCAATAAGAATGTCCAAGGGATACAGTAAACCTGAAGTGAAGCATCCGAATCTAAAACTGGACTCACAGGAGAGGTTCAAATCATAGAAAGTGAGAGTGTCAGTCCTCTTGTACTTAAGTCGGCATTGTGCCTTTTGAATTTAATTCCGATGCAATTTCTGTAAATCATCGTCAATAAGATGGTCCAAGGGATACAGTAAACCTTAAGCGAAGCATCGGAATCTAAAACTGGACTCACAGGAGAGGTTCTAATCATAGAGAGTGAGAGTGTCAGACCTCTTTTACTAAAGGCGGCATTGTGCCTTTTGAATTTAATTCAGTTGCAATTTCTGTGTTTCATCGTCAATAAGAAGGTCCAAGGGATACAGTAAACCTGAAGTGAAGCATCGGAATCTGAAACTGGACTCACAGGAGAGGTTCAAATCATAGAAAGTGAGAGTGGCAGTCCTCTTGTACTTAAGTCGGAATTGTGTCTTTTGTATTAAATTCGGATGCAAACTCTGTGTTTCATCGTCGATAAGAAGGTCCAAGGGATACAGTAAACCTGAAATGAAGCATCGGAATCTAAAACTGGAATCACAGGAGAGGTTCAAATCATAAAAAGTTTGAGTGTCAGTCCTCTTGTACTTAAATCGGCATTGTGCATTTTGTATTAAATTCGGATGCAAACTCTGTGTTTCATCGTCAATAAGAAGCTCCAAGGGATACAGTGAATCTGATGTGAAGCATCGGAATCGAAAACTCGACCCACAGGAGAGGTTCAAATCATAGAAAGTTTGAGTGTCAGTCCTCTTGTACTTAAGTCGGCATTGTGCCTTTTGAATTTAATTCCGATGCAATTTCTGTGTTTCATCGTCAATAAGAAAGTCCAAGGGATACAGTAAATCTGAAGTGAAGCATCGGAATCTGAAACTGGACTCACAGGAGAGGTTCAAATCATAGAAAGTTAGAGTGTCACTCCTCTTGTACTTAAGTCGGTATTGTGCCATTTGTATTAAATACGGATGCAATTTCTGTGTTTTTTCGTCAATAAGAAGGTCCAAGGGATACAGTTAACCTGAAGTGAAGCATCCGAATCTAAAACTGACCTCACAGGAGAGGTTCGAATCATAGAGAGTAAGAGTGACAGTCCTCTTGTACTTAAGTCGGCATTGTGCCATTTGTATTAAATTCGGATGCAATTTCTGTGTTTCATCGTCAATAAGAAGGTCCAAGGGATACAGTAAACCTGAAGTGAAGCATCCGAATCCAAAACTGGACTCACAGGAGAGGTTCAAATCATAGAAAGTTAGAGTGTCAGTCCTATTGCACGGAAGTCGGCATTGTGCCATTTGTATTAAATTCGGATGCAAATTCTGTGCTTCATCGTCAATAAGAAGGTCCAAGGGATACAGTAAACCTGAAGTGAAGCATCGGAATCTAAAACTGGACTCACATGAGAGGTTCAAAACATAGAAAGTTAGAGTGTCAGTCCTCTTGCACTTTTGAATTTAATTCCGATGCAACTTCTGTGTTTCATCGTCAATAAGAAGGTGCAAGGTATACAGTAAACCTTAAAATGAAGCATCGAAACCTAAAACTGGAATCACAGGAGAGGTTCAAATCATAAAAAGTTTGAGTGTCAGTCCTCTTGTACTTAAGTCGGCATTGTGCCTTTTGTATTAAATTCGGATGCAAAATCTGTGTTTCATCGTCAATAAGAAGGTCCAAGGGATACAGTAAACCTGATGTGAAGCATCGGAATCGAAAACTGGACCCACAGGAGAGGTTCAAATCATAGAAAGTTTGAGTGTCAGTCCTCTTGTACTTAAGTCGGCATTGTGCCTTTTCAATTTATTTCCGATGCAATTTCTGTGTTTCATCGTCAATAAGAAGGTGCAAGGTATACAGTAAACCTGAAGTGAAGCACCGGAATCTAAAACTGGGCTCACAGGAGAGGTTCAAATCATAGAAAGTTAGAGTGTCAGTCCTCTTGCACATAAGTCGGCATTGTGCCTTTTGTATTAAATTCGGATGCAAACTCTGTGTTTCATCGTGAATAAGAAGGTCCAAGGGATACAGTAAACCTGAAGTGAAGCATCGGAATCTTAAACTGGACTCACAGGAGAGGTTCAAATCATAGAAAGTTTGAGTGTCAGTCCTCTTGTACTTAAGTCGGCATTGTGCCTTTTGAATTTAATTCCGATGCAATTTCTGTAAATCATCGTCAATAAGATGGTCCAAGGGATACAGTAAACCTTAAGCGAAGCATCGGAATCTAAAACTGGACTCACAGGAGAGGTTCATATCATAGAGAGTGAGAGTGTCAAACCTCTTTTACTAAAGTCGGCATTGTGCCTTTTGAATTTAATTCAGTTGCAATTTCTGTGTTTCATCGTCAATAAGAAGGTCCAAGGGATACAGTAAACCTGAATTGAAGCATCGGAATCTGAAACTGGACTCACAGGAGAGGTTCAAATCATAGAAAGTGAGAGTGGCAGTCCTCTTGTACTTAAGTCGGAATTGTGTCTTTTGTATTAAATTCGAATGCAAACTCTGTGTTTCATCGTCAATAAGAAGGTCCAAGGGATACAGTAAACCTGAAATGAAGCATCGGAATCTAAAACTGGAATCACAGGAGAGGTTCAAATCATAAAAAGTTTGAGTGTCAGTCCTCTTGTACTTAAGTCGGCATTGTGCATTTTGTATTAAATTCGCATGCAAACTCTGTGTTTCATCGTCAATAAGAAGGTGCAAGGTATACAGTAAACCTGAAGTGAAGCACCGGAATCTAAAACTGGGCTCACAGGAGAGGTTCAAATCATAGAAAGTGAGAGTGTCAGTCCTCTTGTACTTTAGTCGCCATTGTGCCGTTTGTATTAAATTCGGATGCAATTTCTGTGTTTCATCGTCAATAAGTAGGTTTCAAGGGATACAGTAAACCTGAAGTATAGCATCGGAATCTAAAACTAAACTCATAGGAGAGGTTCAAATCATAGAAAGTTCGAGTGTCAGTCCTCTTGTACTTAAGTCGGCATTGTGCCTTTTGAATTTAATTCCGATGCAATTTCTGTGTATCATCGTCAATAAGATGGTCCAAGGGATACAGTAAAGCTTAAGCGAAGCATCGGAAGCTAAAACTGGACTCACAGGAGAGGTTCAAATCATAGAGAGTGAGAGTGTCAGTCCTCTTTTACTTAAGTTGGCATTGTGCCTTTTGAATTTAATTCAGTAGCAATTTCTGTGTTTCATCGTCAATAAGAAGGTCCAAGGGATACAGTAAACCTGAAGTGAAGCATCGGAATCTGAAACTGGACTCACAGGAGAGGTTCAAATCATAGAAAGTGAGAGTGGCAGTCCTCTTGTACTTAAGTCGGAATTGTGTCTTTTGTATTAAATTCGGATGCAAACTCTGTGCTTCATCGTCGATAAGAAGGTCCAAGGAATACAGTAAACCTGAAATGAAGCATCGGAATCTAAAACTGGAATCACAGGAGAGGTTCAAATCATAAAAAGTTTGAGTGTCAGTCCTCTTGTACTTAAGTCGGCATTGTGCATTTTGTATTAAATTCGGATGCAAACTCTGTGTTTCATCGTCAATAAGAAGGTCCAAGGGATACAGTGAACCTGATGTGAAGCATCGGAATCGAAAACTCGACCCACAGGAGAGGTTCAAATCATAGAAAGTTTGAGTGTCAGTCCTCTTGTACTTAAGTCGGCATTGTGCCTTTTGAATTTAATTCCGATGCAATTTCTGTGTTTCATCGTCAATAAGAAGGTCCAAGGGATACAGTAAACCAGAAATGAAGCATCGGAATCTAAAACTGGAATCACAGGAGAGGTTCAAATCATAGAAAGTGAGAGTCTCAGTCCTCTTGTACTTAAGTCGCAATTGTGCCTTTTGTATTAAATTCGGATGCAATTTCTGTGTTTCATCGTCAACAAGAACGTCCAAGGGATACAGTAAACCTGAAGTATAGGATCGGAATCTAAAACTGGACTCACAGGAGAGGTTCAAATCGTAGAAAGTGAGAGTGTCAGACCTCTTGTACTTAAGTCGGCATTGTGCCATTTGTATTAAATTCGGATGCAATTCCTGTGATTCATAGTCAATAAGAAGGTCCAAGGGATACAGTAAACCTGAAGTGAAACATCGGAATCTAAAACTGGACTCACAGGAAAGGTTCAAATCATAGAAAGTTAGAGTGTCACTCCTCTTGTACTTAAGTCGGTATTGTGCCATTTGTATTAAATACGGATGCAATTTCTGTGTTTTTTCGTCAATAAGAAGGTCCAAGGGATACAGTTAACCTGAAGTGAAGCATCCGAATCTAAAACTGACCTCACAGGAGAGGTTCGAATCATAGAGAGTAAGAGTGACAGTCCTCTTGTACTTAAGTCGGCATTGTGCCATTTGTATTAAATTCGGATGCAAACTCTGTGTTTCATCGTCAATAAGAAGGTCCAAGGGATACAGTAAACCAGAAATGAAGCATCGAAACCTAAAACTGGAATCACAGGAGAGGTTCAAATCATAAAAAGTTTGAGTGTCAGTCCTCTTGTACTTAAGTCAGCATTGTGCCTTTTGTATTAAATTCGGATGCAAAATCTGTGTTTCATCGTCAATAAGAAGGTCCAAGGGATACAGTAAACCTGATGTGAAGCATCGGAATCGAAAACTGAACCCACAGGAGAGGTTCAAATCATAGAAAGTTTGAGTGTCAGTCCTCTTGTACTTAAGTCGGCATTGTGCCTTTTGAATTTATTTCCGATGCAATTTCTGTGTTTCATCGTCAATAAGAAGTTGCAAGGTATACAGTAAACCTGAAGTGAAGCACCGGAATCTAAATCTGGGCTCACAGGAGAGGTTCAAATCATAGAAAGTGAGAGTGCCAGTCCTCTTGTACTTTAGTCGCCATTGTGCCGTTTGTATTAAATTCGGATGCAATTTCTGTGTTTCATCGTCAATAAGAAGGTCCAAGGGATACAGTAAACCTGAAGTATAGCATCGGAATCTAAAACTAAACTCATAGGAGAGGTTCAAATCATAGAAAGTTAGAGTCTCAGTCCTCTTGTACTTAAGTCGGAATTGTGTCTTTTGTATTAAATTCGGATGCAAACTCTGTGTTTCATCGTCAATAAGAAGGTCCTAGGGATACAGTAAACCAGAAATGAAGCATCGGAATCTAAAACTGGAATCACAGGAGAGGTTCAAATCATAAAAAGTTTGAGTGTCAGTCCTCTTGTACTTAAGTCGGCATTGTGCCTTTTGAATTTAATTCAGTTGCAATTTCTGTGTTTCATCGTCAATAAGAAGGTCCAAGGGATACAGTAAACCTGAATTGAAGCATCGGAATCTGAAACTGGACTCACAGGAGAGGTTCAAATCATAGAAAGTGAGAGTGGCAGTCCTCTTGTACTTAAGTCGGAATTGTGTCTTTTGTATTAAATTCGGATGCAAACTCTGTGTTTCATCGTCAATAAGAAGGTCCAAGGGATACAGTAAACCTGAAATGAAGCATCGGAATCTAAAACTGGAATCACAGGAGAGGTTCAAATCATAAAAAGTTTGAGTGTCAGTCCTCTTGTACTTAAGTCGGCATTGTGCATTTTGTATTAAATTCGCATGCAAACTCTGTGTTTCATCGTCAATAAGAAGGTGCAAGGTATACAGTAAACCTGAAGTGAAGCACCGGAATCTAAAACTGGGCTCACAGGAGAGGTTCAAATCATAGAAAGTGAGAGTGTCAGTCCTCTTGTACTTTAGTCGCCATTGTGCCGTTTGTATTAAATTCGGATGCAATTTCTGTGTTTCATCGTCAATAAGAAGGTTTCAAGGGATACAGTAAACCTGAAGTATTGCATCGGAATCTAAAACTAAACTCATAGGAGAGGTTCAAATCATAGAAAGTTCGAGTGTCAGTCCTCTTGTACTTAAGTCAGCATTGTGCCTTTTGAATTTAATTCCGATGCAATTTCTGTGTATCATCGTCAATAAGATGGTCCAAGGGATACAGTAAACCTTAAGCGAAGCATCGGAAGCTAAAACTGGACTCACAGGAGAGGTTCAAATCATAGAGAGTGAGAGTGTCAGTCCTCTTTTACTTATGTTGGCATTGTGCCTTTTGAATTTAATTCAGTAGCAATTTCTGTGTTTCATCGTCAATAAGAAGGTCCAAGGGATACAGTAAATCTGAAGTGAAGCATCGGAATCTGAAACTGGACTCACAGGAGGGGTTCAAATCATAGAAAGTGAGAGTGGCAGTCCTCTTGTACTTAAGTCGGAATTGTGTCTTTTGTATTAAATTCGGATGCAAACTCTGTGCTTCATCGTCGATAAGAAGGTCCAAGGAATACAGTAAACCTGAAATGAAGCTTCGGAATCTAAAACTGGAATCACAGGAGAGGTTCAAATCATAGAAAGTTTGAGTGTCAGTCCTCTTGTACTTAAGTCGGCATTGTGCCTTTTGAATTTAATTCCGATGCAATTTCTGTGTTTCATCGTCAATAAGAAGGTCCAAGGGATACAGTAAACCAGAAATGAAGCATCGGAATCTAAAACTGGAATCACAGGAGAGGTTCAAATCATAGAAAGTGAGAGTCTCAGTCCTCTTGTACTTAAGTCGCAATTGTGCCTTTTGTATTAAATTCGGATGCAATTTCTGTGTTTCATCGTCAACAAGAAC
Organism: Schistocerca americana; assembly: GCF_021461395.2. Taxonomy (NCBI): domain Eukaryota; kingdom Metazoa; phylum Arthropoda; class Insecta; order Orthoptera; family Acrididae; genus Schistocerca; species Schistocerca americana. The sequence continues at coordinate 710,445 of NW_025726609.1, read as the reverse complement.
GTCCAAGGGATACAGTAAACCTGAAGTATAGGATCGGAATCTAAAACTGGACTCACAGGAGAGGTTCAAATCGTAGAAAGTGAGAGTGTCAGACCTCTTGTACTTAAGTCGGCATTGTGCCATTTGTATTAAATTCGGATGCAATTCCTGTGATTCATAGTCAATAAGAAGGTCCAAGGGATACAGTAAACTTGAAGTGAAACATCGGAATCTAAAACTGGACTCACAGGAAAGGTTCAAATCATAGAAAGTTAGAGTGTCACTCCTCTTGTACTTAAGTCGGTATTGTGCCATTTGTATTAAATACGGATGCAATTTCTGTGTTTTTTCGTCAATAAGAAGGTCCAAGGGATACAGTTAACCTGAAGTGAAGCATCCGAATCTAAAACTGACCTCACAGGAGAGGTTCGAATCATAGAGAGTAAGAGTGACAGTCCTCTTGTACTTAAGTCGGCATTGTGCCATTTGTATTAAATTCGGATGCAATTTCTGTGTTTCATCGTCAATAAGAAGGTCCAAGGGATACAGTAAACCTGAAGTGAAGCATCCGAATCCAAAACTGGACTCACAGGAGAGGTTCAAATCATAGAAAGTTAGAACGTCAGTCCTATTGCACGTAAGTCGGCATTGTGCCATTTGTATTAAATTCGGATGCAAATTCTGTGCTTCATCGTCAATAAGAAGGTCCAAGGGATACAGTAAACCTGAAGTGAAGCATCGGAATCTAAAACTGGACTCACAGGAGAGGTTCAAAACATAGAAAGTTAGAGTGTCAGTCCTCTTGCACTTAAGTCGGCGTGGTGCCTTTTGAATTTAATTCCGATGCAAATTCTGTGTTTCATCGTCAATAAGAAGGTGCAAGGTATACAGTAAACCTGAAGTGAAGCACCGGAATCTAAAACTGGGCTCACAGGAGAGGTTCAAATCATAGAAAGTGAGAGTGTCAGTCCTCTTGTACTTTAGTCGCCATTGTGCCGTTTGTATTAAATTCGGATGCAATTTCTGTGTTTCATCGTCAATAAGAAGGTCCAAGGGATACAGTAAACCTGAAGTATAGCATCGGAATCTAAAACTAAACTCATAGGAGATGTTCAAATCTTAGAAAGTTCGAGTGTCAGTCCTCTTGTACTTAAGTCGGAATTGTGTCTTTTGTATTAAATTCGGATGCAAACTCTGTGTTTCATCGTCAATAAGAAGGTCCAAGGGATACAGTAAACCAGAAATGAAGCATCGAAACCTAAAACTGGAATCACAGGAGAGGTTCAAATCATAAAAAGTTTGAGTGTCAGTCCTCTTGTACTTAAGTCAGCATTGTGCCTTTTGTATTAAATTCGGATGCAAAATCTGTGTTTCATCGTCAATAAGAAGGTCCAAGGGATACAGTAAACCTGATGTGAAGCATCGGAATCGAAAACTGAACCCACAGGAGAGGTTCAAATCATAGAAAGTTTGAGTGTCAGTCCTCTTGTACTTAAGTCGGAATTGTGCCTTTTGAATTTATTTCCGATGCAATTTCTGTGTTTCATCGTCAATAAGGAGTTGCAAGGCATACAGTAAACCTGAAGTGAAGCACCGGAATCTAAAACTGGGCTCACAGGAGAGGTTCAAATCATAGAAAGTGAGAGTGTCAGTCCTCTTGTACTTTAGTCGCCATTGTGCCGTTTGTATTAAATTCGGATGCAATTTCTGTGTTTCATCGTCAATAAGAAGGTCCAAGGGATACAGTAAACCTGAAGTATAGCATCGGAATCTAAAACTAAACTCATAGGAGAGGTTCAAATCATAGAAAGTTAGAGTGTCAGTCCTCTTGTACTTAAGTCGGAATTGTGTCTTTTGTATTAAATTCGGATGCAAACTCTGTGTTTCATCGTCAATAAGAAGGTCCTAGGGATACAGTAAACCAGAAATGAAGCATCGGAATCTAAAACTGGAATCACAGGAGAGGTTCAAATCATAAAAAGTTTGAGTGTCAGTCCTCTTGTACTTAAGTCGGCATTGTGCCTTTTGTATTAAATTCGGATGCAAACTCTGTGTTTCGTCGTCAATAAGAAGGTCCAAGGGATACAGTAAACCTGATGTGAAGCATCGGAATCGAAAACTGGACCCACAGGAGAGGTTCAAATCATAGAAAGTGAGAGTGTCAGTCCTCTTGTACTTAAGTCGGCATTGTGGCATTTGTATAAAATTCGGATGCAATTTCTGTGTTTCATCGTCAATAAGAAGGTCCAAGGGATACAGTAAACCTGAAGTGAAGCATCCGAATCCAAAACTGGACTCACAGGAGAGGTTCAAATCATAGAAAGTTAGAGTGTCAGTCCTGTTGCACGTAAGTCGGCATTGTGCCATTTGTATTAAATTCGGATGCAAATTCTGTGCTTCATCGCCAATAAGAAGGTCCATGGGATACAGTAAACCTGAAGTGAAGCATCGGAATCTAAAACTGGACTCACAGGAGAGGTTCAAAACATAGAAAGTTAGAGAGTCAGTCCTCTTGCACTTAAGTCGGCGTGGTGCCTTTTGAATTTAATTCCGATGCAACTTCTGTGTTTCATCGTCAATAAGAAGGTGCAAGGTATACAGTAAACCTGAAGTGAAGCACCGGAATCTAAAACTGGGCTCACAGGAGAGGTTCAAATCATAGAAAGTGAGAGTGTCAGTCCGCTTGTACTTTAGTCGCCATTGTGCCGTTTGTATTAAATTCGGATGCAATTTCTGTGTTTCATCGTCAATAAGAAGGTCCAAGGGATACAGTAAACCAGAAATGAAGCATCGGAATCTAAAACTGGAATCACAGGAGAGGTTCAAATCATAAAAAGTTTGAGTGTCAGTCCTCTTGTACTTAAGTCGGCATTGTGTCTTTTGTATTAAATTCGGATGCAAACTCTGTGTTTCATCGTCAATAAGAAGGTCCAAGGGATACAGTAAACCAGAAATGAAGCATCGAAACCTAAAACTGGACCCACAGGAGAGGTTCAAATCATAGAAAATTTGAGTGTCAGTCCTCTTGTACTTACGTCGGCATTGTGCCCTTTGAATTTAATTCCGATTCAATTTCAGTGTTTCATCGTCAATAAGCAGGTTCAAGGGATACAGCAAACCTGAAGTGAAGCATCGGAATCTGAATCTGGACTCGCAGGAGATGTTCAAATCATAGAAAGTGAGAGTGTCGGTCCTCTTGTACTTAGGTCGGCATTGGGCCATTTGTATTTAATTCGGATGCAATTTCTGTGTTTCATCGTCAATAAGAAGGTCCAAGGGATACAGTAAACCTGAAGTGAAGCATCGGAATCTAAAACTAGACTCACAGGAGAGTTTCAAATCATAGAAAGTGAGAGTGTCAGTCCTCTTGTACTTAAGTCGGCATTGTGCCATTTGTATTAAATTCGGATGCAATTTCTGTGTTTCATCTTCAATAAGAAAATCCAAGGGATACAGTAAACCTGAAGTGAAGCATCGTAATCTAAAACTAGACACACAGGAGAGGTTCAAATCATAGAAAGTTAGAGTGTCAGTCCTCTTGCACGTACGTCGGCATTGTGCCTTTTGTATTAAATTCGGATGCAAACTCTGTGTTTCATCGTGAATAAGAAGGTCCAAGGGATACAGTAAACCTGAAGTGAAGCATCGGAATCTAAAACTGGACTCACAGGAGAGGTTCAAATCAGAGAAAGTTTGAGTGTCAGTCCTCTTGTACTTAAGTCGGCATTGTGCCTTTTGAATTTAAATCCGATGCAATTTCTGTGTATCATCGTCAATAAGATGGTCCAAGGGATACAGTAAACCTTAAGCGAAGCATCGGAATCTAAATCTGGACTCACAGGAGAGGTTCAAATCATAGAGAGTGAGAGTGTCAGTCCTCTTTTACTTAAGTCGGCATTGTGCCTTTTGAATTTAATTCAGTTGCAATTTCTGTGTTTCATCGTCAATAAGAAGGTCCAAGGGATACAGTAATCCTGAAGTGAAGCATCGGAATCTGAAACTGGACTCACAGGAGAGGTTCAAATCATAGAAAGTGAGAGTGGCAGTCCTCTTGTACTTAAGTCGGAATTGTGTCTTTTGTATTAAATTCGGATGCAAACTCTGTGTTTCATCGTCGATAGGAAGGTCCAAGGGATACAGTAAACCTGAAATGTAGCATCGGAATCTAAAACTGGAATCACAGGCGAGGTTCAAATCATAAAAAGTTTGAGTGTCAGTCCTCTTGTACTTAAGTCGGCATTGTGCATTTTGTATTAAATTCGGATGCAAACTCTGTGTTTCATCGTCAATAAGAAGGTCCAAGGGATACAGTGAACCTGATGTGAAGCATCGGAATCGAAAACTCGACCCACAGGAGAGGTTCAAATCATAGAAAGTTTGAGTGTCAGTCCTCTTGTACTTAATTCGGCATTGTGCCTTTTGAATTTAATTCCGATGCAATTTCTGTGTTTCATCGTCAATAAGAAGGTCCAAGGGATACAGTAAATCTGAAGTGAAGCATCGGAATCTGAAACTGGACTCACAGGAGAGGTTCAAATCATAGAAAGTGAGAGTCTCAGTCCTCTTGTACTTAAGTCGCAATTGTGCCTTTTGTATTAAATTCGGATGCAATTTCTGTGTTTCATCGTCAACAAGAACGTCCAGGGGATACAGTAAACCTGAAGTATAGGATCGGAATCTAAAACTGGACTCACAGGAGAGGTTCAAATCGTAGAAAGTGAGAGTGTCAGACCTCTTCTACTTAAGTCGGCATTGTGCCATTTGTATTAAATTCGGATGCAATTCCTGTGATTCATAGTCAATAAGAAGGTCCAAGGGATACAGTAAACCTGAAGTGAAACATCGGAATCTAAAACTGGACTCACAGGAAAGGTTCAAATCATAGAAAGTTAGAGTGTCACTCCTCTTGTACTTAAGTCGGTATTGTGCCATTTGTATTAAATACGGATGCAATTTCTGTGTTTCATCGTCAATAAGAAGGTCCAAGGGATACAGTAAACCTGAAGTATAGCATCGGAATCTAAAACTAAACTCATAGGAGAGGTTCAAATCTTAGAAAGTTCGAGTGTCGGTCCTCTTGTGCTTAGGTCGGCATTGGGCCATTTGTATTTAATTCGGATGCAATTTCTGTGTTTCATCGTCAATAAGAAGGTCCAAGGGATACAGTAAACCTGAAGTGAAGCATCGGAATCTAAAACTGGACTCACAGGAGAGTTTCAAATCATAGAAAGTGAGAGTGTCAGTCCTCTTGTACTTAAGTCGGCATTGTGCCATTTATATTAAATTCGGATGCAATTTCTGTGTTTCATCTTCAATAAGAAAATCCAAGGGATACAGTAAACCTGAAGTGAAGCATCGGAATCTAAAACTAGACACACAGGAGAGGTTCAAATCATAGAAAGTTAGAGTGTCAGTCCTCTTGCACGTACGTCGGCATTGTGCCTTTTGTATTAAATTCGGATGCAAACTCTGTGTTTCATCGTGAATAAGAAGGTCCAAGGGATACAGTAAACCTGAAGTGAAGCATCGGAATCTAAAACTGGACTCACAGGAGAGGTTCAAATCATAGAAAGTTTGAGTGTCAGTCCTCTTGTACTTAAGTCGGCATTGTGCCTTTTGAATTTAAATCCGATGCAATTTCTGTGTATCATCGTCAATAAGATGGTCCAAGGGATACAGTAAACCTTAAGCGAAGCATCGGAATCTAAATCTGGACTCACAGGAGAGGTTCAAATCATAGAGAGTGAGAGTGTCAGTCCTCTTTTACTTAAGTCGGCATTGTGCCTTTTGAATTTAATTCAGTTGCAATTTCTGTGTTTCATCGTCAATAAGAAGGTCCAAGGGATACAGTGAACCTGATGTGAAGCATCGGAATCGAAAACTCGACCCACAGGAGAGGTTCAAATCATAGAAAGTTTGAGCGTCAGTCCTCTTGTACTTAATTCGGCATTGTGCCTTTTGAATTTAATTCCGATGCAATTTCTGTGTTTCATCGTCAATAAGAAGGTCCAAGGGATACAGTAAATCTGAAGTGAAGCATCGGAATCTGAAACTGGACTCACAGGAGAGGTTCAAATCATAGAAAGTGAGAGTCTCAGTCCTCTTGTACTTAAGTCGCAATAGTGCCTTTTGTATTAAATTCGGATGCAATTTCTGTGTTTCATCGTCAACAAGAACGTCCAGGGGATTCAGTAAACCTGAAGTATAGGATCGGAATCTAAAACTGGACTCACAGGAGAGGTTCAAATCGTAGAAAGTGAGAGTGTCAGACCTCTTCTACTTAAGTCGGCATTGTGCCATTTGTATTAAATTCGGATGCAATTCCTGTGATTCATAGTCAATAAGAAGGTCCAATTGATACAGTAAAGCTGAAGTGAAACATCGGAATCTAAAACTGGACTCACAGGAAAGGTTCAAATCATTTAAAGTTAGAGTGTCGCTCCTCTTGTACTTAAGTCGGTATTGTGCCATTTGTATTAAATACGGATGCAATTTCTGTGTTTTTTCGTCAATAAGAAGGTCGAAGGGATACAGTTAACCTGAAGTGAAGCATCCGAATCTAAAACTGACCTCACAGGAGAGGTTCGAATCATAGAGAGTAAGAGTAACAGTCCTCTTGTACTTAAGTCGGCATTGTGCCATTTGTATTAAATTCGGATGCAATTTCTGTGTTTCATCGTCAATAAGAAGGTCCAAGGGATACAGTAAACCTGACGTGAAGCATCCGAATCCAAAACTGGACTCACAGGAGAGGTTCCAATCATAGAAAGTTAGAGTGTCAGTCCTATTGCACGTAAGTCGGCATTGTGCCATTTGTATTAAATTCGGATGCAAATTCTGTGCTTCATCGTCAATAAGAAGGTCCAAGGGATACAGTAAAGCAGAAGTGAAGCATCGGAATCTAAAACTGGACTCACATGAGAAGTTCAAAACATAGAAAGTTAGAGTGTCAGTCCTCTTGCACTTAAATCGGCGTGGTGCCTTTTGAATTTAATTCCGATGCAACTTCTGTGTTTCATCGTCAATAAGAAGGTGCAAGGTATACAGTAAACCTGAAGTGAAGCACCGGAATCTAAAACTGGGCTCACAGGAGAGGTTCAAATCATAGAAAGTGAGAGTGTCAGTCCTCTTGTACTTTAGTCGCCATTGTGCCGTTTGTATTAAATTCGGATACAATTTCTGTGTTTCATCGTCAATAAGAAGGTCCAAGGGATACAGTAAACCTGAAGTATAGCATCGGAATCTAAAACTAAACTCATAGGAGAGGTTCAAATCATAGAAAGTTCGAGTGTCAGTCTACTTGTACTTAAGTCGGCATTGTGCCTTTTGAATTTAATTCCGATGCAATTTCTGTGTATCATCGTCAATAAGATGGTCCAAGGGATACAGTAAACCTTAAGCGAAGCATCGGAATCTAAAACTGGACTCACAGGAGTGGTTCAAATCATAGAGAGTGAGAGTGTCAGTCCTCTTTTACTTAAGTTGGCATTGTGCCTTTTGAATTTAATTCAGTTGCAATTTCTGTGTTTCATCGTCAATAAGAAGGTCCAAGGGATACAGTAAACCTGAAGTGAAGCATCGGAATCTGAAACTGGACTCACAGGAGAGTTTCAAATCATAGAAAGTGAGAGTGGCAGTCCTCTTGTACTTAAGTCGGCATTGTGTCTTTTGTATTAAATTCGGATGCAAACTCTGTGTTTCATCGTCGATAAGAAGGTCCAAGGAATACAGTAAACCTGAAATGAAGCATCGGAATCTAAAACTGGAATCCCAGGAGAGGTTCAAATCATAAAATGTTTGAGTGTCAGTCCTATTGTACTTAAGTCGGCATTGTGCATTTTGTATTAAATTCGGATGCAAACTCTGTGTTTCATCGTCAATAAGAAGGTCCAAGGGATACAGTGAACCTGATGTGAAGCATCGGAATCGAAAACTCGACCCACAGGAGAGGTTCAAATCATAGAAAGTTTGAGTGTCAGTCCTCTTGCACTTAAGTCGGCGTGGTGCCTTTTGAATTTAATTCCGATGCAACTTCTGTGTTTCATCGTCAATAAGAAGGTGCAAGGTATACAGTAAACCTGAAGTGAAGCACCGGAATCTAAAACTGGGCTCACAGGAGAGGTTCATATCATAGAAAGTGAGAGTGTCAGTCCTCTTGTACTTTAGTCGCCATTGTGCCGTTTGTATTAAATTCGGATGCAATTTCTGTGTTTCATCGTCAATAAGAAGGGCCAAGGGATACAGTAAACCTGAAGTATAGCATCGGAATCCAAAACTAAACTCATAGGAGAGGTTCAAATCATAGAAAGTCCGAGTGTCAGTCCTCTTGTACTTAAGTCGGAATTGTGTCTTTTGTATTACATTCGGATGCAAACTCTGTGTTTCATCGTCAATAAGAAGGTCCAAGGGATACAGTAAACCAGAAATGAAGCATCGAAACCTAAAACTGGAATCACAGGAGAGGTTCAAATCTAAAAAAGTTTGAGTGTCAGTCATCTTGTTCTTAAGTCGGCATTGTGCCTTTTGTATTAAATTCGGATGCAAAATCTGTGTTTCATCGTCAATAAGAAGGTCCAACGGATACAGTAAACCTGATGTGAAGCATCGGAATCGAAAACTGGACCCACAGGAGAGGTTCAAATCATAGAAAGTTTGAGTGTCAGTCCTCTTGTACTTAAGTCGGCATTGTGCCTTTTGAATTTATTTCCGATGCAATTTCTGTGTTTCATCGTCAATAAGCAGGTTCAAGGGATACAGCAAACCTGAAGTGAAGCATCGGAATCTAAAACTGGACTCGCAGGATATGTTCAAATCATAGAAAGTGAGAGTGTCGGTCCTCTTGTACTTAAGTCGGCATTGGGCCATTTGTATTACATTCGGATGCAATTTCTGTGTTTCATCGTCAATAAGAAAATCCAAGGGTTACAGTTAACCTGAAGTGAAGCATCGGAATCTAAAACTGGATTCACAGGAGAGGTTCAAATCATAGAAAGTGAGAGTGTCAGACCTCTTGTACTTAAGTCGGCATTGTGCCATTTGTATTAAATTCGGATGCAATTCCTGTGATTCATAGTCAATAAGAAGGTCCAAGGCATACAGTAAACCTGAAGTGAAGCATCGGAATCTAAAACTGGACTCACAGGAGAGGTTCAAAACATAGAAAGTTAGAGTGTCAGTCCTCTTGCACTTAAGTCGGCGTGGTGCCTTTTGAATTTAATTCCGATGCAACTTCTGTGTTTCATCGTCAATAAGTAGGTGCAAGGCATACAGTAAACCTGAAGTGATGCACCGGAATCTAAAACTGAGCTCACAGGAGAGGTTCAAATCATAGAAAGTCAGAGTGTCAGTCCTCTTGTACTTTAGTCGCCATTGTGCCGTTTGTATAAAATTCGGATGCAATTTCTGTGTTTCATCGTCAATAAGAAGGTCCAAGGGATACAGTAAACCTGAAGTATAGCATCGGAATCTAAAACTAAAATCACAGGAGAGGTTCAAATCATAGAAAGTTAGAGTGTCAGTCCTCTTGTACTTAAGTCGGAATTGTGTCTTTTGTATTAAATTCGGATGCAAACTCCGTGTTTCATCGTCAATAAGAAGGTCCAAGGGATACAGTAAACCTGAAATGAAGCATCGGAATCTAAACCTGGAATCTCAGGAGAGGTTCAAATCATAAAAATTTGAGTGTCAGTCCTCTTGTACTTAAGTCGGCATTGTGCCTTTTGTCTTAAATTCGGATGCAAACTCTGTGTTTCATCGTCATTAAGAAGGTCCAAGTGATACAGTAAACCTGATGTGAAGCATCGGAATCGAAAACTGTACCACAGGAGAGGTTCAAATCATAGAAAGTTTGAGTGTCAGTCCTCTTGTACTTAAGTCGGCATTGTGCCTTTTGAATTTAATTCCGATGCAATTTCAGTGTTTCATCGTCAATAAGAAGGTTCAAGGGATACAGCAAACCTGAAGTGAAGCATCGGAATCTAAAACTGGACTCGCAGGAGATGTTCAAATCATAGAAAGTGAGAGTGTCGGTCCTCTTGTACTTAAGTCGGCATTGGGCCAAATGTATTAAATTCGGATGAAATTTCTGTGTTTCATCGTCAATAAGAAGGTCCAAGGGATACAGTAAACCTGAAGTGAAGCATCGGAATCTAAAACTGGACTCACAGGAGAGGTTCAAATCATAGGAAGTGAGAGTGTCAGTCCTCTTGTACTTAAGTCGGCATTGTGCCATTTGTATTAAATTCGGATGCAATTTCTGTGTTTCATCTTCAATCAGAAAGTCCAAGGGATACAGTAAACCTGAAGTGAAGCATCGGAATCTAAAACTAGACTCACAGGAGAGGTTCAATTCATAGAAAGTTAGAGTGTCAGTCCTCTTGCACGTAAGTCGGCATTGTGCCTTTTGTATTATTTTCGGATGCAAACTCTGTGTTTCATCGTGAATAAGAAGGTCCAAGGGATACAGTAAACCTGAAGTGAAGCATCGGAATCTAAAACTTTACTCACAGGAGAGGTTCAAATCATAGAATGTTTGAGTGTCAGTCCTCTTGTACTTAAGTCGGCATTGTGCCTTTTGAATTTAATTCCGATGCAATTTCTGTGTATCATCGTCAATAAGATGGTCCAAGGGATACAGTAAACCTTAAGCGAAGCATCGGAATCTAAAACTGGACTCACAGGAGAGGTTCAAATCATAGAGAGTGAGAGTGTCAGTCCTCTTTTACTTAAGTCGGCATTGTGCATTTTGAATTTAATTCAGTTGCAATTTCTGTGTTTCATCGTCAATAACAATGTCCAAGGGATACAGTAAACCTGAAGTGAAGCATCGGAATCTGAAACTGGACTCACAGGAGAGGTTCAAATCATAGAAAGTGAGAGTCTCTGTCCTCTTGTACGTAAGTCGCCATTGTGCCTTTTGTATTAAATTCGGATGCAATTTCTGTGTTTCATCGTCAACAAGAACGTCCAAGGGATACAGTTAACCTGAAGTATAGCATCGGAATCTAAAACTGGACTCACAGGGGAGGTTCAAATCATAGATAGTGAGAGTGTCAGACCTCTTGTACTTAAGTCGGCATTGTGCCATTTGTATTAAATTCGGATGCAATTCCTCTGATTCTTAGTCAATAAGAAAGTCCAAGAGATACAGTAAACCTGAAGTGAAACATCGGAATCTAAAACTGGACTCACAGGAGAGGTTCAAATCATGGAAAGTTAGAGTGTCACTCCTCTTGTACTTAAGTCGGTATTGTGCCATTTGCATTAAATACGGATGCAATTTCTGTGTTTTTTCGTCAATAAGAAGGTCCAAGGGATACAGTTAACCTGAAGTGAAGCATCCGAATCTAAAACTGACCTCACAGGAGAGGTTCGAATCATAGAGAGTAAGAGTGACAGTCCTCTTGTACTTAAGTCTGCATTGTGCCTTTTGTATTAAATTCGGATGCAATTTCTGTGTTTCATCGTCAACAAGAACGTCCAAGGGATACAGTTAACCTGAAGTATAGCATCGGAATCTAAAACTGGACTCACAGGAGAGGTTCAAATCATAGAAAGTGAGAGTGTCAGACCTCTTGTACTTAAGTCGGCATTGTGCCATTTGTATTAAATTCGGATGCAATTCCTGTGACTCATAGTCAATAAGAAGGTCCAAGGGATACAGTAAACCTGAAGTGAAACATCGGAATCCAAAACTAGACTCACAGGAGAGGTTCAAATCATAGAAAGTTAGAGTGTCAGTCCTTTTGCACGTAAGTCGGCATTGGGCCTTTTGTATTAAATTCGGATGCAAATTCTGTGTTTCATCGTCAATAAGAAGGTCCAAGTGATACAGTAAACCTGAAGTGAAGCATCGGAATCTAAAACTGGACTTACAGGAGAGGTTCAAAACATAGAAAGTTTGAGTGTCAGTCCTCTTGTACTTCAGTCGGCATTGTGCCTTTTGAATTTAATTCCGATGCAATTTCTGTGTTTCATCGTCAATAAGAAGGTTCAAGGGATACAGCAAACCTGAAGTGAAGCATCGGAATCTAAAACTGGACTCGCAGGAGATGTTCAAATCATAGAATGTGAGAGTGTCGGGCCTCTTGTACTTAAGTCGGCATTGGGCCATTTGTATTAAATTCGGATGAAATTTCTGTGTTTCATCGTCAATAAGAAGGTCCAAGGGATACAGTAAACCTGAAGTGAAGCATCGGAATCTAAAACTGGACTCACAGGAGAGGTTCAAATCATAGGAAGTGAGAGTGTCAGTCCTCCTGTACTTAAGTCGGCATTGTGCCATTTGTATTAAATTCGGATGCAATTTCTGTGTCTCATCTTCAATAAGAAAGTCCAAGGGATACAGTAAACCTGAAGTGAAGCATCAGAATCTAAATCTAGACTCACAGGAGAGGTTCAAGTCATAGAAAGTTAGAGTGTCAGTCCTCTTGCACGTTAGTCGGCATTGTGCCTTTTGCATTAAATTCAGATGCAAACTCTGTGTTTCATCGTGATTAAGAAGGTCCAAGGGATACAGTAAACCTGAAGTGAAGCATCGGAATCTAAAACTGGACTCACAGGAGAGGTTCAAATCATAGAAAGTTTGAGTGTCAGTCCTCTTGTACTTAAGTCGGCATTGTGCCTTTTGAATTTAATTCCGATGCAATTTCTGTGTATCATCGTCAATAAGATGGTCCAAGGGATACAGTAAACCTTAAGCGAAGCATCGGAATCTAAAACTGGACTCACAGGAGAGGTTCAAATCATAGAGAGTGAGAGTGTCAGTCCTCTTTTACTTAAGTCGGCATTGTGCATTTTGAATTTAATTCAGTTGCAATTTCTGTGTTTCATCGTCAATAACAATGTCCAAGGGATAAAGTAAACCTGAAGTGAAGCATCGGAATCTGAAGCTGGACTCACAGGAGAGGTTCAAATCATAGAAAGTGAGAGTCTCAGTCCTCTTGTACGTAAGTCACCATTGTGCATTTTGGATTAAATTCGGATGCAATTTCTGTGTTTCATCGTCAACAAGAACGTCCAAGGGATACAGTTAACCTGAAGTATAGCATCGGAATCTAAAACTGGACTCACAGGGGAGGTTCAAATCATAGAAAGTGAGAGTGTCAGACCTCTTGTACTTAAGTCGGCATTGTGCCATTTGTATTAAATTCGGATGCAATTCCTCTGATTCTTAGTCAATAAGAAAGTCCAAGAGATACAGTAAACCTGAAGTGAAACATCGGAATCTAAAACTGGACTCACAGGAGGGGTTCAAATCATAGAAAGTTAGAGTGTCAGTCCTCTTGCACTTAAGTCGGCGTGGTGCCTTTTGAATTTAATTCCGATGCAACTTCTGTGTTTCATCGTCAATACGAAGGTGCAAGGTATACAGTAAACCTGACGTGAAGCACCGGAATCTAAAACTGGGCTCACAGGAGAGGTTCAAATCATAGAAAGTGAGTGTGTCAGTCCTCTTGTACTTTAGTCGCCATTGTGCCGTTTGTATTAAATTCGGATGCAATATCTGTGTTTCATCGTCAATAAGAAGGTCCAAGGGATACAGTAAACCTGAAGTATAGCATCGGAATCTAAAACTAAACTCATAGGAGAGGTTCAAATCATAGAAAGTTCGAGTGTCAGTCCTCTTGTACTTAAGTCGGCATTGTGCCTTTTGAATTTAATTCCGATGCAATTTCTGTATATCATCGTCAATAAGATGGTCCAAGGGATACAGTAAACCTTAAGCGAAGCATCGGAATCTAAAACTGGACTCACAGGAGAGGTTCAAATCATAGAGAGTGAGAGTGTCAGTCCTCTTTTACTTAAGTCGGCATTGTGCCTTTTGTATTAAATTCGGATGCAATTTCTGTGTTTCATCGTCAACAAGAACGTCCAAGGGATACAGTAAACCTGAAGTATAGCATCGGAATCTAAACCTGGACTCACAGGAGAGGTTCAAATCATAGAAAGTGAGAGTGTCAGACCTCTTGTACTTAAGTCGGCATTGTGCCATTTGTATTAACTTCGGATGCAATTCCTGTGATTCATAGTCAATAAGAAGGTCCAAGGGATACAGTAAACCTGAAGTGAAACATCGGAATCTAAAACTGGACTCACAGGAGAGGTTCAAATCATAGAAAGTTAGAGTGTCACTCCTCTTGTACTTAAGTCGGTATTGTGCCATTTGTATTAAATACGGATGCAATTTCTGTGTTTTTTCTTCAATAAGAAGGTCCGAGGAATACAGTTAACCTGAAGTGAAGCATCCGAATCTAAAACTGACCTCACAGGAGAGGTTCGAATCATAGAGAGTAAGAGTGACAGTCCTCTTGTACTTAAGTCGGCATTGTGCCATTTGTATTAAATTCGGATGCAATTTCTGTGTTTCATCGTCAATAAGAAGGTCCAAAGGATACAGAAAACCTGAAGTGAAGCATCGGAATCCAAAACTGCACTCACAGGAGTTGTTCAAATCATAGAAAATTAGAGTGTCTGTCCTTTTGCACGTAAGTCGGCATTGGGCCTTTTGTATTAAATTCGGATGCAAATTCTGTGTTTCATCGTCAATAAGAAGGTGCAAGTGATACAATAAACCTGAAGTGAAGCATCGGAATCTAAAACTGGACTCACAGGAGAGGTTCAAAACATAGAAAGTTAGAGTGTCAGTACTCTTGCACTTAAGTCAGAGTGGTGCCTTTTGAATTTAATTCCGATGCAACTTCTGTGTTTCATCGTCAATAAGAAGGTGCAAGGTATACAGTAAACCTGAAGTGAAGCACCGAATTTCTAACTCTGGGCTCACAGGAGAGGTTCAAATCATTGAAAGTGAATGTGTCAGTCCTCTTGTACTTTAGTCGCCATTGGGCCGTTTGTATTAAATTCGGATGCAATTTCTGTGTTTCATCGTCAATAAGGAGGTCCAAGGGATACAGTAAACCTGAAGTATAGCATCGGAATCTAAAACTAAACTCACAGGAGAGGTTCAAATCATAGAAAGTTAGAGTGTCAGTCCTCTTGTACTTAAGTCGGAATTGTGTCTTTTGTATTAAATTCGGATGCAAACTCCGTGTTTCATCGTCAATAAGAAGGTCCAAGGGATACAGTAAACCTGATATGAAGCATCGGAATCTAAAACTGGAATCACAGGAGAGGTTCAAATCATAAAAAGTTTGAGTGTCAGTCCTCTTGTACTTATGTAGGCATTGTGCCTTTTGTCTTAAATTCGGATGCAAACTCTGTGTTTCATCGTCAATAAGAAGGTCCAAGGGATACAGTAAACCTGATGTGAAGCATCGGAATCGAAAACTGGACCACAGGAGTGGTTCAAATCATAGAAAGTTTGAGTGTCAGTCCTCTTGTACTTAAGTCGGCATTGTGCCTTTGAATTTAATTCCGATGCAATTTCTGTGTTTCATCGTCAATAAGAAGGTTCAAGGGATACAGCAAACCTGAAGTGAAGCATCGGAATCTAAAACTGGACTCGCAGGAGATGTTCAAATCATAGAAAGTGAGAGTGTCGGTCCTCTTGTACTTAAGTCGGCATTGTGCCTTTGGTATTAAATTCGGATGTAATTTCTGTGTTTCATCGTCAATAAGAAGGTCCAAGGGATACAGTAAACCTTAAGTGAAACATCGGAATCCAAAACTGGACTCACAGGAGAGGTTCAAATCATAGAAAGTTAGAGTGTCAGTCCTTTTGCACGTAAGTCGGCATTGTGCCTTTTGTAATAAAATCGAATGCAAACTCTGTGTTTCATCGTCAATAAGAAGGTCCAAGGGATACAGTAAACCTGAAGTGAAGCATCGGAATCTAAAACTGGACTCACAGGAGAGGTTCAAAACATAGAAAGTTAGAGTGTCAGTCCTCTTGCACTTAAGTCGGCCTGGTGCCTTTTGAATTAAATTCCGATGCAACTTCTGTGTTTCATCGTCAATAAGAAGGTGCAAGGTATACAGTAAACCTGAAGTGAAGCATCGGAATCTAAAACTGGGCTCACAGGAGAGGTTCAAATCATAGAAAGTGAGAGTGTCAGTCCTCTTGTACTTAAGTCGGCATTGTGCCATTTGTATTAAATTCGGATGCAATTCCTGTGATTCAAAGTCAATAAGAACTTCCAAGGGATACAGTAAACCTGAATCGAAACTTTCGAATCTAAAACTGGACTCACAGGAGCGGTTCAAATCATAGAAAGTTAGAGTGTCACTCCTCTTGTACTTAAGTCGGTATTGTGCCTTTTGTATTAAATTCGGATGCAATTTCTTTGTTTCATCGTCAATAAGAGGGTCCAAGGGATACAGTAAACCTGAAGTGAAGCATCGGAATCTAAAACTGGACTCACAGGAGAGGTTCAAATCATAGAAAGTTTGAGTATCAGTCCTCTTGTACTTAAGTCGGCATTGTGACTTTTGTATTAAAATCGGATGCAATTTCTGTGATTCTTCGTCAATAAGAAGGTCCAAGGGATACAGTAAACCTGAAGTGAAGCATCAGAATCTAAAACTCGACTCACACGAAAGTTTCAAATCATAGATAGAGTGACACTCCTCTTGTACTTAAGTCATTATTGTGCCTTTTGTATTAAATTTGGATGCAATTTCTGTGTTTCATCGTCAGTTAGAAGGTCCAAGGGATACAGTAAACCTGAAGAGAAGCATCGGAATCTAAAACTGGACTCACAGGAGAGGTTCAAAACCTAGAAAGTTAGCGTGTCGGTCCTCTTTTACTTAAGTCAGCATTTTGCCTTTTGTATTAAATTACGATGCAATTTCTATGTTTCAACGTCAATAAGAAGGTGCAAAGTATGCAGTAAACCTGAAGTGAAGCATCGGAATCTAAAACCGGACTCACAGGAGAGGTTCAAATCATAGAAAGTGAGAGTGTCAGTCCTCTTGTACTTAAGTCGGCATTGAGCCATTTGTATTACATTCGGATGCAATACCTGTGATTCAAAGTCAATAAGAACTTCCAAGGAATACAGTAAACCTGAATCGAAACAATCGAATCTAAAACTGGACTCACAGGAGCGGTTCAAATCATACAAAGTTAGAGTGTCACTCCTCTTGTACTTAAGACGGTATTGTGCCTTTTGTATTAAATTCGGATGCAATTTCTTTGTTTCATCGTCAATAAGAGGGTCCAAGGGATACAGTAAACCTGAAGTGAAGCATCGGAATCTAAAACTGGACTCACACGAGAGGTTCAAATCATAGATATTTAGAGTGTCAGTCCTCTTTTACTTATGTCGGCATTGTGACATTTGTATTAAATTCGGATGCAATTTCTATGTTTCATCGTCAATAAGAAGGTCCAAGGGATACAGTAAACATGAAGTGAAGCATCCGAATCTAAAACTGGACTCACAGGTGAGGTTCAAATCATAGTAAGTTAGAGTGTCAGTCCTCTTGTACTTAAGTCGGCATTGTGATTTTTGATTTTAATTCCGATGCAATTGCTGTGTTTCATCGTCAATAAGAAGGTCCAAGGGATACAGTAAACCTGAAGTTAAGCATCGGAATCTAAAACTGGACTCACAGGAGAGGTTCAAATCATAGAAAGTGAGAGTGTCAGTCCACTTTTACTTAAGCAGCATTGTGCGTTTTGAATTTATTTCCGATGCAATTTCTATGTTTCATCGTCAATAAGAAGGTCCAAGGGATACAGTAAACCTGAAGTGAAGCATCGGAATCTAAAATTGGACTCACAGGAGAGGTTCAAATCATAGAAAGTGAGAGTGTCAGTCCTCTTGTACTTAAGTCGCCATTGTGCCGTTGTATTAAATTCGGATGCAATATCTGTGTTTCATCGTCAATAAGAAGGTCCAAGGGATACAATAAACCTGAAGTGAAGCATCGGAATCTAAAAATTGGACTCACGGGAGAGGTTCAAATCATAGAAAGTTAGAGTGTCAGTCCTCTTGTACTTAAGTCGGCATTGTGATTTTTGAATTTAATTCCGATGCAATTGCTGTGTTTCATCGTCAATAAGAAGGTCCAAGGGATACAGTAAACCTGAAGTTAAGCATCGGAATCTAAAACTGGACTCACAGGAGAGGTTCAAATCATAGAAAGTGAGAGTGTCAGTCCACTTTTACTTAAGCAGCATTGTGCGTTTTGAATTTAATTCCGATGCAATTTCTATGTTTCATCGTCAATAAGAAGGTCCAAGGGATACAGTTAAGCTGAAGTGAAGCATCGGAATCTAAAACTGGACTGACAGGAGAGGTTCAAATAATAGAATGTGAGAGTGTCAGTCCTCTTGTACTTAAGTCGGCATTGTGCCATTAGTATTTAATTCGGGAGCAATTTCTGTGTTTCATCGTCAACAAGAAGGTCCAAGGGATACAGTAAACATGAAGCGAAGCATCAGAATCTAAAACTGGACTCACAGGAAAGGTTCAAATCATAGAAAGTGAGAGTGTCAGTCCTCTTGTACTTAAGTCTGCATTGTGGCATTTGTATTAAATTCGTATGCAATTTCTGTGTTCATCGTCAGTAAGAAGGTCCAAGGGATACAGTAAACCTGAATTGAAGCATCGGAATCTAAAACTGGACTCACAAGAGAGATTTAATTCATAGAAAGTGAGAGTGTCAGTCCTCTTTTACTTAAGTTGGCATTGTGCATTTTGAATTTAATTCCGATGCAATTTCTGTGTTTCGTCGTCAATAAGAGGGTCCAAGGGATACAGCAAACCTGAAGTGAAGCATCGGAATCTAAAACTGGACTCGCAGGAGAGGTTCAAATCAGAGAAAGTTAGAGTGTCAGTCCTCTTGTACTTAAGTCGGCATTATGCCAATTGTATTAAATTCGGATGCAATTTCGTTGTTTCATCGGCAATAATAAGGTCCAAGGGATACAGTAAACCTGAAGTGAAGCATCGGAATCTAAAACTGGACTCACAAGAGATATCTAAATCATAGAAAGTGAGAGTGTCAGTTCTCTTTTACTTAAGTCGGCATTGTGCCTTTTGAATTTAATTCCGATGCAATTTCTGTGTTTCATCGTGAATAAGAAGGTCCAAGGGATACAGCAAACCTGAAGTGAAGCATCGGAATCTAAAAGTGGACTCGCAGGAGAGGTTCAAATCAGAGAAAGTGAGAGTGTCGGTCCTCTTGTACTTAAGTCGGCATTGTGCCATTTGTATTAAGTTCGGATGCAATTTCTGTGTTTCGTCGTTAGTAAGAATGTCCATGGGATACAGTGAACCGGAAGCGAAGCATCGGAATCTAAAACTGGACTCACAGCAGAGTTTCAAATCATAGAAAGTGAGAGTTTCAGTCCTCTTGTACTTAAGTCGGCATTGTGCCTTTTGTATTAAATTCTGATGCAAACTCTGTGTCTCATCGTCAATAAGAAGGTCGAAGGGATACGGTAAACCTGAAGTGAAGCATCGGAATCTAAAACTGGACTCGCAGGAGAGGTTCAATTCATAGGAAGTTAGAGTGTCAGTCCTCTTGTACTTAAGTCGGCGTGGTGCCTTTTGAATTAAATTCCGATGCAACTTCTGTGTTTCATCGTCAATAAGAAGGTGCAAGGTATACAGTAAACCTGATGTGAAGCATCGGAATCTAAAACTGGACTCACAGGATAGGTTCAAATCATAGAAAATGAGAGTGTCAGTCCTCTTTTACTTAAGTCAGCATTGTGCTTTTTCAATTTAATTCCGATGCAATTTCTGTGATTCATCGTCAATAAGAAGGTCCAAGGGATACAGTAAACCTGAAGTGAATCATCGGAATCTTAAACTGGACTCACACGAGAGGTTCAAATCATAGAAAGTGAGAGTGTCGGTCCTCTTGTACTTAAGCCGCCATTGTGCTTTCTGTATTAAATTCGGATGCAATTTCTGTGTTTCATCGTCAACATGAAGGTCCAAGGGATGCAGTAAACCTGAAGTGAAGCATCGGAATCAAAAACTGGACTCACCGGAGAGAATCAAATCATAGAATGTTAGAGTGTCACTCCTCTTGTACTTGAGTCGGTATTGTGCCTTTTCGTGAAATTCGGGTGCAATTTCTGTGTTTCATCGTCAATAAGAAGGTCCAAGGGATACAGTGAACCTAAAGTGAAATAACGGAATCTAAAACTGGACTCACAGGAGAGTTCAAATCATAGAAAGTTAGAATGTCAGTCCTCTTGTACTTAAGTCGGCATTGTGCCTTTTGTATTAAATTCGGATTCAATTTCTGTGTTTCATCGTCAATAAGAAGGTGCAAGGTATACAGTAGACCTGAAGTGAAGCATCGGAAACTAAACCTGGACTCACAGGAGAATTTCAAATCATAGAAAGTGAGAGTGTCAGTACTCTTGTACTTGAGTCGGCATTGTAGCATTTGTATTAAATTCGGATGCAATTTCTGTGTTTCATCGTCAATAAGAAGGTCCAAGCGATACAGTAAACCTGAAGTAATGCATCGGAATCCAAAATTGGACTCACACGAGAGGTTCAAATCAGAGAAAGTGAGAGTGTCAGTCCTCTTGTACTTAAGTCGGCATTCTGCAATTTGTATTAAATTCGGATGCAATTTCTGTGTTTCATCGTCAATAAGACGGTCCAAGGGATACAGTAAACCCGAAGTGAAGCATCGGAATCTAAAACTGGACTCACAGGAGATATCTAAATCATAGAAAGTGACAGTGTCAGTCCTCTTGTACGTAAGTCGGCATTGTGCCTTTAGTATTTAATTCGGGAGCAATTTCTGTGTTTCATCGTCAATAAGAAGGTCCAAGGGATACAGTAAACATGAAGTGAAGCATCAGAATCTAAAACTGGACTCACAGGAAAAGTTCAAATCATAGAAAGTGAGAGTGTCAGTCCTCTTGTACCTAAGTCTGCATTGTGGCATTTGTATTAAATTCGGATGCAATTTCTGTGTTTCATCTTCAGTAAGAAGGTCCAAGGTATACAGTAAACCTGAATTGAAGCATCAGAATCTAAAACTGGACTCACAAGAGAGATTTAAATCATAGAAAGTGTGAGTGTCAGTCCTCTTTTACTTAAGTCGGCATTGTGCATTTTGAATTTAATTCCGATGCAATTTCTGTGTTTCATCGTCAATAAGAAGGTCAAAGGGATACAGCACACCTGAAGTGAAGCATCGGAATCTAAAACTGGACTCGCAGGAGAGGTTCAAATCAGAGAATGTGAGAGTGTCAGTCCTCTTGTACTTAAGTCGGCATTATGCCATTTGTATTAAATTCGGATGCAATTTCTGTGTTTCATCGTCAATAAGAAGGTCCAAGGGATACAGTAAACCTGAAGTGAAGCATCGGAATCTAAAACTGGACTCACAGGAGATATCTAAATCATAGAAAGTGAGAGTGTCAGACCTCTTTTACTTAAGTCGGCATTGTGCCTTTTGAATTTAATTCCGATGCAATTTGTGTGTTTCATCGTAAATAAGAAGGTCCAAGGGATACAGCAAACCTGAAGTGAAGCATCGGAATCTAAAAGTGGACTCGCAGGAGAGGTTCAAATCAGAGAAAGTGAGAGTGTCGGTCCTCTTGTACTTAAGTCGGCATTGCGCCATTTGTATTAAGTTCGGATACAATTTCTGTGTTTCATCGTCAATAAGAAGGTGCAAGGTATACAGTAAACCTGAAGTGAAGCATCGGAATCTAAAACCGGACTCACAGGAGAGGTTCAAATCATAGAAAGTTTGAGTGTCAGTCCTGTTGTTCTTAAGTCGGCATTGTGCCTTTTGAATTTAATTCCGATGCAATTTCTGTGATTCATCGTCAATAAGAAGGTCCAAGGGATACAGTAAACCTGAAGTGAATCATAGGAATCTTAAACTGGACTCCCAGGAGAGGTTCAAATCATAGAAAGTGAGAGTGTCTGTCCTCTTGTACTTAAGTCGGCATTGTGCCATTTGTATTAAATTCGGATGCAATATCTGTGTTTCATCGTCAATAATAACGTCCAAGGGATACAGTAAACCTGAAGTGAAGCATCAGAATCTAAAACTGGACTCACAGGAGAGGTTCAAATCATTGAGAGTAAGAGTGTCACTCCTCTTGTACCAAGTCGGTATTGTGCCATTTGTATTAAATTGGAATGCAATTTCTATGTTTCATCGTCATTAAGAAGGTCCAAGGGATACAGTAAACCTGAAGTGAAGCATCGGAATCTAAAACTGAACTCACAGGAGAGGTTCAAATCATAGAAAGTTAGAGTGTCAGTCCTCTTGTACTTAAGACGGCATTGTGATTTTTGAATTTATTTCAGATGCAATTTCTGTGTTTCATCGTCAATAAGAAGGTCCAAGGGATACAGTAAACCTGAAGTTAAGCATCGGAATCTAAAACTGAACTCACAGGAGGGGTTCAAATCATAGAAAAATTAGAGTGTCAGTCCTCTTTTACTTAAGTCGGTATTGTGCGTTTTGAATTTAATTCCGATGCAATTTCTGTGTTTGATCGTCAATAAGAAGGTCCAAGGGATACAGTAAACCTGAAGTGAAGCATCGGAATCTAAAACTGGACTCACAGGAGAGGTTCAAATCATAGAAAGTGAGAGTGTCAGTCCTCTTGTACTTAAGTCGGCATTGTGCCATTTGTATTAAATTCGGGTGCAATTTCTGTGTCTCATCGTCAATAAGAAGGTCCAAGGGATACAGTGAACCTAAAGTGAAGCATCGGAATCTAAAACTGGACTCACAGGAGAGTTCAAATCATAGAAAGTTAGATTGTCAGTCCTCTTGTACTTAAGTCGGCATTGTGTCTTTTGTATTAAATTCGGATTCAATTTCTGTGTTTCATCGTCAATAAGAAGGTGCAAGGTAAACAGTACACCTGAAGTGAAGCATCGGGATCTAAAACTGGACTCACAGGAAAGGTTCAAATCACAGAAAGTGAAAGTGTCAGTCCTCTTGTACTTAAGTCGGCATTGTGGCATTTGTATTAAATTCGGATGCAATTTCTGTGTTTCATCGTCAATAAGAAGGTCCAAGGGAAAGAGTAAACCTGAAGTGAAGCATCTTAATCTAAAACTGGACTCACAGGAAAGGTTCAAATCATAGACATTGAGAGTATCAGTGCTCTTTTACTTAAGTCGGCATTGTGCGTTTTGAATTTAATTCCGATGCAATTTCTGTGTTTCATCGTCAATAAGAAGGTCCAAGGGATACAGTAAACCTGAAGTGAAGCATCGGAATCTAAAACTGGACTCACAGGAGAGGTTCAAATCATAGAAAGTGAGAGTGTCAGTCCTCTTGTACTTAAGTCGGCATTGTGTCATTTGTATTAAATTCGGGTGCAATTTCTGTGTTTCATCATCAATAAGAAGGTCCAAGGGATACAGTAAACCTGAAGTGAAGCATCGGAATCAAAAACTGGACTCACAGGAGAGGATCAAATCATAGAAAGTTAGAGTGTCACTCCTCATGTACTTGAGTCGGTATTGTGCCTTTTGGTGAAATTCGGGTGCAATTACTGTGTTTCATCGTCAATAAGAAGGTCCAAGGGATACAGTGAACCTAAAGTGAAACAACGGAATCTAAAACTGGACTCACAGGAGAGTTCAAATCATAGAAAGTTAGAATGTCAGTCCTCTTGTACTTAAGTCGGCATTGTGCCTTTTGTATTAAATTCGGATACAATTTCTGTGTTTCATCGTCAATAAGAAGGTGCAAGGTATACAGTAGACCTGAAGTGAAGCATCGGAAACTAAAACTGGACTCACAGGAGAGGTTGAAATCATAGAAAGTGAGAGTGTCAGAACTCTTGTACTTGAGTCGGCATTGTAGCATTTGTATTAAATTCGGATGCAATTTCTGTGTTTCATCGTCAATAAGAAGGTCCAAGCGATACAGTAAACCTGAAGTAATGCATCGGAATCTAAAACGGGACTCACAGGAGAGGTTCAAATCATAGAGAGTTAGAGTGTCACTCCTCTTGTACAAAGTTGGTATTGTGCCATTTGTATTAAATTCGGATGCAACTTCTGTGTTTCATCGTCAATAAGAAGGTCCAAGGGATACAGTAAACCTGAAGTGAAGCATCGGAATCTTAAACTGGACTCACAGGAGAGGTTTAAATCATAGAAAGTTAGAGTGTCTGTCCTCTTGTACTTAAGTCGGCATTGTACCTTTTGTATTAAATTCGGTTGCAAACTCTGTGTTTCATCGTCAATAAGAAGGTCCAAGGGATACAGCAAACCTGAAGTGAAACATCGGAATCTAAAACTGGACTCACAGGAGAGGTTCAAATCATAGAAAGTGAGAGTGTCAGTCCTCTTTACTTAAGTCGGCATTGTGCATTTTGAATTTAATTCCGATGCAATTTCTGTGTTTCATCGTCAATAAGAAGGTGCAAGGTATACAGTAAACCTGAAGTGAAGCATCGGAATTTAAACCGGACTCACAGGAGAGGTTCAAATCATAGAAAGTGAGAGTGTCAGTCCTCTTCTACTTAGGTCGGCATTGTGCCTTTTGAATTTAATTCCGATGCAATATTTGTGTTTCATCGTCAACAAGGAGGTCCAAGGGATACAGTAAACCTGAAGTGAAGCATCGGAATCTAAAACTGTACTCACAGGAGAGATTCAAATCATAGAATGTTAGAGTGTCACTCCTCTTGTACTTAAGTCGGTATTGTGCCTTTTGCATTAAATTCGGATGCAATTTCTGTGTTTCATCGTCAATAAGAAGGTCCAAGGGATACAGTGAACCTTTAGTGAAGCATCGGAATCTAAAACTGGACTTGCAGGAAAGGTTCAAATCATAGAATGTTAGAGTGTCAGTCCTCATTTACTTAAGTCGGCATTGTGCCTTTTGTATTAAATTCCGATGCAATTTCTGTGGTTCATCGTCAATCAGAAGGTGCAAGGTATACAGTATACCTAAAGTGAAGCATCGGAATCTGAAACTGGACTCACAGGAGATATTCAAATCATAGAAAAAGAGAGTGTCAGTCCTCTTGTACTTAAGTCGCCATTGTGCCTCTTGTATTAAATTCGGATGCAATTTCTGTGTTTCATCGTCAATAAGAAGGTCCAAGGGATACAGTAATCCTGAAGTGAAGCATCGGAATCTAAAACTGGACTCACAGGAGAGGTTCGAATCATAGAAAGTTAGAATGTCAGTCCTCTTGTACTTTAGTCGGCATTGTGCTTCTTGTATTAAATTCGGATGCAATTTCTGTGTTTCATCGTCAATAAGAAGGTCCAAGTGATACAGTAAACCTGAAGTGAAGCATCGGAAGCTAAAACTGGACTCACAGGAGTGGTTCAAATCATAGAAAGTGAGAGTGTCAGTCCTCTTGTACTTAAGATGCCATTGTGATTTTTGTGTTAAATTCGGAAGCAATTTCTGTGTTTCATCGTCAATAAGAATGTCCAAGGGATACAGTAAACCTTGAAGTGAAGCATCGGATTCTTTAACTGGACTCACAGGAGAGGTTCAAATCATAGAAAATTAGAGTGACAGTCCTCTTGTACTTAAGTCGGCATTGTACCTTCTGTATTAAATTCGGAAGCAAACTCTGTGTTTCATCGTCAATAAGAAGGTCCAAGGGATACAGTAAACCTGAAGTGAAGCATCGGAATCTAAAACTGGACTCACAGGAGAGGTTCAAATCATAGAAAGTGAGAGTATCAGTCCTCTTGTACTTAAGTCGGCATTGTGCCTTTTGAATTTAATTGCGATGCAATTCCTGTGTTTCATCGCCAATAAGAAGAAGCAGGGTATACAGTGAACCTGAAGTGAAGCATCGGAATCTAAAACTGGACTCACGGGAGAGGTTCAAATCATAGAAAATGAGAGTGTCAGTCCTCTTGTACTTAAGTCGGCATTGTGGCATTTGTATTAAATTCAGATGCAATTTCTGTGTTTCATCGTCAATAAGAAGGTCCAAGGGATACAGTAAACCTGAAGTGAAGCATCGGAATCTAAAACTGGACTCGCAGGAGCGGTTCAAATCATAGAAAGTTAGAGTGTCACTCCTCTTGTACTTGAGTTGGTATTGTGCCTGTTGTTTTAAATTCGGGTGCAATTTCTGTGTTTCATCGTCAATACGAAGCTCCAAGGGATACAGTAAACCTGAAGTGAAGCATCGGAATCTAAAACTGGACTCACAGGAGAGGTTCGAATCATAGAAAATTAGAATGTCAGTCCTCTTGTACTTTAGTCGGCATTGTGCTTTTTGTATTAAATTCGGACGCAATTTCTGTGTTTCATCGTCAATAAGAAGGTTCAAGGTATACAGTAAACCTGAAGTTAAGCATCGGAATCTAAACCTGGACTCACAGGAGAGGTTCAAATCATAGAAAATGAGAGTGTCAGTCCTCTTGTACTTAAGTCGGCATTGCGGCATTTGTATTAAATTCGGATGCAATTTCTGTGTTTCGTCGTCAATAAGCAGGTCCTAGGGATACAGTAAACCTGAAGTGAAGCATCGGAATCTAAAACTGGACTCACAGGAGAGGTTCAAATCATAGAAAGTGAGAGTGTCAGTCCACTTGTACTTAAGCCGCCATTGTGATTTGTGTATTAAATTCGGATGCAATTTCTGTGTTTCATCGTCAATTAGAAGGTCCAAGGGATACAGTAAACCTGAAGTGAAGCATCGGAATCTAAAAATGAACTCACAGGAGAGGTTCAAATGATAGAAAGTGAGAGTGTCTGTCCTCTTGTACTTAAGTCGGCTTTGTACCTTTTGCATTAAATTCGGTTGCAAACTCTGTGTTTCATCGTCAATAAGAAGGTCCCAGGGATGCAGCAAACCTGAAGTGAAACATCGGAATCTAAAACTGGACTCACAGGAGCGGTTCAAATCATAGAAAATGAGAGTGTCAGCCATCTTTACTTAAGTCGGCATTTTGTCTTTTGAATATAATTCCGATGCAATTTTTGTGTTTCATCGTCAATAAGAAGGTCCCAGGGATACAGCAAACCTGAAGTGAAACATCGGAATCTAAAACTGTACTCACAGGAGAGATTCAAATCATAGAAAGTTAGAGTGTCACTCCTCTTGTACTTAAGTCGGTATTGGGCCTATTGTATTAAATTCGGATGCAATTTCTGTGTTTCATCGTCAATAAGAAGGTCCAAGGGATACAGTAAACCTTAAGTGAAGAATCGGAATCTAAAACTGGACTTGCAGGAGAGGTTCAAATCATAGAATGTTAGAGTGTCAGTCCTCTTTTACTTAAGTCGGCATTGTGCCTTTTGTATTAAATTCGGATGCAATTTCTGTGTTTCATCGTCATTAAGAAGGTCCAAGGGATACAGTAAACCTGAAGTGAAGCATCAGAATCTAAAACTGGACTCACAGGAGAGGTTCAAATCATAGAAAGTTAGAGTGTCAGTCCTTATTTACTTAACTCGGCATTGTGCCTTTTGTATTAAATTCCGATGCAATTTCTGTGTTTCATCGTCAATCAGAAGGTGCAAGGTATACAGTAAACCTAAAGTGAAACATCGGAATCTGAAACTGGACTCACAGGAGAGGTTCAAATCATAGAAAGAGAGAGTGTCAGTCCTCTTGTACTTAAGTCGCCATTGTGCCTCTTGTATTAAATTCGGATGCAATTTCTGTGTTTCATCGTCAATCAGAATGTCCAAGGGATACAGTAAACCTGAAGTGAAGCATCGGAATCTACAACTGGACTCACAGGAGAGGTTCAAATTATAGAAAGTGAGAGTGTCAGTCCTCTTGTACTTAAGTCGCCATTGTGATTTTTGTATTAAATTCGGAAGCAATTTCTGTGTTTCATCGTCAATAAGAAGGTCCAAGGGATACAGTAAACCTTGAAGTGAAGCATCGGATTCTTTAACTAGACTCACAGGAGAGGTTCAAATCATAGATAGTTAGAGTGACAGTCCTCTTGTACTTAAGGCGGCATTGTACCTTTTGTATTAAATTGGGATGCAAACTCTGTGTTTCATCGTCAATAAGGAGGTCCAAGGTATACAGTAAACCTGAATTGAAGCATCGGAATCTAAAACTGGGCTTACAGGAGAGGTTCAAATCATAGAAAGTGAGAGTGTCAGTCCTGTTGTACTTAAGTCGCCATTGTGATTTTTGTATTAAATTCGGATGCTATTTCTGTGTTTCATCGTCAATAAGAAGGTCTAAGGGATACAGTAAACCTGAAGTGAAGCTTCGGAATCTTAAACTGCACTCACAGGACAGATTCAAAACATAGAAAGTTAGAGTGTCAGTCCTCTTGTACTTAAGTCGGCATTGTACCTTTTGTATTGAATTCGGATGCTAACTCTGTGTTTCATCGTCAGTAAGAGGGTCCAAGGGATACAGTAAACCAGAAATGAAGCATCGAAACCTAAAACTGGAATCACAGGAGAGGTTCAAATCTAAAAAAGTTTGAGTGTCAGTCCTCTTGTTCTTAAGTCGGCATTGTGCCTTTTGTATTAAATTCGGATGCAAAATCTGTGTTTCATCGTCAATAAGAAGGTCCAACGGATACAGTAAACCTGATGTGAAGCATCGGAATCGAAAACTGGACCCACAGGAGAGGTTCAAATCATAGAAAGTAAGAGTGTCAGTCCTCTTGTACTTAAGTCGGCATTGAATCTTTTGTATTAAATTCCGATGCAATTTCTGTGTTTCATCGTCAATAAGTAGGTCCAAGGGATACAGTAAACATGAAGTGAAGCATCGGAATCTAAAACTGGACTCACAGGAGATATTCAAATCATAGAGAGTTAAATTGTCACTCCTCTTGTACATAAGTCGGTATTGTGCCTTTTGTATTAAATTCGGATGCAATTTCTGTGTTTCATCGTCAATAAGAAGGTCCAAGGGATACAGTAAACCTTAAGTGAAGCATCGGAATCTAAAACTGGACTCACTGGACAGGTTCAAATCATAGAAAGTTAGAGTGTCAGTCCTCTTTTACTTACGTCGGCATTGTGCCTTTTGTATTAAATTCCGATGCAATTTCTGTGTTTCATCGTCAATCAGAAGGTGCAAGGTATACAGTAAACCTGAAGTGAAGCATCGGAATCTAAAACTGGACTCACAGGAGAGGTCCAAATAATAGAAAGTGAGAGTGTCAGGCCTCTTGTACTTAAGTCGGCATTGTGATATTTGTATTAAATTTGGAGAATATTTCTGTGTTTCATCGTCAATAAGAAAGTCCAAGGGATACAGTAAACCTGAAGTGAAGCATCGGAACCTAAAACTGGACTCACAGGAGAGGTTCAAATCATAGAAAGTTAGAATGTCGGTCCTCTTGTACTTAAGTCGGCATTGTGATTTTTGTATTAAATTCGGATGCAATTTGTGTGTTTCATCGTCAATAAGAAGGTCCAAGGGATACAGTAAACCTGTAGTGAAGCATCGGAATCTAAAACTGGACTCACAGGAGAGGTTCAAATCATAGAAAGTAAGAGTGTCAGTCCTCTTGTACTTAAGTCGGCATTGAATCTTTTGTATTAAATTCGGATGCAAACACTGTGTTCCATCGTCAATAAGAAGGTCCAAGTGATACAGTAAACCTGAAGTGAAGCATCGGAATCTAAAACTGGACTCACAGGAGAGGTTCAAATCATAGAAAGTTAGAATGTCAGTCCTCTTGTACTTAAGTCGCCATTGTGTTTTTTGTATTAAATTCGGATGCAATTTCTGTGTTTCATCGTCAATAAGAAGGTGCAAGGGATACAGTAAACCTGTAGTGAAGCATCGGAATCATAAACTGGACTCACAGGAGAGGTTCAAATCATAGAAAGTAAGAATGTCAGTCCTCTTGTACTTAAGTCGGCATTGAACCTTTTGTATTAAATTCGGATGCAAACACTGTGTTTCATCGTCAATAAGAAGGTCCAATGGATACAGTAAACCTGAAGTGAAGCTTAGGAATCTAAATTGGACTCACAGGAGAGGTTCAAATCATAGAAAGTGAGAGTGTCAGTCCTCTTGTACTTAAGTCGGCATTGTGCCTTTTGAATTTAATTCCGATGCAATTTCTGTGTTTCATCGACAATAAGAAGCTGCAAGGTATACAGTAAACCTGAAGTGAAGCATCGGAATCTGAAACTGGACTCACAGGAGAGGTTCAAATCATTGAAAGTGAGAGTGTCAGTCCTCTTGTACTTAGGTCGATATTGTGCCTTTTGTATTAAATTCGGATCCAATTTCTGTGTTTCATCGTCAATAAGAAGGTCCAATTGATACAGTAAATCTGAAGTGAAGCATCGGAATCTAAAACTGGACTCACAGGAAAGGTTCAAATCATAGAAAGTGACAGTGTCAGTCCTCTTATACTTAAGTCGGCATTGTGATATTTATATTAAATTAGGATAAAATTTCTGTGTTTCATCGTCAATCAGATGGTCAAAGGTATACAGTAAACCTGAAGTGAAGCATCGGAATCTAAAACTGGACTCACAGGAGAGTTTCAAATCATAGTAAGTTAGAGTGTCACTCCTCTTGTGCTTAAGTCGCCATTGTGTTTTTTGTATTAAATTCGGATGCAATTTCTGTGCTTCATCGTCAATAAGAAGGTGCAAGGGATACAGTAAACCTGTAGTGAAGCATCGGAATCATAAACTGGACTCACAGGAGAGGTTCAAATCATAGAAAGTAAGAATGTCAGTCCTCTTGTACTTAAGTCGGCATTGAAACTTTTGTATTAAACTCGGAAGCAAACACTGTGTTTCATCGTCAATAAGAAGGTCCAATGGATACAGTGAACCTGAAGTGAAGCTTAGGAATCTAAATTGGACTCACAGGAGAGGTTCAAATCATAGAAAGTGAGAGTGTCAGTCCGCTTGTACTTAAGTCGGCATTGTGCCTTTTGAATTTAATTCCGATGCAATTTCTGTGTTTCATCGACAATAAGAAGCTGCAAGGTATACAGTAAACCTGAAGTGAAGCATCGGAATCTGAAACTGGACTCACAGGAGAGGTTCAAATCATTGAAAGTGAGAGTGTCAGTCCTCTTGTACTTAGGTCGCCATTGTGCCTTTGGATTAAATTCGGATCCAATTTCTGTGTTTCATCGTCAATAAGAAGGTCCAAGGGATACAGTAAACCTGAAGTGAAGCATCGGAATCTAAAACTGGACTCACAGGAGGGGTTCAAATCATAGAAATTTAGAGTGTCAATACTCTTGTACTTAAGTCGGCATTGTGCCTTTTGTATTAAATTCGGATGCAAACTCTGTGTTTCATCGTCAATAAGAAGGTCCAAGTGATACAGTAAACCTGAAGTGAAGCATCGGAATCTAAAACTGGTCTCACAGGAGAGATTCAAATCATAGAATGTTAAAGTGTCACTCCTCTTGTACATAAGTCGGTATTGTGCATTTTGTATTAAATTCGGATGCAATTTCTGCGTTTCATCGTCAATAAGAAGGTCCAAGGGATACAGTAAACCATAAGTAAAGAATCGGAATCTAAAACTGGACTCACTGGAAAGGTTCAAATCATAGAAAGTTAGAGGGTCAGTCCTCTTTTACTTAAGTCGGCATTGTGCCTTTTGTATTAAATTCGGATGATATTTCTGTGTTTCATCGTCAATATGAAGGTCCATGGGATTCAGTAAACCTGAAGTGAAGCATCAGAATCTAAAACTGGACTCACAGGAGAGGTTCAAATCATACAAAAGAGAGTGTCAGTCCTATTGTACTTAAGTCGCCATTACGCCTTTTGTATTAAATTCGGATGCAATTTCTGTGTTTCATCGTCAATAAGAAGGTCCAAGGGATACAGTAAACCTGAAGTGAAGCATCGGATTCTTAGACTGGACTCACAGGAGAGGTTCGAATCATAGAAAGTTAGAGTGTCAGTCCTCTTGTACTTAAGTCGGCATTGTACCTTTTGTATTTAATTCGGATGCAAACTCTGTGTTTCATCGTCAGTAAGAAGGTCCAAGGGATACAGCAAACCTGAAGTGAAGCATCGGAATCTAAAACTGGACTCACAAGAGAGGTTCAAATCATAGAAAGTGAGAGTGTCAGTCCTCTTGTACTTAGGTCGGCATTGTGCCTTTTGAATTTAATTCCGATGCAATTGCTTTGTTTCATCGTCAATAAGAAGGTGCAAGGTATACAGTAAACCTGAAGTGAAGCATCGGAATCTAAAACTGGACTCACAGGAGAGGTTCAGATAATAGAATGTGAGAGTGTCAGTCCTCTTCTACTTAGGTCGGCATTGTGCCTTTTGAATTAAATTCCGATGCAATTTCTGTGTTTCATTGTCAATAAGTAGGTCCAAGGGAAACAGTAAACATGAAGTGAAGCATCGGAATCTAAAACTTGACTCACAGGAGAGATTCAAATCATAGAATGTTAAAGTGTCACTCCTCTTGTACATTAGTCGGTATTGTGCATTTTGTATTAAATTCGGATGCAATTTCTGCGTTTCATCGTCAATAAGAAGGTCCAAGGGATACAGTAAACCTTAAGTAAAGAATCGGAATCTAAAACTGGACTCACAGGAGAGGTTCAAATCATAGAAAGTGAGAGTGTCAGTCCTCTTGTACTTAAGTCGGCATTGTGCCATTTGTATTAAATTTGGATAAAATTTCTGTGTTTCATCGTCAATCAGATGGTCATAGGTATACTGTAATTCTGAAGTGAAGCATCGGAATCTAAAACTGGACTCACAGGAGAGGTTCAAATCATAGAAAGTTGGAGTGTCACTCCTCTTGTACTTAAGTCGGTATTGTGCCATTTTTATTACATTCGGATGCAATTTCTGTGTTTCATCGTCAATAAGAAAGTCCAAGGGATACAGTAAACCTGAAGTGAAGCATCGGAATCTAAAACTGGATTCACAGGAGAGGTTCAAATCATAGAAAGTTAGAATGTCAGTCCTCTTGTACTTAAGTCGGCATTGTGTCTTTTGTATTAAAATCGGATGCAATTTCTGTGTTTCATCGTCAATAAGAAGGTACAAGGTGTACAGTAAACCTGAAGTGAAGCATCGGAATCTAAAACTGGACTCACAGGAGAGGTTCAAATCATAGAAAGTGAGAGTGTCAGTCCTCTTGTACTTAAGTCGGCATTGTGGCATTTGTATTAAATTCGGATTCAATTTCTGTGTTTCATCGTCAATAAGAAGGTCCAAGGGATACAGTAAACCTGAAGTGACGCATCGGAATCTAACACTGGACTCACAGAAGAGTTTCAAATCATAGAAAGTGAGAGTGTCAGTCCTCTTGTACTTAAGTCGGCATTGTGCCTTTTGAATTTAATTCCGATGCAATTTCTGTGTTTCGTCGTCAATAAGAAGGTGCCAGGTATACAGTAAACCTGAAGTGAAGCATCGGAATCTGAAACTGGACTCACAGGAAAGGTTCAAATCATAGAAAGTGAGAGTGTCAGTGCTCTTGTACTTAAGTCGGCATTGTGCCTTTTGTATTAAATTCCGATGCAATTTCTATGTTTCATCGTCAATAAGAAGGTGCAAGGTATACAGTAAACCTGGAGTGAAGCATCGGAATTGAAAACCGGACTCACAGGAGAGGTTCAAATCATAGAAAGAGAGAGTGTCAGTCCTCTTGTACTTAAGTCGGCATTGTGCTAATTGTATTAATTTCGATTGCAATTCCTGTGTTTCATAGTCAATAAGAAGGTTCAAGGGATACAGTAAACCTGAAGTGAAACATCGGAGTCTAAAACTGGACTCACAGGAGAGATTCAAATCATAGAAAGTTAGAGTGTCACTGCTCTTGTACTTAAGTCGGTATTGTGCCTTTTGTATTAAATTCGGATGCAATTTCTGTGTTTTATCGTCAATAAGATGGTCCAAGGTATACAGTAAAACTGAAGTGAAGCATCGGAATCTAAAACTGGACTTGCAGGAGAGGTTCAAATCATAGAAAGTTAGAGTGTCAGTCCTCTTATACTTAAGTCGGCATTGTGCCTTTTGTATTAAATTCGGATGATATTTCTGTGTTTCATCGTCAATATGAAGGTCCAAGGGATACAGTAAACCTGAAGTGAAGCATCAGAATCTAAAACTGGACTCACAGGAGAGGTTCAAATCATACAAAAGAGAGTGTGTCAGTCCTATTGTACTTAAGTCGCCATTACGCCTTTTGTATTAAATTCGGATGCAATATTGTGTGTTTCATCGTCAATAAGAAAGTCCAAGGGATACAGTAAACCTGAAGTGAAGCATCGGATTCTTAAACTGGACTCACAGGAGAGGTTCGAATCATAGAAAGTTAGAGTGTCAGTCCTCTTGTACTTAAGTCGGCATTGTACTTTTTGTATTTAATTCGGATGCAAGCTCTGTGTTTCATCGTCAGTAAGAAGGTCCAAGGGATACAGCAAACCTGAAGTGAAGCATCGGAATCTAAAACTGGACTCACAAGAGAGGTTCAAATCATAGAAAGTGAGAGTGTCAGTCCTCTTGTACTTAGGTCGGCATTGTGCCTTTTGAATTTAATTCCGATGCAATTTCTTTGTTTCATCGTCAATAAGAAGGTGCAAGGTATACAGTAAACCTGAAGTGAAGCATCGGAATCTAAAACTGGACTCACAGGAGAGTTTCAAATAATAGAAAGTGAGAGTGTCAGTCCTTTTC
The DNA here is from genome assembly GCF_021461395.2 of Schistocerca americana. Taxonomy (NCBI): domain Eukaryota; kingdom Metazoa; phylum Arthropoda; class Insecta; order Orthoptera; family Acrididae; genus Schistocerca; species Schistocerca americana. The sequence goes on along the minus strand of NW_025726609.1, from coordinate 675,993 downwards.
TACTTAGGTCGGCATTGTGCCTTTTGAATTAAATTCCGATGCAATTTCTGTGTTTCATTGTCAATAAGTAGGTCCAAGGGATACAGTAAACATGAAGTGAAGCATCGGAATCTAAAACTGGACTCACAGGAGACATTCAAATCATAGAATGTTAAAGTGTCACTCCTCTTGTACATAAGTCGGCATTGTACCTTTTATATTTAATTCGGATGCAAGCTCTGTGTTTCATCGTCAGTAAGAAGGTCCAAGGGATACAGTAAACCTTAAGTGAAGAATCGGAATCTAATACTGGACTCACTGGAAAGGTTCAAATCATAGAAAGTTAGAGTGTCAGTCCTCTTTTACTTAGGTCGGCATTGTGCCCTTTGTATTAAATTCCGATGCAATTTCTATGTTTCATCGTCAATCAGAAGGTGCAAGGTATACAGTAAACCTGAAGTGAAGCATCGGAATCTAAAACTGGACTCACAGGAGAGGTTCAAATCATAGAAAGTGAGAGTGTCAGTCCTCTTGTACTTAAGTCGCCATTGTGCCTTTTGTATTAAAATCGGATGCAATTTCTGTGTTTCATCGTCAATAAGAAGGTGCAAGGTATACAGTAAACCTAAAGTGAAGCATCGGATTCTAAAACTGGACTCACAGGAGAGGTTCAAATCATAGAAAGTGAGAGTGTCAGTCCTCTTGTACTTAAGTCGGCATTGTGGCATTTGTATTAAATTCGGAATCAATTTCTGTGTTTCATCGTCAATAAGAAGGTCCAAGGGATACAGTAAACCTGAAGTGATGCATCGGAATCTAACACTGGACTCACGGAAGAGTTTCAAATCATAGAAAGTGAGAGTGTCAGTCCTCTTGTACTTAAGTCGCCATTCTGATTTTTGTATTAAATTCGGATGCAATTTCTGTGTTTCATCGTCAATTAGAAGGTCCAAGGGATACAGTAAACCTGTAGTGAAGCATCGGAATCCAAAACTTGACTCACAGGAGAGTTTCAAATCATAGAATGTTAGAGTGTCAGCCGTCTTGTACTTAAGTCGGCATTGAATCTTTTGTATTAAATTCGGATGCAAACACTGTGTTTGATCGTCAATAAGAAGGTCCAAGGGATACAGTAAACCTGAAGTGAAGCTTCGGAATCTAAAACTGGACTCACAGGAGAGGTTCAAATCATAGAAAGTGAGAGTGTCAGTCCTCTTGTACTTAAGTCGGCATTGTGCCTTTTGAATTTAATTCCGATGCAATTTCTGTGTTTCGTCGTCAATAAGAAGGTGCCAGGTATACAGTAAACCTGAAGTGAAACATCGGAATCTAAAATTGGACTCACGGGAGAGATTCAAATCATAGAAAGTTAGAGTGTCACTGCTCTTGTACTTAAGTCGGTATTGTGCATTTTGTATTAAATTCGGATGCAATTTCTGTGTTTTATCGTCAATAAGAAGGTCCAAGGTATACAGTAAACCTGAAGTGAAGCATCGGAATCTAAAACTGGACTTGCAGGAGAGGTTCAAATCATAGAAAGTTAGAGTGTCAGTCCTCTTTTACTTAAGTCGGCATTGTGCCTTTTGTATTAAATTCGGATGAAATTTCTGTGTTTCATCGTCAATAACAAGGTCCAAGGGATACAGTAAACCTGAAGTGAAGCATCAGAATCTAAAACTGGACTCACAGGAGAGGTTCAAATCATAGAAAGAGAGAGTGTCAGTCCTCTTGTACTTAAGTCGCCATTGTGCCTTTTGTATTAAATTCGGATGCAATTTCTGTGTTTCATCGTCATTAAGAAGGTCCAAGGGATACAGTAAACCTGAAGTGAAGCATCGGATTCTTAAACTGGACTCACAGGACAGGTTCAAATCATAGAAAGTTAGTGTGTCAGTCCTCTTGTACTTAAGTCGGCATTGTACCTTTTGTATTAAATTCGGATTCAATCTCTGTGTTATCAGAAGGTGCAAGGTATACAGTAAACCTGAAGTGAAGCATCGGAATCTAAAACTGGACTCACAGGAGAGGTTCAAATCACAGAAAGTGAGAGTGTCAGTCCTCCTGTACTTAAGTCGGCATTGTGCCATTTGTATTACATTCGGATGCAATTTCTGTGTTTCATCGTCAATAAGAAGGTGCAAGGTATACAGTAAACCTAAAGTGAAGCATCGGAATCTAAAACTGGACTCACAGGAGAGGCTCAAATCATAGAAAGTGAGAGTGTCAGTCCTCTTGTACTTAAGTCGGCATTGTGGCATTTGTATTAAATTCGGATGCAATTTCTGTGTTTCATCGTCAATGAGAAGGTCCAAGGGATACAGTAAACCTGAAGTGATACGTCGGAATCTAAAACTGGACTCACAGAAGAGTTTCAAATCATAGAAAGTGAGAGTGTCAGTCCTCTTGTCTTTAAGTCGCCATTGTGATTTTTGTATTTAATTCGGATGCAATTTCTGTGTTTCATCGTCAATAAGAAGGTCCAAGGGATACAGTAAACCTGTAGTGAAGCATCGGAATCTAAAACTTGACTCACAGGAGAGTTTCAAATCATAGAATGTTAGAGTGTCAGCCCTCTTGTACTTAAGTCGGCATTGAACCTTTTGTATTAAATTGGGATGCAAACACTGTGTTTCATCGTCAATAAGAAGGTCCAAGGAATACAGTAAACCTGAAGTGAAGCTTCGGAATCTAAAACTGGACTCACAGGAGAGGTTCAAATCATAGAAAGTGAGAGTGTCAGTCCTCTTGTACTTAAGTCGGCATTGTGCCTTTTGATTTTAATTCCGATGCAATTTCTGTGTTTCATCGTCAATAAGAAGGTGCAAGGTATACAGTAAACCTGAAGTGAAGCATCGGAATCTGAAACTGGACTCACAGGAAAGGTTGAAATCATTGAAAGTGAGAGTGCCAGTCCTCTTGTACTTAAGTCGGCATTGTGCCTTTTGTATTAAATTCCGATGCAATTTCTATGTTTCATCGTCAATAAGAAGATGCAAGGTATACAGTAAACCTGAAGTGAAGCATCGGAATCTAAAACTGGACTCAAAGGAAAGGTTCAAATCATAGAAAGTTAGAATGTCAGTCCTCTTGTACTTAAGTCGCCATTGTGTTTTTTGTATACAAATTCGGATGCAGTTTCTGTGTTTCATCGTCAATAAGAAGATGCAAGGTATACAGTAAACCTGAAGTGAAGCATCGGAATCTAAAACTGGACTCAAAGGAAAGGTTCAAATCATAGAAAGTTAGAATGTCAGTCCTCTTGTACTTAAGTCGCCATTGTGTTTTTTGTATACAAATTCGGATGCAGTTTCTGTGTTTCATCGTCAATAAGAAGGTGCAAGGTATACAGTAAACATGAAGTGAAGCATCGGAATCTAAAACTGGACTCACAGAAGAGGTTCAAATCATAGTAAGGGACAGTGTCAGTCCTCTTGTACTTAACTCGGCATTGTGCCTTTTTTATTAAATTCAGATGCCATTTCTGTTTTTCATCGACAATAAGAAGGTCCAAGGGATACAGTAAACCTGAAGGTAAGCATCGGAACCTAAAACTGGACTCACAGGAGAGGTTCAAATCATAGAAAATGAGAGTGTCGGTCCTCTTGTACTTAAGTCGGCATTGTGCCTTTCGTATTATATTCAGATGCAATTTCTGTTTCATCGTCAATAAGAAGGTGCAAGGTATACAGTAAACCTGTAGTGAAGCATCGGAATCAAAAACTGGACTCACAGGTGAAGTTCAAATCATAGAAAATTAGAGTGTCAGTCCTCTTGTACTTAAGTCGGCATTGTGTCTTTTGAATATAATTCCGATACCATTTCTGTGTTTCATCGTCAATACGAAGGTGCAAGGTATACAGTAAACCTGAAGTGAAGCATCGTAGTCTAAAACTGGACTCACAGGAGAGGTTCAAATAATAGAAAACGAGAGTGTCAGTCCTCTTGGACTTAAGTCGGTATTGTGCCTTTTGTATTAAATTCGGATGCCATTTCTGTGTTTCATCGACAATAAGAAGGTTTAAGGGATACAGTAAACCTGAAGTGAAGCATCGGAATCTGAAACTGGACTCACAGGAGAGGTTCAAATCAGAGAAAGTTAGAGTGTTATTCCTCTTGTACTTAAGTCCGCATTGTGCCTCTTGTATAAAATTCGCATGCCAACTCTGTGTTTCATCGTCAATAAGAAGGTCCAAGGGATACAGTAAACCTGGAAGTGAAGCATACCGAATCTAAAACTGGACTCACAGGAGGGGTTTAAATCATACAAAGTGAGAGTGCCAGTCCTCTTTTACTTAAGTCGGCATTGTGCCTTTTGTATTAAATTCCAATGCAATTTCTGTGCTTCATCGTCAATAAGAAGGTCCAAGGGATACAGTAAACCTGAAGTGAGGCATCGGAATCTAAAACTGGACTCACAGGAGAGGTTCAAATCATAGTAAGAGAGAGGGTCAGTCCTCTTTTACTTAAGTCAGCATTGTGCCTTTTGTATTAAATTCAGATGCAATTTCTGTGTTTCATCGTCAATAAGAAGGTCCAAGGAATACAGTAAACCTGAAGTGAAGCATCAGAATCTAAAACTGGACTCACAGGAGAGGTTCAAATCACAGAAAGTGAGAGGGTCAGTCCTCTTTTACTTAAGTCGGCATTGTGCCTTTTGTATTAAATTCGGATGGAATTTCTGTGTTTCATCGTCAATAAGAAGGTGCAAGGCATACGGTATACCTGATGTGAAGCATCGGAATCTAAAACTGGACTCACAGGAGAGGTCCAAATAATAGAAAACGAAAGTGTCAGTCCTCTTGGACTTAAGTCGGCATTGTGCCTTTTGTATTAAATTCGGATGCCATTTCTGTGTTTCATCGACAATAAGAAGGTCCAAGGGATACAGTAAACCTGAAGTGAAGCATCGGAATCTAAAACTGGACTCACAGGAGAGGTTCAAATCATAGAAAGTAAGAGTGTCAGTCTTCTTGTACTTAAGTCGGCATTGTGCCTTTTGTATTATATTCGGATGCAATTTCTGTGTTTCATCGTCAATAAGAAGGTGCAAGGTATACAGTAAACCTGTAGTGAAGCATCGGAATCTAAAACTGGACTCACAGGAGAGGTTCAAATCATAGAAAGTTAGAGTGTCAGTCCTCTTGTACTTAAGTCAGCATTGTGTCTTTTGAATATAATTCCGATGCCATTTCTGTGTTTCATCTTCAGTAAGAAGGTGCAAGGTATACAGTAAACCTGAAGTGAAGCGTTGGAGTCTAAAACTGGACTCACAGGAGAGGTTCAAATCACAGAAAGTGAGAGTGTCAGTCCTCTTTTACTTAAGTCGGCATTGTGCCTTTTGTATTAAATTCGGAGGCAATTTCAGTGTTTCATAGTCAAGAAGAAGGTGCATGGTATACAGTAACCCTGAAGTGAAGCATCGAAATCTAAAACTGGACTCACAGGAGAGGTTCTAATCATAGAAAGTTAGATTGTCAGTCCTCTTGTATTTAAGTAGGTATTGCGCCTTTTAATTTTAATTCCGGTGCAATTTCTGTGTTTCATCGTTAATAAGGAGGAGTAAGGTATACAGTAAACCTGAAGTGAAGCATCGGAATCTAAAACTGGGCTCACAGGAGGGGTTTAAATCATAGAAAGTGAGAGTGCCAGTCCTCTTTTACTTAAGTCGGCATTGCGCCTTTGGTATAAAGTTCCGATGCAATTTCTGTATACAGTAATCCTGAAGTGAAGCATCGGAATCTAAAACTGGAGTCACAGGAGAGGTTCAAATCATAGAAAGGAGAGTGTCAGTCCTTTTGTACTTAAGTCGGCATTGTGCCTTTTGGATTAAATTCGGATGCAATTTCTGTATTTCATCGTCAATAAGAAGGTCCAAGGGATACAGTAAACCTGAAGTGAAGCATCGGTACCTAAAACTGGACTCACAAGAGAGGTTCAAATCATAGAAAGGAGAGTGTAAGTCCTCTTGTACTTAAGTCGGCTTTGTGCCTTTTGTATTAAATTCGGATGCAATTTCTGTGTTTCATCGTCAATAAGAAGGTGCAAGGTATACAGTAAACATGAAGTGAAGCATCGGAATCTAAAACTGGACTCACAGAAGAGGTTCAAATCATAGAAAGGGACAGTGTCAGTCCTCTTGTACTTAAGTCGACATTGTGCCTTTTTTATTAAATTCGGATGCAATTTCTGTGTTTCATCGTCAATTAGAAGGTCCAAGGGCTACAGTTAACCTGAATTGAAGCATCGGAATCTAAAACTGGACTCACAGGAGGCGTTCAAATCATAGATAGTTAGAGTGTCAGTCCTCTCGTACTTAAGTCGGCATTGTGCCTTTTGAATTTAATTCCGATGCAATTTCTGTGTTTCATCGTCAACAAGAAAGTGCAAGGTATACAGTAAACCTGAAGTGAAGCATCGGAATCTGAAACTGGACTCACAGGAGAGGTTCAAATCATAGAAAGTTAGAGTGGCAGTCCGCTTGTATTTAAGTCGGCATTGTGCCTTTTAATTTTAATTCCGGTGCAATTTCTGTGTTTCATCGTCAATAAGAAGTTCCAAGGGATACAGTAAACTTGAAGTGAAGCATTGGAAATTAACCTGGACTCACAGGAGAGGTTAAAATTATAGAAAGAGAGAGTGTCAGTCCGCTTGTAGTTAAGTCGGCTTGTGCCTTTTGTATTTAATTCGGATGCAATTTCTGTATTTCATCGTCAATAAGAAGGTGCAAGGTATACAGTAAACCTATAGTGAAGCATCGGAATCTAAAACTGGACTCACAGGAGAGGTTCAAATCATAGAAAGTTAGAGTGTCAGTCCTCTTGTATTTAAGTCGGCATTGTGCCTTTTAATTTTAATTCCGGTGCAATATCTGTGTTTCATCGTTAATAACAAGGAGCAAGGTATACAGTAAACCTGAAGAGAAGCATCGGAGTCTAAAACTGGACTCACAGGAGAGGTTCAAATCACAGAAAGTGAGAGTGTCAGTCCTCTTTTACTTAAGTCGGCATTGTGCCTTTCGTATTAAAGTCCGATACAATTTCTGTGTTTCATCGTCAATAAGTAGGCCAAAGGGATACAGTAAAACTTAAGTGAAGCATCGGAATCTAAAACTGGACTCTCAGGAGAGGTTCAAATCATAGAAAGAGAGAGTGTCAGTCCTCTTTTAATTAAGTCGGCATTGTGCCTTTTGTTTTAAATTCGGATGCAATTTCTGTGTCTCACCGTCAATAAGAAGGTCCAAATGATACAGTAAACATGAACTGAAACATCGGAATCTAAAACTGGACTTACAGGAGAGGTTCAAATTATAGAAAGAGAGAGTGTCAGTCCGCTTGTACTTAAGTCGGCATTGTTCCTTTTGTATTAAATTCGGATGCAATTTCTGTATTTCATCGTCAATAAGAAGGTCCAAGGGATACAGTAAACCTGACGTGAAGCATCGGTATCTAAAACTGGACTCACAAGAGAGGTTTGAATCACTGAAAGGGAGGGTGTCAGTCCTCTTATACTTCAGTCAGCATTGTGCCTTTTGTATTAAATTCGGATGCAATTTCTGTGTTTCATCGTCGATAAGAAGGTGCAAGGTATACAGTAAACATGAAGTGAAGCATCAGAATCTAAATCTAGACTCACAGGAAAGGTTCAAATAATAGAAAGTGAGAGTGTCAATCCTCTTTTACATAAGTCGGCACTGCGCCTTTTGTATTAAATTCGGATGCAATTTCTGTATTTCATCGTCAATAAGGACATCCAAGGGGTACAGTAAACCTGAAGTGAAGCATCGGAATCTAAAACTGGACTCACATTAGAGGTTCAAATCATAGGAAGTGAGAGTGTCAGTCCTCTTGTACTTAAGCCGGCATTGTGCCTTTTGTTTTAAATTCGGATGCAATTTCTGTGTTTCACCGTCAAAAAGAAGGTCCAAATGATACAGTAAACATGAAGTGAAGCATCGGAATCGATAACTGGACTCACAGGAGAGGTTCAAATCACAGAAAATGAGAGTGTCAGTCTTCTTTAACTTAAGTCGGTATTGTGCCTTATGTATTAAATTCGGTTGCAATTTCTGTCTTTCATCGTCAATAAGTAGGTCCAAGGGATACAGTAAACCTGAAGTGAAGCATCGGAATCTAAAACTGGACACACGGGAGGGGTTTAAATCATAGGAAGTGAGAGTGCCAGTCCTCTTTTACTTAAGTCGGAATTGTGCCTTTTGTATTAAGTTCCGATGCAGTTTCTGCGTTTCATCGGCAATAAGAATGTGCAAGGTATACAGTAAACCTGAAGTGAAGCATCGGAATCTAAAACTGGACTCACAGGAGAGGTTCAAATCATATAAAGAGATAGTGTCAGTTCTCTTTTACTTAAGTCGGCATTGTGCCTTTTGTATTAAATTCCGATGCAATTTCTGTATTTCATCGTCAATAAGAAGGTCCAAGGGATACAGTAAACCTGAAGTGAAGCATCGGAATCTAAAACTGGACTCACGGGAGAGGTTCAAATCATAGAAAGAGAGAGTGTCAGCCCTCTCTTACTAAAGTCGGCATTGTGCCTTTTGTATTAAATTCAGATGCAATTTCTGTGTTTCATTGTCAATAAGAATGTCCAAGGGATGCAGTAAACATGAAGTAAAGCATCGGAATCTAAAACTGCACTCACAGGAGAGGTTCAAATTATAGAAAGGGAGAGTGTCAGTCCGCTTGTACCTCAGTCGGCATTGTGCCTATTATATTACATTCGGATGCAATTTCTGTATTTCTTCGTCAATAAGAAGGTTCAAGGGATACAGTGAACCTGAAGTGAAGCATCGGAATCTAAAACTGGACTCACAGGAGAGGTTCAAATCATAGAAAGGGAGAGAGTCAGTCCTCTTGTACTTATGCCGGCATTGTGCCTTTTTTATTAAATTCGGATGCAATTTCTGGGTTTCATCGTCAATTAGAAGGTCCAAGGGCTACAGTAAACCTGATGTGAAGCATCGGAATCTAAAACTGGACACGCAGGAGGGGTTCAAATCATAGATAGTTTGAGTGTCAGTCCTCTTGTACTTAAGTCGGCATTGTGGCTTTTCAATTTAATTCCGATGCAATTTCTGTGTCTCATCGCCAATAAGAAAGCGCAAGGTATACAGTAAACCTGAAGTGAAGCATTGGAATTTAAAACTGGACTCAAAGGAGAGGTTCAAATCATAGAAAATGGGAGTGTTAGTCCTCATTTACTTAAGTCGGCATTGTGCCTTTTGTATTAAATTCGGATGCAATTACTTTGTTTCATCGTCAATAAGAAGGTCCAAGAGATACAGTAAACCTGAAGTAAAGCATCGGAATCTTAAACTGGACTCACAGGACAGGTTCAAATCATAGAAAGTGAGAGTGTCAGTCCTCATGTACTTATGTCGGCATTGTGCCTTTTGTATTAAATTCCGATGCAATTTCTGTGTTTCATCGTCAATAAGGAGGTGCAATGTATACAGTAAACCTGAAGTGACGCACCGGAAACTAAAACTGGACTCTCAGGAGAGGTTCAAATCATAGAAAGTTTGAGTGTCAGTCCTCTTGTACTTAAGTCGGCATTGAGCCGTTTGGATTAAATTCGGATGCAATTTCTGTGTTTCATCGTCAATAAGAAGGTCCAAGGTATACAGTAAACCTGAAGTGAAGCATCAGAATGTAAAACTGGACTCACAGGAGAGGTTCAAATCTTAGAAAGTTAGAGTGTCAGCCCTCTTGTACTTAAGTCGGCATTGTGCCTTTTGTATTTAATACCAATGCAATTTCTGTGTTTCATCGTCAATAAGTAGGTGCAAGGTATACAGTAAACCTGAAGTGAAGCATCGGAATCTAAAACTGCAATCACAGGAGAGGTTCAAATCATAGAGAGTTAGAGTGTCAGTCCTCATGTACTTAAGTCGGCATTGTGCCTTTTGAATTTAATTCCGATGCAATTTCTGTGTTTCATCGTCAATACGAAGGTGCAAGGTATACAGTAAACCTGAAGTGAAGCATCGCAATGTAAAACTGGACTCACAGGAGAGGTTCAAATCATAGAAAGTTAGAATGTCAGTCCTCTTATACTTAAGTCGGCATTGTGCCTTTTGAATTTAATTCCGATGCAATTTTTGTGTTTCATCGTCAATAAGAAGGTGCAATGTATACAGTAAACCTGAAGTGACGCATCAGAATCTAATACTGGACTCTCAGGAGAGGTTCAGATCATAGATAGTTTGAGCGTCAGTCCTCTTGTACTTAAGTCGGCATTGTGCCTTTTATATTAAGTTCGGATGCAATTTCTTTGTTTCATCGTCTATAAGAAGGTCCAAGGTATACAGTAAACCTGATGTGAAGCATGGGAATCTAAAACTGGACTCACAGGAGAGGTTCAAATCTTAGAAAGTTAGAGTGTCAGTTCTCTTGTACTTAAGTCGGCATTGTGCCTTTTGAATTTAATACCGATGCAATTTCTGTGCTTCATCGTCAATATGTAGGTGCAAGGTATACAGTAAACCTGAAGTGTAGCATCGGAATCTAAAACTGGACACACAGGAGAGGTTCAAATCACAGAAAGTGAGAGTGTCAGTCCTCTTTTACTTAAGTCGGCATTGTGCTTTTCGTATTAAATTCGGATGCAATTTCTGAGTTTCATCGTCAATAAGAAGGTGCAAGGTATACAGTAAACCTGAAGTGAAGCATCGGAATCTAAAACTGGACACACAGGAGAGGGTCAAATAATAGATAACGAGAGTGTCAGTCCTCTTGGACTTAAGTCGGTATTGTGGATTTTGTATTAAACTCGGATGACATTTCTGTGTTTCATCGTCAATAAGATGGTACAAGGGATACAGTAAACCCGAAGTGAAGCATCGGAATCTAAAACTGGGCTCACAGTAGGGGTTCAAATCATAGATAGTTAGAGTGTCAGTCCTTTTACACTTAAGTCGATATTGGGTCTTTTGAATTTAATTCGGATGCAAGTCTGTGTTTGATCGTCAATAAGAAGGTGCAAGGTATACAGTAAACCTAAAGTGAAGCATCGGAATCTAAAACTGGTCTCACAGGAGAGGTTCAAATCATAGAGAGTTAGAGTGTCAGTCCTCATGTACTTAAGTCGGCATTGTGCATTTTGAATTAAATTCCGATTCAATTTCTGTGTTTCATCGTCAATAGGAAGGTGCAAGGTATACAGTAAACCTGAAGTGAAGCATCGGAATGTAAAACTGGACTCACAGGAGAGGTTCAAATCATCGAAAGTTAGAGTGTCAGTCCTCTTATACTTAAGTCGGTTTGTGCCTTTTGAATTAAATTCCGATGCAATTATTGTGTTTCATCGTCAATAAGACGGTGCAAGGTATACGGTAAACCTGAAGTGAAGCATCCGGATCAAAAACTGGACTCACAGGAGAGGTTCAAATCATGGAAAGTAAGAGTGTCAGTCCTCTTGTACTTAAGTCAGCATTGTGCCTTTTATATTAAATTCGGATGCAATTTCTGTGTTTCATCGTGAATAAGGAGGTACAAGGGATACAGTAAACCTGAAGTGAAGCATCGGAATCTAAGACTGGACTCACAGGAGAGGTTTAAATCATAGAAAGTGAGAGTGTCAGTCCTCTTGTACTTAAGTCGGCATTGTGCCTTTTGTATTAAATTCGGATGCAATTTCTGTGTTTCATCGTCAATAAGAATGTCCAAGGAATACAGTAAACCTGAAGTGAAGCATCGGAATCTAAAACTGGACTCACAGGAGAGGTTCAAATCATAGAATTATAGAATGTCAGTCCTCTTGTACTTAAGTCGGCATTGTGCCTTTTGTATTAAAATCGGATGCAATTTCTGTGTTTCATCGTCAAAAAGAAGATCCAATGTATACAGTAAACCTGAAGTGAAGAATCGGAATCTAAAACTGGACACACAGTAGAGGTTCAAATCTTAGAAAATTAGAGTGTCAGTCCTCTTGTACTTTAGTCGGCATTGTGCCTTTTGAATTTAATTCAGATGCGATTTCTGTGTTTCATCGTCATTAAGAAAGTGCAAGGTATACAATTAACCTGAAGTGAAACATCGGATCTAAAATTGGACTCACAGGAGAGGTTCAATTCATAGAAAGTGAGGGTGTCAGTCCTCTTTTACTTAAGTCGGCTTTGTGCTTTTTGAATCAAATTCGGATGCAATTTCTGTGTTTCATCGTCAACAAGAAGGTCCAAGGGATACAGTAAACGTGAAGTGAAGCATCAGAATCTAAAACTGGACTCACAGGAGAGGTTCAAATCACAGAAAGATAGAGTGGCCGTCCTCTTGTAATTCAGTCGGCATTGTGGCTTTTGAATTCAATTCCGATGCAATTTCTGTGTTTCATCGGCAATAAGAAGGTCCAAGGGATACAGTAAACCTTAGGTGAAGCATCGGAATCTAAAACTGGACTTACAGGAGAGGTTCAAATCATAGATAGTTAGAGTGTCAGTCCTCTTTCACTGAAATCGGCATTGTGCCTTTTGTATTAAATTCCAATGCAATTTATGTGTTTCACCGTCAATAAGAAGGTACAAGGTATACAGTAAACCAGAAGTGAAGCATTGGAATCTAAAACTGGACACACAGGAGAGGTTCAAATCATAGAAAGAGAGAGTGTCAGTCCTCTTTTACTTAAGCCGGCATTGCGCCTTTTGTATTAACTTCCGTTGCAATATCTGTGATTCATCGTTAATAAAAAGGTCCAAGGGATACAGTAAACCTGAAGTGAAGCATCGGAATCTAAGACTGGACTCACAGGAGAGGTTTAAATCATAGAAAGTGAGAGTGTCAGTTCTCTTGTACTTAAGTCGGCATCGTGCCATTTGTATTAAATACGGATGCAATTTCTGTATTTCATCGTCAATAAGAAGGTCCAAGGGATACAGTAAACCTGAAGTGAAGCATCGGAATCTAAAACTGGACTCACAGGAGAGGTTCAAATCATAGGTAGTTAGAGTGTCAGTCCTCTTGTACTTAAGTTGGCATTGTGACTTTTGTATTAAATTCCGATGCAATTTCTGTACTTCATCGTCAATAAGATGGTCCAAGGGATACAGTTAACCTCAAGTGAAGCATCGGAATCTAAAACTGGACTCACAGGAGAGGTTCAAATCATAGAGAGAGAGAGTGTCAGTCCTCTTTTACTTGAGTCGGCATTGAGCCTTTTGAATTTAATTCTGATGCAATTTCTGTGTTTCATCGTCAATAAGACAGTGCATGGTATACAATAAACCTGAAGTGAAGCATCGGAATCTAAAACAGGACTCACAGGAGTGGTTCAAATCATAGAATGGGAGAGTGTCAGTCCTCTTGTATTTAAGGCGGCATTGTGCATTTTTTTATTTAATTCGGACGCAATTTCTGTGTTTCATCGTCAATAAGAAGGTCCAAGGGATACAGTATACCTGAAGTGAAGCATCGGAATCTAAAACTGGACTCACAGGAGAGGTTCAAATCATAGAAATTTAGAGTGCCAGTCCTCTTGAACTTAAGTCGGCATTGTGCCTTTTGTATTTAATTCGGATGCAAACTCTGTGTTTCATCGTCAATAATAAGGTCCAAGGTATACAGTAAACCAGAAGTGAAGCATCGGAATCTAAAACTGGACTCACAGGAGAGGTTCAAATCATACAAAGAGAGAGTGTCAGTCCTCTTTTACTTAAGCCGGCATTGTGCCTTTTGTATTAAGTTCCGTTGCAATTTCTGTGTTTCATCGTCAATAAAAAGGTCCAAGGAATACACTAAACCCGAAGTGAAGCATCGGAATCTAAAACTGGACTCAATGGAGAGGTTGAAATCATTGAAAGAGAGAGTGTCAGTCCTCTTTTACTGAAAACGGCATTGTGCCTTTTAAATTTAATTCCGATTCCATTTTTTGTGTTTCATCGTTAATAAGAAGGTGCAAGTTATACAGTAAACCTGAAGTGAAGCATCGGAATCTAAAACTGGACTCACAGGAGAGGTTCAAATCTAAGAAAGTTTGAGTGTCAGTCCTCTTGTACTTAAGTCAGCATTGTGCCTTTTGAATTTAATTCCGATGCAATTTCTGTGTATCATCGTCAATAAGAAGGTGCAAGGTATACAGTAAACCTGAAGTGAAGCATCGGAATCTAAAACTGGACTCACAGGAGAGGTTCAAATCGTAGAGAGATAGAGTGTCAGTCCTCTCGTACTTAAGTCGGTATTGTGCTTTTTAAATTTAATTCCGATTCAATTTTTTGTGTTTCATCGTCAATAAGAAGGTGCAAGGTATACAGTAAACCTGAAGTGAAGCATCGGAATCGAAAACTGGACTCACTGGAGAGGTTCAAATCATAGAAAGAGAGAGTGTCAGTCCTCTTTTACTTATGTCGGCATTGTGCCATTTGTATTAAATTCGGATGCAATTTCTGTGTTATATTGTCAATAAGAAGGTCCAAGGGATACAGTAAACCTGAAGTGAAGCATCGGAATCCAAAACTGGACTCACAGGAGAGGTTCAATTCATAGAATGTTAGAATGTCAGTCCTCTTGTACTTAGGTCGGCATTGTGCCTTTTGTATTAAAATCGGATGCAATTTCTGTGTTTCATCGTCAAAAAGAAGGACCAATGTATACAGTAAACCTGAAGGGAAGAATCGGAATCTAAAACTGGACTCACAGTAGAGGTTCAAATCTTAGAAATTTAGAGTGTCAGTCCTCTTGTACTTAAGTCGGCATTGTGCCTTTTGAATTTAATTCAGATGCGATTTCTGTGTTTCATCGTCAATAAGAAGGTCCAAGGGATACACTAAACCTGAAGTGAAGCATCGGAATCTAAAACTGGACTCAAAGGAGAGGTTCAAATCATTGAAAGAGAGAGTGTCAGTCCTCTTTTACTTAAAACGGCATTGTGCCTTTTAAATTTAATTCCGATTCCATTTTTTGTGTTTCATCGTCAATAAGAAGGTGCAAGGTATACAGTAAACCTGAAGTGAAGCATTGGAATCTAAAACTGGACTCACAGGAGAGGTTCAAATCGTAGAGAGTTAGAGTATCAGTCCTCTCGTACTTAAGTCGGCATTGTGCCTTTTAAATTTAATTCCGATTCAATTTTTTGTGTTTCATCGTCAATAAGAAGGTGCAAGGTATACAGTAAACCTGAAGTGAAGCATCGGAATCTAAAACTGGACTCACTGGAGAGGTTCAAATCATAGAAAGAGAGAGTGTCAGTCGTCTTTTACTAATGTCGGCATTGTGCCATTTGTATTAAATTCGGATGCAATTTCTGTGTTTCATCGTCAATAAGAAGGTCCAAGGAATACAGTAAACCTGAAGTGAAGCATCTGAAATTAAAACTGGACTCACAGGAGAGGTTCAAATCATAGAATGTTAGAATGTCAGTCCTCTTGTACTTAAGTCGGCATTGTGCCTTTTGTATTAAAATCGGATGCAATTTCTGTGTTTCATCGTCAAAAAGAAGGTCCAATGTGTACAGTAAACCTGAAAGGAAGAATCGGAATCTAAAACTGGACTCACAGTAGAGGTTAAAAACCTAGAAAGTTAGAGTGTCAGTCCTCTTGTACTTAAGTCGGCATTGTGCCTTTTGAATTTAATTCAGATGCGATTTCTGTGTTTCATCGTCATTAAGAAAGTCCAAGTATTACAATTAACCTGAAGTGAAACATCGGAATCTAAAATTGGACTCACAGGAGAGGTTCAATTCTTAGAAAGTGAGAGTGTCAGTCCTCTTCTACTTAAGTCGGCTTTGTGCTTTTTGAAACAAATTCGGCTGCAATCTCTGTGTTTCATCGTCAACAAGAAGGTCCAAGGGATACAGTAAACCTTAAGTGAAGCATCGGGATTTAAAACTGGACTCACAGGAGAGGTTCAAATCATAGATAGTTAGAGTGTCAGTCCTCTTTTACTGAAATCGGCATTGTGCCATTTGTATTAAATTCCAATGCAATTTCTGTGTTTCACCGTCAATAAGAAGGTACAAGGTATACAGTAAACCAGAAGTGTAGCATCGGAATCTAAAACTGGACTCACAGGAGTGGTTCAAATCATAGGTAGTTAGAGTGTCAGTCCTCTTGTACTTAAGTCGGCATTGTGTCCTTTGAATTTAATTCCGAAGCAATTTCTGTGTTTCATCGTCAATAAGAAGGTGCAAGGTATACAGTAAACCTGAAGTGAAGCATCGGAATCTAAAACTGGACCCACAGGAGAGGTTCAAATCATAGAAAGTGAGAGTGTCAGTCCTCTTGTACTTAATTCGGCATTGTGCCTTTTGTATTAAATTCCGATGCAATTTCTGTATTTCATCGTCAATAAGAAGGTCGAAGGAATACAGGAAACCTGAAGTGAAGCATCGGAATCTAAAACTGGACTCACAGGAGAGGTTCAAGTCATAGAAAGTGAGAGTGTCAGTCCTCTTGTACTTAATTCGGCATTGTGCCTTTTGTATTAAATTCCGATGCAATTTCTGTGTTTCATCGTCAATAAGAAGGAGCAAGGTATACAGTAAACCTGAAGTGAAGCATCGGAATCTAAAACTGGACTCACAGGAGAGGTTCAAATCATAGAAAGAGAGAGTGTCAGTCCTCTTGTACTTAAGTCGGTATTGTGCCGTTTGAATTTAATTCCGATGCAATTTCTGTGTTTCATCGTCAATAAGAAGGTCCAAGGTATACAATAAACCTGAAGTGAAGCATCGGAATCTAAAACTGGGCTCAGAGGCGAGGTTCAAATCATAGAAATTGAGAGTGTCTGTCCTCTTGTACTTAAGTTGGCATTGTGCCTTTTGTATTAAATACCGATGCAATTTCTGTATTTCATCGTCAATAAGAAGGTCCAAGGGATACAGTTAACCTCAAGTGAAGCATCGGAATCTAAAACTGGACTCACAGGAGAGGTTCAGATCATAGAGAGAGAGAGTGTCAGTCCTCTTTTACTTGAGTCTGCATTGTGTCATTTGAATTTAATTCTGATGCAATTTCTGTGTTTCATCGTCAACAAGACGGTGCAAGGTAAACAATAAACCTGAAGTGAAGCATCGGAATCTAAAACAGGACTCACAGGAGTGGTTCAAATCATAGAATGGGAGAGTGTCAGTCCTCTTGTACTTATGGCGGCATTGTGCATTTTTTTTTAAATTCGGAAGCAATTTCTGTGTTTCATCGTCAATAAGAAGGTCCAAGGGATACAGTAAACCTGAAGTGAAGCATCGGAATCTAAAACCGGACTCACAGGAGAGGTTCAAATCATAGAAAGTTAGAGTGCCAGTCCTCTTGAACTTAAGTCGGCATTGTGCCTTTTGTATTTAATTCGGATGCAAACTCTGTGTTTCATCGTCAATAATAAGGTCCAAGGTATACAGTAAACCAGATGTGAAGCATCGGAATCTAAAACTGGACTCACAGGAGAGGTTCAAATCATAGAAAGAGAGAGTGTCAGTCCTCTTTTACTTAAGCCGGTATTGTGCCTTTTGTATTAAGTTCCGTTGCAATTTCTGTGTTTCATCGTCAATAAAAAGGTCCAAGGGATACACTAAACCTGAAGTGAAGCATCGGAATCTAAAACTGGACTCAAAGGAGAGGTTCAAATCATAGAAAGAGAGTTTGTCAGTCCTCTTTTACTTAAAACGGCATTGTGCCTTTTGTATTTAATTCGGATGCAATTTCTGTGTTTCATCGTCAATAAGAAGGTCCATGGGATACAGTAAACCTGAGGTGAAGCATCGGTATCTACAACTGGACTCACAGGAGAGGTTTATGTCATAGAGAGAGAGAGTGTCAGTCCTCTTTTACTTGAGTCGGCATTGTGCCTTTTGTATTAAATTCGGATGCAATTTCTGTATTGCATCGTCAATAAGAAGGTCCAAGGGATACAGTAAACCTGAAGTGAAGCATTAAAATCTAAAACTGGACTCGCAGGTGAGGTTCAAATCATAGAAAGTGAGAGTGTCAGTCCTCTTGTACTTAAGTCGGCATTGTGCCTTTTGTATTAAATTCCGATGAAATTTCTGTATTTCATCGTCAATAAGAAGGTCCAAGGGATACAGTAAACCTTAAGTGAAGCATCGGAATCTAAAACTGGACTCACAGGAGAGGTTCAAATCATAGATAATTAGAGTGCCAGTCCTCTTGTACTTAAGTCGGCATTGTGTCTTTTGAATTTAATTCCGATGCAAACTCTGTGTTTCATCGTCAATAAGAAGGTGCAAGGTATACAGTAAACCTGATGTGAAGCATCGGAATCTAAAAGTGGACTCACAGGAGAGGTTCAAATCATAGAAAGAGAATGTCAGTCCTCTTGTACTTAAGTCGGCATTGTGACTTTTGTATTAAATTCCGATGCAATTTCTGTGTTTCATCGTCAATAAGAAGGTGCAAGATATACAGTAAACCTGAAGTGAAGCATCGGAATCTAAAACTGGAATCACATGAGAGGTTTAAAATTATTAGAATGAGAGAGTGTCTGTCCTCTTTTACTTAAGTCGGCATTGTGTCTGTTGTTTTAAATTAGGATGAAATTTCTGTGTTTCATCGTCAATAAGAAGGTCCAAGGGATACAGTAAACCTGAGGTGAAGCATCGGTATCTAAAACTGGACTCACAGGAGAGGTTTATGTCATAGAAAGAGAGAGTGTCAGTCCTCTTTTACATGAGTCGGCATTGTGCCTTTTGTATTAAATTGGGATGCAATTTCTGTATTTCATCGTCAATAAGAAGGTCCAAGGGATACAGTAAACCTGAAGTGAAGCATCGGAATCTAAAACTGGACTCACAGGAGAGGTTCAAATCATAGGAAGTGAGAGTGTCAGTCCGCTTGTACTTAAGTCGGCATTGTGCTTTTGTATTAAATTCCGATGCAATTTCTGTATTTCATCGTCAATAAGAAGGTCCAAGGGATACAGTAAACCTGAAGTGAAGCATCGGAATCTAAAACTGGACTCACAGGAGAGGTTCAATTCATAGAAAGTGAGATTGTCAGTCCTCTTTTACTTAAGTCGGCTTTGTGCTTTTTGAATCAAAATCGGATGCAATTTCTGTGTTTCATCGTCAATAAGACAGTGCATGGTATACAATAAACCTGAAGTGAAGCATCGGAATCTAAAACAGGACTCACAGGAGTGGTTCAAATCATTGAATGGGAGAGTGTCAGTCCTCTTGTACTTAAGGCGGCATTGTGCATTTTTTTATTAAATTCGGACGCAATTTCTGTGTTTCATCGTCAATAAGAAGGTCCAAGGGATACACTAAACCTGAAGTGAAGCAATGGAATCTAAAACTGGACTCAAAGGAGGGGTTCAAATCATTGAAAGAGAGAGTGTCAGTCCTCTTTTACTTAAAACGGCAATGTGCCTTTTAAATTTAATTCCGATTCCATTTTTTGTGTTTCATCGTCAATAAGAAGGTGCAAGGTATACAGTAAACCTGAAGTGAAGCATTGGAATCTAAAACTGGACTCACAGGAGAGGTTCAAATCGTAGAGAGTTAGAGTATCAGTCCTCTCGTACTTAAGTCGGCATTGTGCCTTTTAAATTTAATTCCGATTCAATTTTTTGTGTTTCATCGTCAATAAGAAGGTGCAAGGTATACAGTAAACCTGAAGTGAAGCATCGGAATCTAAAACTGGACTCACTGGAGAGGTTCAAATCATAGAAAGAGAGAGTGTCAGTCGTCTTTTACTAATGTCGGCATTGTGCCATTTGTATTAAATTCGGATGCAATTTCTGTGTTTCATCGTCAATAAGAAGGTCCAAGGAATACAGTAAACCTGAAGTGAAGCATCTGAAATTAAAACTGGACTCACAGGAGAGGTTCAAATCATAGAATGTTAGAATGTCAGTCCTCTTGTACTTAAGTCGGCATTGTGCCTTTTGTATTAAAATCGGATGCAATTTCTGTGTTTCATCGTCAAAAAGAAGGTCCAATGTGTACAGTAAACCTGAAGGGAAGAATCGGAATCTGAAACTGGACTCACAGTATAGGTTAAAACCCTAGAAAGTTAGAGCGTCAGTCCTCTTGTACTTAAGTCGGCATTGTGCCTTTTGAATTTAATTCAGATGCGATTTCTGTGTTTCATCGTCATTAAGAAAGTCCAAGTATTACAATTAACCTGAAGTGAAACATCGGAATCTAAAATTGGACTCACAGGAGAGGTTCAATTCTTAGAAAGTGAGAGTGTCAGTCCTCTTCTACTTAAGTCGGCTTTATGCTTTTTGAATCAAATTCGGCTGCAATCTCTGTGTTTCATCGTCAACAAGAAGGTCCAAGGGATACAGTAAACCTTAAGTGAAGCATCGGGACTTAAAACTGGACTCACAGGAGAGGTTCAAATCATAGATAGTTAGAGTGTCAGTCCTCTTTTACTGAAATCGGCATTGTGCCTTTTGTATTAAATTCCAATGCAATTTCTGTGTTTCACCGTCAATAAGAAGGTACAAGGTATACAGTAAACCAGAAGTGAAGCATCGGAATCTAAAACTGGACTCACAGGAGTGGTTCAAATCGTAGGTAGTTAGAGTGTCAGTCCTCTTGTACTTAAGTCGGCATTGTGTCCTTTGAATTTAATTCCGAAGCAATTTCTGTGTTTCATCGTCAATAAGAAGGTGCAAGGTATACAGTAAACCTGAAGTGAAGCATCGGAATCTAAAACTGGACCCACAGGAGAGGTTCAAATCATAGAAAGTGAGAGTGTCAGAACTCTTGTACTTAATTCGGCATTGTGCCTTTTGTATTAAATTCCGATGCAATTTCTGTATCTCATCGTCAATAAGAAGGTCGAAGGAATACAGGAAACCTGAAGTGAAGCATCGGAATCTAAAACTGGACTCACAGGAGTGGTTCAAGTCATAGAAAGTGAGAGTGTCAGTCCTCTTGTACTTAATTCGGCATTGTGCCTTTTGTATTAAATTCCGATGCAATTTCTGTGTTTCATCGTCAATAAGAAGGAGCAAGGTATACAGTAAACCTGAAGTGAAGCATCGGAATCTAAAACTGGACTCACAGGAGAGGTTCAAATCATAGAAAGAGAGAGTGTCAGTCCTCTTGTACTTAAGTCGGTATTGTGCCGTTTGAATTTAATTCCGATGCAATTTCTGTGTTTCATCGTCAATAAGAAGGTCCAAGGTATACAATAAACCTGAAGTGAAGCATCGGAATCTAAAACTGGGCTCAGAGGCGAGGTTCAAATCATAGAAATTGAGAGTGTCTGTCCTCTTGTACTTAAGTTGGCATTGTGCCTTTTGTATTAAATACCGATGCAATTTCTGTATTTCATCGTCAATAAGAAGGTCCAAGGGATACAGTTAACCTCAAGTGAAGCATCGGAATCTAAAACTGGACTCACAGGAGAGGTTCAGATCATAGAGAGAGAGAGTGTCAGTCCTCTTTTACTTGAGTCTGCATTGTGTCATTTGAATTTAATTCTGATGCAATTTCTGTGTTTCATCGTCAATAAGACGGTGCAAGGTATACAATAAACCTGAAGTGAAGCATCGGAATCTAAAACAGGACTCACAGGAGTGGTTCAAATCATAGAATGGGAGAGTGTCAGTCCTCTTGTACTTATGGCGGCATTGTGCATTTTTTTTTAAATTCGGAAGCAATTTCTGTGTTTCATTGTCAATAAGAAGGTCCAAGGGATACAGTAAACCTGAAGTGAAGCATCGGAATCTAAAACCGGACTCACAGGAGAGGTTCAAATCATAGAAAGTTAGAGTGCCAGTCCTCTTGAACTTAAGTCGGCATTGTGCCTTTTGTATTTAATTCGGATGCAAACTCTGTGTTTCATCGTCAATAATAAGGTCCAAGGTATACAGTAAACTAGATGTGAAGCATCGGAATCTAAAACTGGACTCACAGGAGAGGTTCAAATCATAGAAAGAGAGAGTGTCAGTCCTCTTTTACTTAAGCCGGTATTGTGCCTTTTGTATTAAGTTCCGTTGCAATTTCTGTGTTTCATCGTCAATAAAAAGGTCCAAGGGATACACTAAACCTGAAGTGAAGCATCGGAATCTAAAACTGGACTCAAAGGAGAGGTTCAAATCATAGAAAGAGAGAGTGTCAGTCCTCTTTTACTTAAAACGGCATTGTGCCTTTTGTATTTAATTCGGATGCAATTTCTGTGTTTCATCGTCAATAAGAAGGTCCATGGGATACAGTAAACCTGAGGTGAAGCATCGGTATCTACAACTGGACTCACAGGAGAGGTTTATGTCATAGAGAGAGAGAGTGTCAGTCCTCTTTTACTTGAGTCGGCATTGTGCCTTTTGTATTAAATTCGGATGCAATTTCTGTATTGCATCGTCAATAAGAAGGTCCAAGGGATACAGTAAACCTGAAGTGAAGCATTAAAATCTAAAACTGGACTCGCAGGTGAGGTTCAAATCATAGAAAGTGAGAGTGTCAGTCCTCTTGTACTTAAGTCGGCATTGTGCCTTTTGTATTTAATTCGGATGAAATTTCTGTATTTCATCGTCAATAAGAAGGTCCAAGGGATACAGTAAACCTTAAGTGAAGCATCGGAATCTAAAACTGGACTCACAGGAGAGGTTCAAATCATAGATAGTTAGAGTGCCAGTCCTCTTGTACTTAAGTCGGCATTGTGTCTTTTGAATTTAATTCCGATGAAAACTCTGTGTTTCATCGTCAATAAGAAGGTGCAAGGTATACAGTAAACCTGATGTGAAGCATCGGAATCTAAAAGTGGACTCACAGGAGAGGTTCAAATCATAGAAAGAGAATGTCAGTCCTCTTGTACTTAAGTCGGCATTGTGACTTTTGTATTAAATTCCGATGCAATTTCTGTGTTTCATCGTCAATAAGAAGGTGCAAGATATACAGTAAACCTGAAGTGAAGCATCGGAATCTAAAACTGGAATCACATGAGAGGTTTAAAATTATTAGAATGAGAGAGTGTCTCTCCTCTTTTACTTAAGTCGGCATTGTGTCTTTTGTTTTAAATTAGGATGTAATTTCTGTGTTTCATCGTCAATAAGAAGGTCCAAGGGATACAGTAAACCTGAGGTGAAGCATCGGTATCTAAAACTGGACTCACAGGAGAGGTTTATGTCATAGAAAGAGAGAGTGTCAGTCCTCTTTTACGTGAGTCGGCATTGTGCCTTTTGTATTAAATTGGGATGCAATTTCTGTATTTCATCGTCAATAAGAAGGTCCAAGGGATACAGTAAACCTGAAGTAAAGCATCGGAATCTAAAACTGGACTCACAGGAGAGGTTCAAATCATAGGAAGTGAGAGTGTCAGTCCGCTTGTACTTAAGTCGGCATTGTGTCTTTTGTATTAAATTCCGATGCAATTTCTGTATTTCATCGTCAATAAGAAGGTCCAAGAGATACAGTAAACCTGAAGTGAAGCATCGGAATCTAAAACTGGACTCACAGGAGAGGTTCTAATCATAGATAGTTAGAGTGTCAGTCCTCTTGTACTTATGTCGGCATTGTGTCTTTTATATTTAATTCCGATACAATTTCTGTGTTTCATCGTCAATAAGAAGGTGCAAGGTATACAGTAAACCTGAAGTGAAGCATCGGAATCTAAAACTGGACTCACAGGAGAGGTTCAAATCATAGAAAGTGAGAGTGTCAGTCCTCTTGTACTTAAGTCGGCATTGTGCCTTTTGTATTAAATTCGCATGCAATTTCTGTGTTTCATCGTCAATAAGAAGGTGCAAGGTATACAGTAAACCTGTAGTGAAGCATCGGAATCTAAAACTGGACTCACAGGAGTGGTTCAAATCATAGAAAGAGAGAGTGTCTGTCCTCTTTTACTTAAGTCGGCATTGTGCCTTTTGTATTAAATTCCGAAGCAATTTCTGTGTTTCATCGTCAATAAGAAGATGCAAGGTATACAGTAAACCTGAAGTGAAGCATCGGAATCTAAAACTGGACTCACAGGAGAGGTTCAAATCATAGAAAGTGAGAGTGTCAGTCCTCTTGTACTTAAGTCGGCATTGTAACTTTTTAATTAAATTCGGATGCAATTTCTGTGTTTCATCGACAATAAGAAGGTCCAAGGGATACAGTAAACCTGAAGTGAAGCATCGGAATCTAAAACTGGACTCACAGGAGAGGTTCAAATTATAGAAAGTTAGAGTGTCAGTCCTCTTGTACTTAAGTCGGCATTGTGCCTTTTGTATTATATTCGGATGAAATTTCTGTGTTTCATCGTCAATTAGAAGGTCCAAGGGATACAGTAATCCTGAAGTGAAGCATCGGAAGCTAAAACTGGACTCACAGGAGAAGATCAAATCATAGAAAGTCAGAGTGTCAGTATTCCTGTACTTAAGTCGGCATTGTGAATTTTGTATTAAATTCCGATGCAATTTCTGTGTTTCATCGTCAATAAGATGGTGCAAGATATACAGTAAACCTGAAGTGAAGCATCGGAATCTAAAACTGGAATCACATGAGAGGTTTAAAATTATTAGAAAGAGGGAGTGTCTGTCCTCTTTTACTTAAGTCGGCATTGTGTCTTTTGTATTAAATTCGGATGCAATATCTGTATTTCATCGTCAATAAGAAGGTCCAAGGTATACAGTAAACCTGAAGTGAAGCATCGGAAGCTAAAACAGGACTCACAGGAGAGGTTCAAATCATAGAAAGTCAGAGTGTCAGTCCTCTTGTACTTAAGTCGACATTCTGCCTTTTGTATTAAATTCCGATGCAATTTCTGTATTTCATCGTCAATAAGAAGGTCCAAGGGATACAGTAAACCTGAAGTGAAGCATCGGAATCTAAAACTGGACTCACAGGAGAGGTTCAAATCATAGAAAGTGAGAGTGTCAGTCCTCTTGTACTTAAGTCGGCATTGTGCCTTTTGTATTAAATTCGGATGCAATTTCTGTATTTCATCGTCAATATGAAGGTCCAAGGGATACAGTAAACCTGAAGTGAAGCATCGGAATCTAAAACTGGACTCAGAGGCGAGGTTCAAATCATAGAAAGTGAGAGAGTCAGTCCTCTTGTATTTAAGTTGGCATTGTGCCTTTTGTATTAAGTTCCGTTGCAATTTCTATGTTTCATCGTCAATAAAAAGGTCCAAGGGATACAGTAAACCTGAAGTGAAGCATCGGAAGCTAAAACAGGACTCACAGGAGAGATTCAAATCATAGAAAGTCAGAGTGTCAGTCCTCTTGTACTTAAGTCGACATTCTGCCTTTTGTATTAAATTCCGATGCAATTTCTGTATTTCATCGTCAATAAGAAGGTCCAAGGGATACAGTAAACCTGAAGTGAAGCATCGGAATCTAAAACTGGACTCACAGGAGAGGTTCAAATCATAGAAAGTGAGAGTGTCAGTCCTCTTGTACTTAAGTCGGCATTGTGCCTTTTGTATTAAATTCGGATGCAATTTCTGTATTTCATCGTCAATATGATGGTCCAAGGGATACAGTAAACCTGAAGTGAAGCATCGGAATCTAAAACTGGACTCAGAGGCGAGGTTCAAATCATAGAAAGTGAGAGTGTCAGTCCTCTTGTATTTAAGTTGGCATTGTGCCTTTTGTATTAAGTTCCGTTGCAATTTCTATGTTTCATCGTCAATAAAAAGGTCCAAGGGATACAGTAAACCTGAAGTGAAGCATCGGAATCTAAAACTGGACTTAAAGGAGAGGTTCAAATCATAGAAAGCGGGAGTGTCAGTCCTCTTTCACTTAAGTCGGCATTGTGCCTTTTGTATTAAATTCGGATGAAATTTCTGTGTTTCATCGTCAATAAGAAGGTCCAAGGGATACAGTAAACCTGAGGTGAAGCATCGGTATCTAAAACTGGACTCACATGAGAGGTTTATGTCATAGAGAGAGAGAGTGTCAATCCTCTTTTACGTGAGTCGGCATTGTGCCTTTTGTATTAAATTCGGATGCAATTTCTGTGTTTCATCGTCAATAAGAAGATGCAAGGTATACAGTAAACCTGAAGTGAAGCATCGGAATCTAAAACTGGACTCACAGGAGAGGTTCAAATCATAGAAAGTGAGAGTGTCAGTCCTCTTGTACTTAAGTCGGCATTGTACCTTTTGTACTAAATTCGGATGCAATTTCTGTGTTTCATCGACAATAAGAAGGTCCAAGGGATACAGTAAACCTGAAGTGAAGCATCGGAATCTAAAACTGGACTCACAGGAGAGGTTCAAATTATAGAAAGTTAGAGTGTCAGTCCTCTTGTACTTAAGTCGGCATTGTGCCTTTTGTATTCAATTCGGATGAAATTTCTGTGTTTCATCGTCAATTAGAAGGTCCAAGGGATACAGTAATCCTGAAGTGAAGCATCGGAATCTAAAACTGGACTCACAGGAGATGTTCAAATCATAGAAAGTGAGAGTGTCAGTCCCCTTTTACTTAAATCGGCATTGTGCCTTTTGTATTATATTCGGATGCAATTTCTGTGTTTCATCGTCAATTAGAAGGTCCAAGGGATACAGTAAGCCTGAAGTGAAGCATCGGAATCAAAAACTGGACTCACAGGAGAGGTTCAAATCAAAGAAAGTGAGAGTGTCAGTCCTCTATTACTTAAGTCGGCATTGTGCATTTTGTAATAAATTCCGATGCAATTTCTGTGTTTCATCGTCAATACGAAGGTGCAAGGTATACAGTAAACCTGAAGTGAAGCATCGGAATCTAAAACTGGACTCACAGGAGAGGTTCAAATCATAGAGAAATATAGTGTCAGTCCTCTTATATTTAAGTCGGCATTGTGCCTTTTGAATTTAATTCCGATGCAATTTTTTGTGTTTCATCGTCAATATGAAGGTGCAAGGTATACAGTAAACCTGAAGTGAAGCATCGGAATCTAAAACTGGACTCACAGGAGAGGTTCAAGTCATAGAAAAAGAGAGTGTCAGTCCTCTTTTACTTATGTTGGCATTGTGCCTTTTGTATTAAATTCGGATGCAATTTCTGTGTTTCATCGTCAATAAGAAGGTCCAAGGGATATAGTAAACCTGAAGTGAAGCATCGGAATCTAAAACTGGACTCACAGGAGAGGTTCAAATCATAGAAATTTAGAATGTCAGTCCTCTTGTACTTAAGTCGGCATTGTGCCGTTTGTATTAAATTCGGATGCAATTTCTGTGTTTCATCGTCAATAAGAAGGTCCAAGGTATACAGTAAACCTGAAGGTAAGACCGGATTCTAGAACTGGAATCACAGGATGGGTTCAAATCTTAGAAAGTTAGAAGGTCAGTCCTCTTGTACTTAAGTCGGCCATGAGCCTTTTGAATTTAATTCCGATGCAATTTCTGTGTTTCATCGTCAATAAGAAGGTCCAAAGTATACAATAAACCTTAAGAGAAGCATCGGAATCTAAAACTGGACTCACAGGAGAGGTTCAAATCATAGAAAGTGAGAGTGTCAGTACTCTTTTACTTAAGTTGGAATTGAGCCATTTGAATTAAATTCGGATGCTATTTCTGTGTTTCGTCGTCAATAAGAAGGTCCAAGGGATACAGTAAACCTGTAGTGAAGCATCGGAATCTAAAACTGGACTCACAGGAGAGGTTCAAATCATAGAAAGAGGGAGTGTCAGTCCTCTTATATTTAAGTTGTCATTGTGCCTTTTGAATTTAATTCCGATGCAATTTTTTGTGTTTCATAGTCAATATGAAGGTGCAAGGTATACAGTAAACCTGAAGTGAAGCATCGGAATCTAAAACTGGACTCACAGGAGAGGTTCAAATCATAGAAATTTAGAATGTCAGTCCTCTTGTACTTAAGACGGCATTGTGCCGTTTGTATTAAATTCGGATGCAATTTCTGTGTTTCATCGTCAATAAGAAGGTGCAAGGTATACAGTAAACCTGAAGGTAAGACCGGATTCTAGAACTGGAATCACAGGATAGGTTCAAATCTTAGAAAGTTAGAAGGTCAGTCCTCTTGTACTTAAGTCGGCCATGAGCCTTTTGAATTTAATTCCGATGCAATTTCTGTGTTTCATCGTCAATAAGAAGGTCCAAAGTATACAATAAACCTTAAGAGAAGCATCGGAATCTAAAACTGGACTCACAGGAGAGGTTCAAATCATAGAAAGTGAGAGTGTCAGTACTCTTTTACTTAAGTTGGAATTGAGCCATTTGAAATAAATTCCGATGCAATTTCTGTGTTTCATCGTCAATACGAAGGTAAAGGTATACAGTAAACCTGAAGTGAAGCATCGGAATCTAAAACTGGACTCACAGGAGAGGTTCAAATCATAGAGAAATATAGTGTCAGTCCTCTTATATTTAAGTCGGCATTGTGCCTTTTGAATTTAATTCCGATGCAATTTTTTGTGTTTCATAGTCAATATGAAGGTGCAAGGTATACAGTAAACCTGAAGTGAAGCATCGGAATGTAAAACTGGACTAACAGGAGTGGTTCAAATCATAGAATGGGAGAGTGTCAGTCCTCTTCTACTTAAGTTGGCATTCTGCATTTTGTGTTATATTCGGACGCAATTTCTGTGTTTCATCGTCAATAAGAAGGGCCAAGGTATACAGTAAACCTGTAGTGAAGCATCGGAATCTAAAACTGGACTCACAGGAGAGGTTCAAATCATAGAAAGAGAGAGTGTCAGTCCTCTTATATTTAAGTTGTCATTGTGCCTTTTGAATTTAATTCCGATGCAATTTTTTGTGTTTCATAGTCAATATGAAGGTGCAAGGTATACAGTAAACCTGAAGTGAAGCATCGGAATCTAAAACTGGACTCACAGGAGAGGTTCAAATCATAGAAAGTGAGAGTGTCAGTCCCCTTTTATTTAAGACGGCATTGTGCCTTTTGTATTAAATTC
This sequence comes from Schistocerca americana, assembly GCF_021461395.2. NCBI lineage: Eukaryota > Metazoa > Arthropoda > Insecta > Orthoptera > Acrididae > Schistocerca > Schistocerca americana. Next base: position 647,262 of record NW_025726609.1, on the reverse strand, counting down.
GGATTCAGTTTCTGTGTTTCATCGTCAATAAGAAGGTCCAAGGGATACAGTAAACCTGAAGTGAAGCATCGGAATCTAAAACTGGACTCAGAGGAGAGATTCAAATCATAGAAAGTGAGACTGTCAGTCCTCTTTTACTTAAGTCGGCATTGTGCCTTTTGTATTAAATGCGGATGCAATTTCTGTGTTTCATCGTCAATAAGAAGGTCCAAAGCATACAGTAATCCTGAAGTGAAGCATCGGAAGCTAAAACTGGACTCACAGGAGAGGTTCAAATCATAGAAAGAGAGAGTGTCAGTCCTCTTCTACCTAAGTCAGCATTGTGACTTTTGTATTAAATTCGGATGCAATTTCTGTATTTCATCATCAATAAGAAGGTCCAAAGGATACAGTAAACCTGAAGTGAAGCATCGGAATCTAAAACTGGACTCACAGAAGAGGTTCAAATCATAGAGAGTTATAGTGTCAGTCCTCTTATACTTAAGTCGGCATTGTGCCTTTTGAATTTAATTCCGATGCAATTTTTTGTGTTTCATCGTCAATATGAAGGTGCAAGGTATAAAGTAAACCTGAAGTGAAGCATCGGAATCTATAACTGGACTCACAGGAGAGGTTCAAATCATAGAAGGAGAGAGTGTCAGTCCTCTTTTACTTATGTTGGCATTGTGCCTTTTGTATTAAATTCGCATGCAATTTCTGTGTTTCATCGTCAATAAGAAGGTCAAAGGGATATAGTAAACCTGAAGTGAAGCATCGGAATCTAAAACTCGACTCACAGGAGAATTTCAAATCATAGAAATTTAGAATATCAGTCCTCTTGTACTTAAGTCGGCATTGTGCCGTTTGTATTAAATTCGGATGCAATTTCTGTGTTTCATCGTCAATAAGAAGGTCCAAGGTATACAGTAAACCTGAAGGTAAGCATCGGAATCTAAAACTGGAATCACAGGATAGGTTCAAATCTTAGTAAGTTAGAATGTCAGTCCTCTTGTACTTAAGTCGGCATTGTACCTTTTGAATTTAATTCCGATGCAATTTCTGTGTTTCGTCGTCAATAAGAAGGTCCAAGGTATACAATAAACCGGAAGTGAAGCATCGGTATCTAAAACTGGACTCACAGGAGAGGTTCAAATCATAGAAAGTGAGAGTGTCAGTCCTCTTTTACTTAAGTCGGCCTTGTGCCTTTCGAATTAAATTCGGATGCTATTTCTGTGTTTCGTCGTCAATAACAAGGTCCAAGGGATACAGTAAACCTGAAGTGAAGCATCAGAATGTAAAACTGGACTCACAGGAGGGGTTCAAATCAAAGATAGTGAGAGTGTCAGTCCTCTTGTACTTAAGTCGGCATTGTGCCTTTTGTATTAAATTCCGATGCAATTTCTGTGTTTCATCGTCAATAAGAAGGTGCAAGGTATACAGTAATCCTGAAGTGAAGAATCGAAATCTAAAACGGGACTCACAGGAGAGGTTCAAATCATAGAAAGAGAGAGTGTCAGTCCTCTTGTACTTAAGTCGGCATTGTGCCGTTTGTTTTAAATTGGGATGCATTTTCTGTGTTTCATCATCAATAAGAAGGTCCAAGGTATACAGTAAACCGACGTGAATCATCGGAATCTAAAAATGGACTCACAGAATAGGTTGATGTCTTAGAAAGTTAGAGTGTCAGTCCTCTTGTACTTAAGTCGGCATTGTGCCTTCTGAATTTAATTCCGATGCAATTTCTGTGTTTCATCGTCAATAAGAAGGTCCAAGGTATACAATAAACCTGAACTGAAGCATCGGAATCTAAAACTGGACTCACAGGAGAGGTTCAAATCATAGAAAGCGAGAGTGTCAGTCCTCTTTTACTTAAGTCGGCATTGTGCCTTTTGAATTTAATTCCGATGCAATTACTGTGTTTCATCGGCAACAAGACGTTGCAAGGTATACAATAAACCTGAAGTGAAGCATCGGAATCTAAAACAGGATCACAGGAGTGGTTGAGATCATAGAATGGGAGAGTGTCAGTCCTCTTGTACTTTAGTCGGCATTGTGCATTTTGTATTATATTCGGATGCAATTTCTGTGTTTCGTCGTCAGTTAGAAGGTCCAAGGGATACAGTAAACCTGAAGTGAAGCATCAGAATCTAAAACTGGTCTCACAGGAGGGGTTCAAATCACAGAAAGTTAGAGTGTCTGTCCTCTTGTACTTCAGTCGGCATTGTGCCTTTTGAATTTAATTCCCAAGCAATTACTGTGTTTCATCGTCAATAAGACGGTGCAAGGTATACAATAAACCTGAAGTGAAGCATCGGAATCTAAAACAGGACTCACAGGAGTGGTTCAAATCATAGAATGGGAGAGTGTCAGTCCTCTTGTACTTAAGTCGGCATTGTGCTTTTTGTATTAAATTCCGATGCAATTTCTGTGTTTCATCGTCAATAAGACGGTGCAAGGTATACAGTAAACCTGAATTGAAGCATCGGAATCTAAAACTGGACTCACAGGAGAGGCTCAAATCATAGAAAGAGAGAGTGTCAGTCCTCTTTTACTTAAGTCGGCATTGTGCTATTTGTATTAAATTCGGATGCAATTTCTGTATTTCATCGTCAATAAGAAGGTCAAAGGGATACAGTAAACCTGAAGTGAAGCATTGGAATCTAAAACTGGACTCACAGGAGAGGTTCAAATCATAGAAAGTGAGAGTGTCAGTCCTCTTTTACTTAAGTCGGCATTGTGAATTTTGTATTAAATTCCGTTGCAATTTCTGTGTTCCATCGTCAATAAGATGGTGCAAGGTATACAGTAAACCTGAAGTGAAGCATCGGTATCTAAAACTGGACTCACGGGAGAGGTTCAAATCATAGAATGTGAGTGTATCAGTCCTGTATTACTTAAGTCGGCATTGTGCCTTTTGTATTAAATTCGGATGCAATTTCTGGGTTTCATCGTCAATAAAAAGGTACAAGGGATACAGTAAACCTGAAGTAAAGCAACGGAATCTAAAACTGGACTCACAGGAGAGGTTCAAATCATAGAAAGTGAGAGTGTCAGTCCTCTTGTACTTAAGTCGGCATTGTGCCTTTCCTATTAAATTCGGATACAATATCTGTGTTTCGACGTGAATAAGAAGGTCCAAGGGATACAGTAAACCTGAAGTGACGCATCCGAATCTAAAACTGGACTCACAGGAGATGTTCAAATCATAGAAAGCTAGAGTGTCAGTCCGCTCGTACTTAAGTCTGCATTGTGCCTTTTGTATTAAATTCCGATGCATTTTCTGTGTTTCATCGTCAATAAGAAGGTGAAAGGTATACAGTAAACCTGCAGTGAACCATCGGAACCTAAAACTGGACTCACAGGAGAGGTTCAAATCATAGAGAGTTATAGTGTCAGTCATCTTAAACTTAAATCGGTATTGTGCCTTTTGAATTTAATTCCGATGCAATTTTTTGTGTTCCATCGTCAATAAGAAGGTGCAAGGTATACAGTAAACCTGAAGTGAAGCATCGGAATCTAAAAATGGACTCACAGGATAGGTTGATATGTTAGAAAGTTAGTGTGTCAGTCCTCTTGTACTTAAGTCGGCATTGTGCCTTTTGAATTTAATTCCGATGCAATTTCTGTGTTTCATCGTCAATAAGAAGGTCCAAGGTATACAATAAACCTGAAGTGAAGCATCGGAATCTAAAACTGGACTCACAGGAGAGGTTCAAATCATAGAAAGCGAGAGTGTCAGTCCTCTTTTACTTAAGTCGGCATTGTGCCTTTTGAATTAAATTCGGATGCAATTTCTGTGTTTCGTCGTCAATAAGAAGGTCCAAGGGATACAGTGAACCTGAAGTGAAGCACTAGAATCTAAAACTGGACACACAGGATAAGTTCAAATCACAGAAAGTTAGAGTGTCACTCCTCTTATACTTCAGTCGGCATTGTGCCTTTTGAATTTAATTCCGATGCAATTACTTTGTTTCATCGGCAACAAGACGGTGCAAGGTATACAATAAACGTGAAGTGAAGCATCAGAATCTAAATAGGACTCACAGGAGTGGTTCAAATCATAGAATGGGGGAGTGTCAGTCCTCTTGTACTTTAGTCGGCATTGTGCATTTTGTGTTATATTCGGATGCAATTTCTGTGTTTCATCGTCAATAAGAACGTCCAAGGGATACAGTAAACCTGAAGTGAAGCATCGGAATCTAAAACTGGAGTCACAGGAGAGGTTCAAATCATAGAAAGTTAGAGTGCCAGCCCTCTAGAACTTAAGTCGGCATTGTGCCATTTGTATTAAATTCGGATGCAAACTCTGTGTTTCATCGTCAATAAGAAGGAACAAGGTATACAGTAAACCAGAAGTGAAGCATCGGAATCTAAAAGTGGACTCACATTAGAGGTTCAAATCATAAAAAGAGAGAGTGTCAGTCCTCTTTTACTTAAGCCGGCATTGTGCATTTTGTATTAAGTACCGTTGCAATTTCTGTGTTTCATCGTCAATGAAAAGTTCCAAGGGACACAGTAAACCTGAGGTGGAGCATCGGAATCTAAAACTGGACTTCTCAGGAGAGGTTCAAATCATAGATAGAGAGAGTGTCAGTCCTCTTGTACTTAAGTCGGCATTGTGCATTTTGAATTTAATTCCGATGCAATTTCTGTGTATCATCGTCAATAAGAAGGTCCAACGGATACAGTAAATCTGAAGTGAAGCATCGGAACCTGATACTGGACTCACAGGAGATGTTCAAATCATAGAAAGTGAGAGTGTCAGTCCTCTTGTACTTAAGTCGCCATTGTGATTTTTGTATTAAATTCGGATGCAATTTCTGTGTTTCATCGTCAATAAGAAGGTGCAAGGTATACAGTAAACCTGAAGTGAAGCATCGGAATCTAAATCTGACCTCACAGGAGAAGTTCGAATCATGGAAAGTTAGAGTGTCAGTGCTCTTGTACTTAAGTCAGCATTGTGCCATTTGTATTAAATTCGGATGCAAATTCTGTGTTTCATCGTCAGTAAGAAGGTCCAAGGGATACAGTAAACCTGAAGTAAGCATCGGAATCTAAAACTGGACTCACAGGAGATGTTCAAATCATAGAAAGTAAGAGTGTCAGTCCTCTTGTACTTAAGTCGACATTGTACCATTTGTATTAAATTCGGATGCAATTTCTGTGTTTCATCGTCAATAAGAAGTTCCAAGGGATACAGTAAACCTGAAGTGAAGCATCGGAATCTAAAACTGGACTCACAGGAGAGGTTCAAATCATAGAAAGTGAGAGTGTCAGTCCTCTTGTACTTAAGTCGCGATTGTGCCTTTCGTATTAAATTCGGATGCAATTTCTGTGTTTCATCGTCAATAAGAAGGTCCAAGGGATACAGTAAACCTGAAGTGAAGCTTCGGAATCCAAAACTGGACTCACAGGAGAGGTTCAAACCATAGAAAGTTAGAGAGTCAGTCCTCTTGTACTTAAGTCGGCATTGTGCCTTTTGTATTAAATTCGGATGCTAACTCTGTGTTTCGTCGTCAATAAGAAGGTCCAAGGGATACAGTAAACCTGAAGTGAAGCATCGGAATCTAAAACTGGACTCACAGGAGAGGTTCAAATCATAGAAAGTTAGAGTGTCAGTCCTCTTGTACTTAAATCGGCATTGTGCAATTTGAATTTAATTCCGATGCAATTTCTGTGTTTCATCGTTAATAAGAAGGTCCAAGGGATACAGTAAACCTGAAGTGAAGCATCGGAATCTAAAACAGGAATCACAGGAGAGGTACAAATCATAGAAAGTGAGAGTGTCAGTCCTCTTTTGCTTAAGTCGGCATTGTGCGTTTTGAATTTAATTCCGATGCAATTTCTGTGTTTCATCGTCAATAAGAAGGTCCAAGGGATGCAGTAAACCTGAAGTGAAGCATCGGAATCTAAAACTGGACTCACAGGAGATGTTCAATTATAGAAAGTGAGAGAGTCAGTCCTCTTGTACTTAAGTCGCCATTGTGATTTTGGTATTAAATGCGGATGCAATTTCTATGTTTCATCGTCAATAAGAAGGTCCAAGGGATACAGTAAACCTGAAGTGAAGCATCGGAATCTAAAACTGGACTCACGGGAGAGGTTCAAATCATAGAAAGTTAGACTGTCAGTCCTCTTGTAGTTACGTCGGCATTGTACCTTTTGTATTAATTTCGGATGCAAACTCTGTGTTTCATCGTCAATTAGAAGGACCAAGGGATACAGTAAACCTGAAGTGAAGCATCGGAATCTAAAACTGGACTCACAGGAGAGGTTCAAATCATAGAAAGTTAGAGTGTCAGTCCTCTTGTACTTAAGTCGGCATTGTGCCTTTTGAATTTAATTCCAATGCTTTTCTGTGTTTCATTGTCAATAAGAAGCTCCAAGGGATACAGTAAACCTGAAGTGTAGCATCGGAATCTAAAACTGGACTCACAGGAGAGGTTCAAATCATAGAAAGTTAGAGTGTCAGTCCTCTTGAACTTAAGTCGGCATTGTGCCTTGTGTATTAAATTCGGATGCTATTTCTGTGTTTCATCGTCAATAAGAAGAAGCAAGCGATACAGTTAACCTGAAGTGAAGCATCGGAATCTAAAACTGGACTCACAGGAGAGGTTCAAATCATAGAAAGTAAAAGTGTCAGTCCTCTTGTACTTAAGTCGACATTGTGCCATTTGTATTAAATTCGGATGCAATTTCTGTGTTTCATCGTCAATAAGAAGATCCAAGGGATACAGTAAACCTGAAGTGAAGCATCGGAATCTAAAACTGGACTCACAGGAGCGGTTCAAATCATAGAAAGTGAGAGTGTCAGTCCTCTTGTACTTAAGTCGCCATTGTGCCTTTTGTGTTAAATTCGGATGCAATTTCAGTGTTTCATCGTCAATAAGAAAGTCCAAGGGATACAGTAGACCTGAAGTGAAGCATCGGAATCTAAAACTGGACTCACAGGAGAGGTTCAAATCATAGAAAGTTAGATTGTCAGTCCTCTTGTACTTAAGGCGGCATTGTGCCATTTGAATTTAATTCCAATGCTTTTTCTGTGTTTCATTGTCAATAAGAAGGTCCAAGGGATACAGTAAACGTGAAGTGTAGCATCGGAATCTAAAACTGGACTCACAGGAGAGGTTCAAATCATAGAAAGCTAGAATGTCAGTCCTCTTGTACTTAAGTCGGCATTGTGCCTTGTGTATTAAATTCGGATGCAATTTCTGTGTTTCATCGTCAATAAGAAGGTCCAAGGGATACAGTAAATCTGAAGTGAAGCATCGGAATCTGAAACTGGACTCACAGGAGATGTTCAAATCATAGAAAGTGAGAGTGTCAGTCCTCTTGTACTTAAGTCGCCATTGTGATTTTTGTATTAAATTCGGATGCAATTTCTGTGTTTCATCGTCAATAAGAAGGTGCAAGGTATACAGTAAACCTGAAGTGAAGCATCGGAATCTAAATCTGACCTCACAGGACAAGTTCGAATCATGGAAAGTGAGAGTGTCAGTGCTCTTGTACTTAAGTCAGCATTGTGCCATTTGTATTAAATTCGGATGCAAATTCTGTGTTTCATCGTCAATAAGAAGGTCCAAGGGATACAGTAAACCTGAAGTGAAGCATCGGAATCTAAAACTGGACTCACAGGAGAGGTTCAAATCATAGAAGGTTAGAGTGTCATAGTACTTAAGTACTTAAGTACTTAAGTCTGCATTGTGCCTTTTGAATTTAATTCCAATGCTTTTTCTGTGTTTCATTGTCAATATGAAGGTCCAAGGGATACAGTAAACCTGAAGTGTAGCATCGGAATCTAAAACTGGACTCACAGGAGAGGTTCAAATCATAGAAAGTTAGAATGTCAGTCCTGTTGTACTTAACTCGGCATTGTGCCATTTTAATTTAATTCCGATGCAATTTCTGTGTTTCATCGTCAATTAGAAGGTGCAAGGTATACAGTAAACCTTAAGTGAAGCATCGGAATCTAAAACTGGACTCACAGGAGAGGTTCAAATCATAGAAGGTTAGAGTGTCATAGTACTTAAGTACTTAAGTACTTAAGTCTGCATTGTGCCTTTTGAATTTAATTCCAATGCTTTTTCTGTGTTTCATTGTCAATATGAAGGTCCAAGGGATACAGTAAACCTGAAGTGTAGCATCGGAATCTAAAACTGGAGTCACAGGAGAGGTTCAAATCATAGAAAGTGAGAGTGTCAGTCCTCTTGTACTTAAGTCGGCATTGTGCCTTTTATATTAAATTCCGATGCAATTTCTGTGTTTCATCGTCAATAAGAAGGTGAAAGGCATACAGTAAACCTGAAGTGAAACATCTGAATCTAAAACTGAACTCACAGGAGAGGTTCAAATCACAGAAAGTTAGACTGTCAGTCCTCTTGTACTTCAGTCGGCATTGTGCCTTTTGAATTTAATTCCAATGCAATGTCTGTGTTTCATCCTCAATGAGACGGTGCAAGGTATACAATAAACCTGAAGTGAAGCATCGCAATCTAAAACAGGACTCTCAGGAGAGGTTCAAATCATAGAATGGGAGAGTGTCAGTCCTCTTGTACTTAAGTCGGCCATGTGCATTTTTTATTGAATTCCGATGCAATTTCTCTGTTTCATCGTCAATAAGACGGTCCAAGGGATACAGTAAACCTGAAGTGAAGCATCGGAATCTAAAACTGGACTCACAGGAGAGGTTCAAATCATAGAAAGAGAGAGTGTCAGTCCTCTTCTACCTATGTCAGCATTGTGACTTTTGTATTAAATTCGGATGCAATTTCTGTATTTCATCATCAATAAGAAGGTCAAAAGGATACAGTAAACCTGAAGTGAAGCATCGGAATCTAAAACTGGACTCACAGAAGAGGTTCAAATCATAGAGAGTTATAGTGTCAGTCCTCTTATACTTAAGTCGGCATTGTGCCTTTTGAATTTAATTCCGATGCAATTTTTTGTGTTTCGTCGTCAATATGAAGGTGCAAGGTATAAAGTAAACCTGAAGTGAAGCATCGGAATCTAAAACTGGACTCACAGGAGAGGTTCAAATCATAGAAGGAGAGAGTGTCAGTCCTCTTTTACTTATGTTGGCATTGTGCCTTTTGTATTAAATTCGCATGCAATTTCTGTGTTTCATCGTCAATAAGAAGGTCAAAGGTATATAGTAAACCTGAAGTGAAGCATCGGAATCTAAAACTCGACTCACAGGAGAATTTCAAATCATAGAAATTTAGAATATCAGTCCTCTTGTACTTAAGTCGGCATTGTGCCGTTTGTATTAAATTCGGATGCAATTTCTGTGTTTCATCGTCAATAAGAAGGTCCAAGGTATACAGTAAACCTGAAGGTAAGCATCGGAATCTAAAACTGGAATCACAGGATAGGTTCAAATCTTAGAAAGTTAGAATGTCAGTCCTCTTGTACTTAAGTCGGCATTGTACCTTTTGAATTTAATTCCGATGCAATTTCTGTGTTTCGTCGTCAATAAGAAGGTCCAAGGTATACAATAAACCGGAAGTGAAGCATCGGTATCTAAAACTGGACTCACAGGAGAGGTTCAAATCATAGAAAGTGAGAGTGTCAGTCCTCTTTTACTTAAGTCGGCCTTGTGCCTTTCGAATTAAATTCGGATGCTATTTCTGTGTTTCGTCGTCAATAACAAGGTCCAAGGGATACAGTGAACCTGAAGTGAAGCATCAGAATGTAAAACTGGACTCACAGGAGGGGTTCAAATCAAAGATAGTGAGAGTGTCAGTCCTCTTGTACTTAAGTCGGCATTGTGCCTTTTGTATTAAATTCCGATGCAATTTCTTTGTTTCATCGTCAATAAGAAGGTGCAAGGTATACAGTAAACCTGAAGTGAAGCATCGGAATCTAAAACGGGACTCACAGGAGAGGTTCAAATCATAGAAAGAGAGAGTGTCAGTCCTCTTGCACTTAAGTCGGCATTTTGCCGTTTGTATTAAATTCGGATGCATTTTCTGTGTTTCATCACAATATGAAGGTCCAAGGTATACAGTAAACCGACGTGAATCATCGGAATCTAAAAATGGACTCACAGAATAGGTTGATGTCTTAGAAAGTTAGAGTGTCAGTCCTCTTGTACTTAAGTCGGCATTGTGCCTTCTGAATTTAATTCCGATGCAATTTGTGTGTTTCATCGTCAATATGAAGGTCCAAGGTATACAATAAACCTGAACTGAAGCATCGGAATCTAAAACTGGACTCACAGGAGAGGTTCAAATCATAGAAAGCGAGAGTGTCAGTCCTCTTTTACTTAAGTCGGCATTGTGCCTTTTGAATTTAATTCCGATGCAATTACTGTGTTTCATCGGCAACAAGACGGTGCAAGGTATACAATAAACCTGAAGTGAAGCATCGGAATCTAAAACAGGATCACAGGAGTGGTTCAAATCATAGAATGGGAGAGTGTCAGTCCTCTTGTACTTTAGTCGGCATTGTGCATTTTGTATTATATTCGGATGCAATTTCTGTGTTTCGTCGTCAGTTAGAAGGTCCAAGGGATACAGTAAACCTGAAGTGAAGCATCAGAATCTAAAACTGGTCTCACAGGAGGGGTTCAAATCACAGAAAGTTAGAGTGTCTGTCCTCTTGTACTTCAGTCGGCATTGTGCCTTTCGAATTTAATTCCCATGCAATTACTGTGTTTCATCGTCAATAAGACGGTGCAAGGTATACAATAAACCTGAAGTGAAGTATCGGAATCTAAAACTGGGCTCACAGAAGATTTTCAAATCATAGAGAGTCAGAGTGTCAGTCCTCTTGTACTTAAGTCGGCATTGTGCCTTTTGTATTAAATTCCGATGCAATTTCTGTGTTTCATCGTCAATAAGACGGTGCAGGGTATACAGTGAACCTGAAGTGAAGCATCGGAATCTAAAACTGGACTCACAGGAGAGGCTCAAATCATAGAAAGAGAGAGTGTCAGTCCTCTTTTACTTAAGTCGGCATTGTGCTATTTGTATTAAATTCGGATGCAATTTCTGTATTTCATCGTCAATAAGATGGTGCAAGGTATACAGTAAACCTGAAGTGAAGCATCGGTATCTAAAACTGGACTCACAGGAGAGGTTCAAATCATAGAATGTGAGTGTATCAGTCCTGTATTACTTAAGTCGGCATTGTGCCTTTTGTATTAAATCCGGATGCAATTTCTGGGTTTCATCGTCAATAAAAAGGTACAAAGGATACAGTAAACCTGAAGTAAAGCATCGGAATCTAAAACTGGACTCACAGGAGAGGTTCAAATCATAGAAAGTGAGAGTGTCAGTGCTCTTGTACTTAAGTCGGCATTGTGCCTTTTCTATTAAATTCGGATACAATATCTGTGTTTCATCGTGAATAAGAAGGTCCAAGGGATACAGTAAACCTGAAGTGACGCATCCGAATCTAAAACTGGACTCACAGCAGATGTTCAAATCATAGAAAGCTAGAGTGTCAGTCCGCTTGTACTTAAGTCTTCATTGTGCCTTTTGTATTAAATTCCGATGCATTTTCTGTGTTTCATCGTCAATAAGAAGGTGAAAGGTATACAGTAAACCTGCAGTGAAGCATCGGAACCTAAAACTGGACTCACAGGAGAGGTTCAAATCATAGAGAGTTATAGTGTCAGTCATCTTAAACTTAAGTCGGTATTGTGCCTTTTGAATTTAATTCGGATGCAATTTTTTGTGTTCCATCGTCAATAAGAAGGTGCAAGGTATACAGTAAACCTGAAGTGAAGCATCGGAATCTAAAAATGGACTCACAGGATAGGTTGATATCTTAGAAAGTTAGTGTGTCAGTCCTCTTGTACTTAAGTCGGCATTGTGCCTTTTGAATTTAATTCCGATGCAATTTCTGTGTTTCATCGTCAATAAGAAGGTCCAAGGTATACAATAAACCTGAAGTGAAGCATCGGAATCTAAAACTGGACTCACAGGAGAGGTTCAAATCATAGAAAGCGAGAGTGTCAGTCCTCTTTTACTTAAGTCGGCATTGTGCCTTTTGAATTAAATTCGGATGTAATTTCTGTGTTGCGTCGTCAATAAGAAGGTCCAAGGGATACAGTGAACCTGAAGTGAAGCATTAGAATCTAAAACTGGACACACAGGGTAAGTTCAAATCACAGAAAGTTAGAGTGTCACTCCTCTTATACTTCAGCCGGCATTGTGCTTTTTGAATTTAATTCCGATGCAATTACTTTGTTTCATCGGCAACAAGACGGTGCAAGGTATACAAAAAACCTGAAGTGAAGCATCAGAATCTAAATAGGACTCACAGGAGTGGTTCAAATCATAGAATGGGGGAGTGTCAGTCCTCTTGTACTTTAGTCGGCATTGTGCATTTTGTGTTATATTCGGATGCAATTTCTGTGTTTCATCGTCAATAAGAAGGTCCAAGGGATACAGTAAACCTAAAGTGAAGCATCGGAATCTAAAACTGGAGTCACAGGAGAGGTTCAAATCATAGAAAGTTAGAGTGCCAGCCCTCTAGAACTTAAGTCTGCATTGTGCCATTTGTATTAAATTCTAATGCAAACTCTGTGTTTCATCGTCAATAAGAAGGAACAAGGTATACAGTAAACCAGAAGTGAAGCATCGGAATCTAAAAGTGGACTCACATTAGAGGTTCAAATCATAAAAAGAGAGAGTGTCAGTCCTCTTTTACTTAAGCCGGCATTGTGCATTTTGTTTTAAGTACCGTTGCAATTTCTGTGTTTCATCGTCAATGAAAAGGTCCAAGGGACACAGTAAACCTGAGGTGGAGCATCGGAATCTAAAACTGGACTCACAGGAGAGGTTCAAATCATAGATAGAGAGAGTGTCAGTCCTCTTGTACTTAAGTCGGCATTGTGCATTTTGAATTTAATTCCGATGCAATTTCTGTGTATCACCGTCAATAAGAAGGTCCAACGGATACAGTAAATCTGAAGTGAAGCATCGGAACCTGAAACTGGACTCACAGGAGATGTTCAAATCATAGAAAGTGAGAGTGTCAGTCCTCTTGTACTTAAGTCGCCATTGTGATTTTTGTATTAAATTCGGATGCTATTTCTGTGTTTCATCGTCAATAAGAAGGTGCAAGGTATACAGTAAACCTGAAGTGAAGCTTCGGAATCTAAATCTGACCTCACAGGAGAAGTTCGAATCATGGAAAGTTAGAGTGTCAGTGCTCTTGTACTTAAGTCAGCATTGTGCCAGTTGTATTAAATTCGGATGCAAATTCTGTGTTTCATCGTCAATAAGAAGGTCCAAGGGATACAGTAAACCTGAAGTAAGCATCGGAATCTAAAACTGGACTCACAGGAGAGGTTCAAATCATAGAAAGTTAGAGTGTCAGTCCTCTTGTACTTAAGTCGGCATTGTGCCTATTGAATTTAATTCCAATGCTTTTTCCGTGTTTCATTGTCAATAAGAAGGTCCAAGCGATACAGTAAACCTGAAGTGTAGCATCGGAATCTAAAACTGGACTCATAGGAGATGTTCGAATCATAGAAAGTTAGAATGTCAGTCCTCTTGTACTTAAGTCGGCATTGTGCCTTGTGTATTGAATTCGGATGCAATTTCTGTGTTTCATCGTCAATAAGAAGGTGCAAGGTATACAGTAACCCTGAAGTGAAGCATCGGAATCTAAAACTGGACTCACAGGAGAGGTTCAAATCATAGAAAGTAAGAGTGTCAGTCCACTTGTACTTAAGTCGACATTGTACCATTTGTATTAAATTCGGATGCAATTTCTGTGTTTCATCGTCAATAAGAAGTTCCAAGGGATACAGTAAACCTGAAGTGAAGCATCGGAATCTAAAACTGGACTCACAGGAGAGGTTCAAATCATAGAAAGTGAGAGTGTCAGTCCTCTTGTACTTAAGTCGCGATTGTGCCTTTTGTATTAAATTCGGATGCAATTTCTGTGTTTCATCGTCAATAAGAAGGTCCAAGGGATACAGTAAACCTGAAGTGAAGCTTCGGAATCCAAAACTGGACTCACAGGAGAGGTTCAAACCATAGAAAGTTAGAGAGTCAGTCCTCTTGTACTTAAGTCGGCATTGTGCCTTTTGTATTAAATTCGGATGCCAACTCTGTGTTTCGTCGTCAATAAGAAGGTCCAAGGGATACAGTAAACCTGAAGTGAAGCATCGGAATCTAAAACTGGACTCACAGGAGAGGTTCAAATCATAGAAAGTTACAGTGTCAGTCCTCTTGTACTTAAATCGGCATTGTGCGTTTTGAATTTAATTCCGATGCAATTTCTGTGTTTCATCGTCAATAAGAAGGTCCAAGGGATACAGTAAACCTGAAGTGAAGCATCGGAATCTAAAACTGGACTCACAGGAGATGTTCAATTATAGAAAGTGAGAGAGTCAGTCCTCTTGTACTTAAGTCGCCATTGTGATTTTGGTATTAAATGCGGATGCAATTTCTATGTTTCATCGTCAATAAGAAGGTCCAAGGGATACAGTAAACCTGAAGTGAAGCATCGGAATCTAAAACTGGACTCACAGGAGAGGTTCAAATCATAGAAAGTTAGATTGTCAGTCCTCTTGTACTTACGTCGGCATTGTACCTTTTGTATTAATTTCGGATGCAAACTCTGTGTTTCATCGTCAATTAGAAGGACCAAGGGACACAGTAAACCTGAAGCGAAGCATCGGAATCTAAAACTGGACTCACAGGAGAGGTTCAAATCATAGAAAGTTAGAGTGTCAGTCCTCTTGTACTTAAGTCGGCATTGTGCCTTTTGAATTTAATTCCAATGCTTTTCTGTGTTTCATTGTCAATAAGAAGGTCCAAGGGATACAGTAAACCTGAAGTGTAGCATCGGAATCTAAAACTGGACTCACAGGAGAGGTTCAAATCATAGAAAGTTAGAGTGTCAGTCCTCTTGCACTTAAGTCGGCATTGTGCCTTGTGTATTAAATTCGGATGCTATTTCTGTGTTTCATCGTCAATAAGAAGAAGCAAGCGATACAGTTAACCTGAAGTGAAGCATCGGAATCTAAAACTGGACTCACAGGAGAGGTTCAAATCATAGAAAGTAAAAGTGTCAGTCCTCTTGTACTTAAGTCGACATTGTGCCATTTGTATTAAATTCGGATGCAATTTCTGTGTTTCATCGTCAATAAGAAGATCCAAGGGATACAGTAAACCTGAAGTGAAGCATCGGAATCTAAAACTGGACTCACAGGAGAGGTTCAAATCATAGAAAGTGAGAGTGTCAGTCCTCTTGTACTTAAGTCGCCATTGTGCCTTTTGTGTTAAATTCGGATGCAATTTCTGTGTTTCATCGTCAATAAGAAAGTCCAAGGGATACAGTAGACCTGAAGTGAAGCATCGGAATCTAAAACTGGACTCACAGGAGAGGTTCAAATCATAGAAAGTTAGAGTGACAGTCCTCTTGTAATTAAGGCGGCATTGTGCCATTTCAATTTAATTCCAATGCTTTTACTGTGTTTCATTGTCAATAAGAAGGTCCAAGGGATACAGTAAACCTGAAGTGTAGCATCGGAATCTAAAACTGGACTCACAGGAGAGGTTCAAATCATAGAAAGCTAGAATGTCAGTCCTCTTGTACTTAAGTCGGCATTGTGCCTTGTGTATTAAATTCGGATGCAATTTCTGTGTTTCATCGTCAATAAGAAGGTCCAAGGGATACAGTAAATCTGAAGTGAAGCATCGGAATCTGAAACTGGACTCACAGGAGATGTTCAAATCATAGAAAGTGAGAGTGTCAGTCCTCTTGTACTTAAGTCGCCATTGTGATTTTTGTATTAAATTCGGATGCAATTTCTGTGTTTCATCGTCAATAAGAAGGTGCAAGGTATACAGTAAACCTGAAGTGAAGCATCGGAATCTAAATCTGACCTCACAGGACAAGTTCGAATCATGGAAAGAGAGAGTGTCAGTGCTCTTTTACTTAAGTCAGCATTGTGCCATTTGTATTAAATTCGGATGCAAATTCTGTGTTTCATCGTCAATAAGAAGGTCCAAGGGATACAGTAAACCTGAAGTGAAGCATCGGAATCTAAAACTGGACTCACAGGAGAGGTTCAAATCATAGAAAGTTAGAGTGTCATAGTACTTAAGTACTTAAGTACTTAAGTCGGCATTGTGCCTTTTGAATTTAATTCCAATCCTTTTTCTGTGTTTCATTGTCAACAAGAAGGTCCAAGGGATACAGTAAACCTGAAGTGTAGCATCGGAATCTAAAACTGGACTCACAGGAGAGGTTCAAATCATAGAAAGTTAGAATGTCAGTCCTGTTGTACTTAACTCGGCATTGTGCCATTTGAATTTAATTCCGATGCAATTTCTGTGTTTCATCGTCAATAAGAAGGTCCAAGGGATACAGTAAACCTGATGTGATGCATCGGAATCTAAAACTGGACTCACAGGAGAGGTTCAAATCTAGAAAGTGAGAATGTCAATCCTCTTGTACTTAAGTCGACATTGTGCCATTTGTATTAAATTCGGATGCAATTTCTGTGTTTCATCGTCAATAAGAAGATCCAAGGGATACAGTAAACCTGAAGTGAAGCATCGGAATCTAAAACTGGACTCACAAGAGAGGTTCAAATCATAGAAAGTGAGAGTGTCAGTCCTCTTGTACTTAAGTCGCCATTGTGCCTTTTGTGTTAAATTCGGATGCAATTTCTGTGTTTCATCGTCAATAAGAAAGTCCAAGGGATACAGTAGACCTGAAGTGAAGCATCGGAATCTAAAACTGGACTCACAGGAGAGGTTCAAATCATAGAAAGTTAGAGTGTCAGTCCTCTTGTACTTAAGGCGGCATTGTGCCATTTCAATTTAATTCCAATGCTTTTTCTGTGTTTCATTGTCAATAAGAAGGTCCAAGGGATACAGTAAACCTGAAGTGTAGCATCGGAATCTAAAACTGGACTCACAGGAGAGGTTCAAATCATAGAAAGCTAGAATGTCAGTCCTCTTGTACTTAAGTCGGCATTGTGCCTTGTGTATTAAATTCGGATGCAATTTCTGTGTTTCATCGTCAATAAGAAGGTCCAAGGGATACAGTAAATCTGAAGTGAAGCATCGGAATCTGAAACTGGACTCACAGGAGATGTTCAAATCATAGAAAGTGAGAGTGTCAGTCCTCTTGTACTTAAGTCGCCATTGTGATTTTTGTATTAAATTCGAATGCAATTTCTGTGTTTCATCGTCAATAAGAAGGTGCAAGGTATACAGTAAACCTGAAGTGAAGCATCGGAATCTAAATCTGACCTCACAGGACAAGTTCGAATCATGGAAAGTGAGAGTGTCAGTGCTCTTGTACTTAAGTCAGCATTGTGCCATTTGTATTAAATTCGGATGCAAATTCTGTGTTTCATCGTCAATAAGAAGGTCCAAGGGATACAGTAAACCTGAAGTGAAGCATCGGAATCTAAAACTGGACTCACAGGAGAGGTTCAAATCATAGAAAGTTAGAGTGTCATAGTACTTAAGTACTTAAGTACTTAAGTCGGCATTGTGCCTTTTGAATTTAATTCCAATGCTTTTTCTGTGTTTCATTGTCAACAAGAAGGTCCAAGGGATACAGTAAACCTGAAGTGTAGCATCGGAATCTAAAACTGGACTCACAGGAGAGGTTCAAATCATAGAAAGTAAAAGTGTCAGTCCTCTTGTACTTAAGTCGACAATGTGCCATTTGTATTAAATTCGGATGCAATTTCTGTGCTTCATCGTCAATAAGAAGATCCAAGGGATACAGTAAACCTGAAGTGAAGCACCGGAATCCAAGACTGGACTCACAGGAGAGGTTCAAATCATAGAAAGTTAGAGTGTCAGTCCTCTTGTACTTAAGTCGGCATTGTGCCATTTGAATGTAATTCCAATGCTTTTTCTGTGTTTCATTGTCAATAAGAAGGTCCAAGGGATACAGTAAACCTGAAGTGTAGCATCGGAATCTAAAACTGGACTCACAGGAGAGGTTCAAATCATAGAAAGTTAGAATGTCAGTCCTCTTGTACTTAAGTCGGCATTGTGCCTTGTGTATTAAATTCGGATGCAATTTCTGTGTTTCATTGTCAATAAGAAGGTCCAAGGGATACAGTAAATCTGAAGTGAAGCATCGGAATCTGAAACTGGACTCACAGTAGATGTTCAAATCATAGAAAGTGAGAGTGTCAGTCCTCTTGTACTTAAGTCGCCATTGTGATTTTTGTATTAAATCCGGATGCAATTTCTGTGTTTCATCGTCAATAAGAAGGTGCAAGGTATACAGTAAACCTGAAGTGAAGCATCGGAATCTGAATCTGACCTCACAGGACAAGTTCGAATCATGGAAAGTGAGAGTGTCAGTGCTCTTGTACTTAAGTCAGCATTGTGCCATTTGTATTAAATTCGGATGCAAATTCTGTGTTTCATCGTCAATAAGAAGGTCCAAGGGATACAGTAAACCTGAAGTGAAGCATCGGAATCTAAAACTGGTTCCCACACAGGAGAGGTTCAAATCATAGAAAGTTAGAGTGTCAGTCCTCTTGTACTTAAGTCGGCATTGTGCCTTTTGAATTTAATTCCAATGCTTTTTCTGTGTTTCATTGTCAATAAGAAGGTCCAAGGGATACAGTAAACCTGAAGTGTAGCATCGGAATCTAAAACTGGTCTCACTGGAGAGGTTAAAATCATAGAAAGTTAGAATGTCAGCCCTCTTGTACTTAAGTCGGCATTGTGCCTTGTGTATTAAATTCGGATACAATTTCTGTGTTTCATCGTCAATAAGAAGGTGCAAGGTATACAGTGAACCTGAAGTGAAGCATCGGAATCTAAAACTGGACTCACAGGAGAGGATCAAATCATAGAAAGTAAGAGTGTCAGTCCTCTTGTACTTAAGTCGCCATTGTGCCTTTTGTATTAAATTCGGATGCAATTTCTGTGTTTCATCGTTAATAAGAAGGTCCAAGGGATACAGTAAACCTGAAGTGAAGCATCGGAATCCAAAACTGGACTCACAGGAGAGGTTCAAATCATAGAAAGTTAGAGTGTCAGTCCTCTTGTACTTAAGTCGGCATTGTGCCTTTTGAATTTAATTCCAATGCTTTTTCTGTGTTTCATTGTCAATAAGAAGGTCCAAGGGATACAGTAAACCTGAAGTGTAGCATCGGAATCTAAAACTGGTCTCACTGGAGAGGTTAAAATCATAGAAAGTTAGAATGTCAGTCCTCTTGTACTTAAGTCGGCATTGTGCCTTGTGTATTAAATTCGGATACAATTTCTGTGTTTCATCGTCAATAAGAAGGTGCAAGGTATACAGTGAACCTGAAGTGAAGCATCGGAATCTAAAACTGGACTCACAGGAGAGGATCAAATCATAGAAAGTAAGAGTGTCAGTCCTCTTGTACATAAGTCGCCATTGTGCCTTTTGTATTAAATTCGGATGCAATTTCTGTGTTTCATCGTCAATAAGAAGGTCCAAGGGATACAGTAAACCTGAAGTGAAGCATCGGAATCCAAAACTGGACTCACAGGAGAGGTTCAAATCATAGAAAGTTAGAGTGTCAGTCCTCTTGTACTTAAGTGGGCATTGTGCCTTTTGTATTAAATTCGGATGCCAAATCTGTGTTTCGTCGTCAATAAGAAGGTCCAAGCGATACAGTAAACCTGAAGTGAAGCATCGGAATCTAAAACTGGACTCACAGGAGAGGTTCAAATCATAGAAAGTTACAGTGTCAGTCCTCTTGTACTTAACTCGGCATTGTGCCATTTGAATTTAATTCCGATGCAATTTCTGTGTTTCATCGTCAATAAGAAGGTCCAAGGGATACAGTAAACCTGAAGTGAAGCATCGGAATCTAAAACAGGACTCACAGGAGAGGTTGAAATCATAGAAAGTGAGAGTGTCAGTCCTCTTTTTCTTAAGTCGGCATTGTGCGTTTTGAATTTAATTCCGATGCAATTTATGTGTTTCATCGTCAATAAGAAGGTCCAAGGGATACAGTAAACCTGAAGTGAAGCATCGGAATCTAAAACTGGACTCACAGGAGATGTTGAAATCATAGAAAGTGAGAGAGTCAGTCCTCTTGTACTTAAGTCGCCATTGTGATTTTGGTATTAAATTCAGATGCAATTTCTGTGTTTCATCGTCAATAAGAAGGTCCAAGGAATACAGTAAACCTGAAGTGAAGCATCGGAATCTAAAACTGGACTCACAGGAGTGATTCAAATCATAGAAAGTTAGAGTGTCAGTCCTCTTGTACTTACGTCGGCATTGTACCTTTTGTATTAATTTTGGATGCAAACTCTGTGTTTCATCGTCAATTAGAAGGTCCAAGGGATACAGTAAACCTGAAGTGAAGCATCAGAATCTAAAACTGGACTCACAGGAGAGGTTCAAATCATAGAAAGTTAGAGTGTCAGTTCTCTTGTACTTAAGTCGCCATTGTGCCCTTTGAATTTAATTCCAATGCTTTTCTGTGTTTCATTGTCAATAAGAAGGTCCAAGGGATACAGTAAACGTGAAGTGTTGCATCGGAATCTAAAACTGGACTCACAGGAGAGGTTCAAATCATAGAAAGTTAGAATGTGGGTCCTCTTGCACTTAAGTCGGCATTGTGCCTTATGTATTAATTCCGGATTCTCTTTCTGTGTTTCATCGTAAATAAGAAGGTGCAAGGTATACAGTTAACCTGAAGTGAAGCATCGGAATCTAAAACTGGACTCACAGGAGAGGTTCAAATCATAGATAGTAACAGTGTCAGTCCTCTTGTACTTAAGTCGACATTGTGCCATTTGTATTAAATTCGGATGCAATTTCTGTGTATCATCGTCAATAAGAAATTCCAAGGGATACAGTAAACCTGAAGTGAAGCATCGGAATCTAAAACTGGACTCACAGGAGAGGTTCAAATCATAGAAAGTGAGAGTGTCAGTCCTCTTGTACTTATGTCGCCATTGTGCCTTTTGTATTAATCTCGGATGCGATTTCTGTGTTTCATCGTCAATAAGAAGGTCCAAGGGATACAGTAAACCTGAAGTGAAGCATCGGAATCCAAAACTGGACTCACAGGAGACTTTCAAATCATAGAAAGTTAGAGTGTCAGTCCTCCTGTACTTAAGTCGGCCTTGTGCCATTTGTATTAAATTCGGATGCAATTTCTGTGTTTCATCGTCAATAAGAAGTACCAAGGGATACAGTAAACCTGAAGTGAAGCATCGGAATCTTAAATTGGACTCACAGGAGAGGTTCAAATCATAGAAAGTGAGAGTGTCAGTCCTCGTGTACTTAAGTCGCCATTGTGCCTTTTGTATTAAATTCGGATGCAATTTCTGTGTTTCATCGTTAATAAGAAGGTCCAGGGGATACAGTAAACCTGAAGTGAAGCAACGGAATCCAAAACTGGACTCACAGGAGAGGTTCCAATCATAGAAAGTTATAGTGTCAGTCATCTTAAACTTAAGTCGGCATTGTGCCATTTGAATTTAATTCCAATGCTTTTTCTGTGTTTCATTGTCAATAAGAAGGTCCAAGGGATACAGTAAACCTGAAGTGTATCATCGGAATCTAAAACTGGACTCACAGGAGAGGTTCAAATAATAGAAAGTTAGAATGTCAGTCCTCTTGTACTGAAGTCGGCATTGTGTCTTGTGTATTAAATTCGGATGCAATTTCTTTGTTTCATCGTCAATAAGAAGGTGCAAGGTATACAGTAAACCTGAAGTGAAGCATCGGAATCCAAAACTGGACTCACAGGAGAGGTTCAAATCATAGATAGTAACAGTGTCAGTCCTCTTGTACTTAAGTCGACATTGTGCCATTTGTATTAAATTCGGATGCAATTTCTGTGTATCATCGTCAATAAGAAATTCCAAGGGATACAGTAAACCTGAAGTGAAGCATCGGAATCTAAAACTGGACTCACAGGAGAGGTTCAAATCATAGAAAGTGAGAGTGTCAGTCCTCTTGTACTTAAGTCGCCATTGTGCCTTTTGTATTAATTTCGGATGCGATTTCTGTGTTTCATCGTCAATAAGAAGGTCCAAGGGATACAGTAAACCTGAAGTGAAGCATCGGAATCCAAAACTGGACTCACAGGAGAGGTTCAAATCATAGAAAGTTAGAGTGTCAGTCATCTTGTACTTATGTCGGCATTGTGCCTTTTGTATTAAATTCGGATGCAATTTCTGTGTTTCATCGTCAATAAGAAGGTCCAAGGGATACAGTAAACCTGAAGTGAAGCATCAGAATCCAAAACTGGACTCACAGGAGAGGTTCAAATCATAGAAAGTTACAGTGTCAGTCCTCTTGTACTTAAGTCGGCATTGTGCCTTTTGTATTAAATTCGGATGCCAACTCTGTGTTTCGTCGTCAATAAGAAGGTCCAAGCGATACAGTAAACCTGAAGTGAAGCATCGGAATCTAATACTGGCCTCACAGGAGAGGTTCAAATCATAGAAAGTAAGAGTGTCAGTCCTCTAGTACTTAACTCGGCATTGTGCCATTTGAATTTAATTCCGATGCAATTTCTGTGTTTCATCGTCAATAAGAAGGTCCAAGGGATACAGTAAACCTGAAGTGAAGCATCGGAATCTAAAACAGGACTCACAGGAGAGGTTGAAATCATAGACAGTGAGAGTGTCAGTCCTCTTTTTCTTAAGTCGGCATTGTGCGTTTTGAATTTAATTCCGATGCAATTTATGTGTTTCATCGTCAATAAGAAGGTCCAAGGGATACAGTAAACCTGAAGTGAAGCATCGGAATCTAAAACTGGACTCACAGGAGAGGTTCAAATCATAGATAGTAACAGTGTCAGTCCTCTTGTACTTAAGTCGACATTGTGCCATTCGTATTAAATTCGGATGCAATTTCTGTGTATCATCGTCAATAAGAAATTCCAAGGGATACAGTAAACCTGAAGTGAAGCATCGGATTCTAAAACTGGACTCACAGGAGAGGTTCAAATCATAGAAAGTGAGAGTGTCAGTCCTCTTGTACTTAAGTCGCCATTGTGCCTTTTGTATTAATTTCGGATGCGATTTCTGTGTTTCATCGTCAATAAGAAGGTCCAAGGGATACAGTAAACCTGAAGTGAAGCATCGGAATCCAAAACTGGACTCACAGGAGAGGTTCAAATCATAGAAAGTTAGAGTGTCAGTAATCTTGTACTTATGTCGGCATTGTGCCTTTTGTATTAAATTCGGATGCAATTTCTGTGTTTCATCGTCAATAAGAAGGTCCAAGGGATACAGTAAACCTGAAGTGAAGCATCGGAATCCAGAACTGGACTCACAGGAGAGGTTCAAATCATAGAAAGTTAGAGTGTCAGTCCTCTTGTACTTAAGTCGGCATTGTGCCTTTTGTATTAAATTCGGATGCCAACTCCGTGTTTCGTCGTCAATAGGAAGGTCCAAGCGATACAGTAAACCTGAAGTGAAGCATCGGAATCTAAAACTGGCCTCACAGGAGAGGTTCAAATCATAGAAAGTTAGAGTGTCAGTCCTCTAGTACTTAACTCGGCATTGTGCCGTTTGAATTTAATTCCGATGCAATTTCTGTGTTTCATCGTCAATAAGAAGGTCCAAGGAATACAGTAAACCTGAAGTGAAGCATCGGAATCTAAAACTGGACTCACAGGAGAGGTTCACATCATAGAAAGTTAGAGTGTCAGTTCTCTTGTACTTAAGTCGCCATTGTGCCTTTTGAATTTAATTCCAATGCTTTTCTGTGTTTCATTGTCAATAAGAAGGTCCAAGGGATACAGTAAACCTGAAGTGTAGCATCGGAATCTAAAACTGGACTCACAGGAGAGGTTCAAATCATAGAAAGTTAGAGTGTCAGTTCTCTTGTACTTAAGTCGCCATTGTGCCTTTTGAATTTAATTCCAATGCTTTTCTGTGTTTCATTGTCAATAAGAAGGTCCAAGGGATACAGTAAACCTGAAGTGTAGCATCGGAATCTAAAACTGGACTCACAGGAGAGGTTCAAATCATAGAAAGTTAGAATGTGAGTCCTCTTGCACTTAAGTCGGCATTGTGCCTTATGTATTAATTCCGGATTCTCTTTCTGTGTTTCATCGTAAATAAGAAGGTGCAAGGTATACAGTTAACCTGAAGTGAAGCATCGGAATCTAAAACTGGACTCACAGGAGAGGTTCAAATCATAGATAGTAACAGTGTCAGTCCTCTTGTAATTAAGTCGACATTGTGCCATTTGTATTAAATTCGGATGCAATTTCTGTGTATCATCGTCAATAAGAAATTCCAAGGGATACAGTAAACCTGAAGTGAAGCATCGGAATCTAAAACTGGACTCACAGGAGAGGTTCAAATCATAGAAAGTGAGAGTGTCAGTCCTCTTGTACTTATGTCGCCATTGTGCCTTTTGTATTAATCTCGGATGCGATTTCTGTGTTTCATCGTCAATAAGAAGGTCCAAGGGATACAGTAAACCTGAAGTGAAGCATCGGAATCCAAAACTGGACTCACAGGAGAGGTTCAAATCATAGAACGTTAGAGTGTCAGTCCTCTTGTACTTAAGTCGGCATTGTGCCTTTTGTATTAAATTCGGATGCCAACTCTGTGTTTCGTCGTCATTAAGAAGGTCCAAGGGATACAGTAAACCTGAAGTGAAGCATCGGAATCTAAAACTGGACTCACAGGAGAGGTTCAAATCCTAGAAAGTGAGAGTGTCAGTCCTCTCGTACTTAAGTCGCCATTGTGCCTTTTGTATTAAATTCCGATGAATTTTCTGTGTTTCATCGTCAATAAGAAGTGCAAGGTATACAGTAAACCTGAAGTGAAGCATCGGAATCTGAAACTGTACTCACAGGAGAGGTTCAAATCATAGAGAGTTATAGTGTCACTCATCTTAAACTTAAGTCGGTATTGTGCCTTTTGAATTTAATTCCGATGCAATTTTTTGTGTTCCATCGTCAATAAGAAGGTGCAAGGTATACAGTAAACCTGAAGTGAAGCATCGGAATCTAAAAATGGTATCACAGGATAGGTTGATATCTTAGAAAGTTAGTCTGTCAGTCCTCTTGTACTTAAGTCGGCATTGTGCCTTTTGAATTAAATTCCGATGCAATTTCTGTGTTTCATCGTCAATCAGAAGGTCCTAGGCATACAATAAACCTGAAGTGAAGCATCGGAATCTAAAACTGGACTCACAGGAGAGGTTCAAATCATAGAAAGCGAGTGTGTCAGTCCTCTTTCACTTAAGTCGGCATTGTGCCTTTTGAATTAAATTCGGATGCAATTTCTGTGTTTCGTCGTCAATAAGAAGGTCCAAGGGATACAGTAAACCTGAAGTGAAGCATTAGAATCTAAAACTGGACTCTCAGGATAAGTTCAAATCACAGAAAGTTAGAGTGTCACTCCTCTTATACTTCAGTCGGCATTGTGCCTTTTGAATTTAATTCCGATGCAATTACTTTGTTTCATGGGCAACAAGACGGTGCAAGGTATACAATAAACCTGAAGTGAAGCATCAGAATCTAAATAGGACTCACAGGAGTGGTTCAAATCATAGAATGGGGGAGTGTCAGTCCTCTTGTACTTTAGTCGGTATTGTGCGTTTTGTGTTATATTCGGATGCCATTTCTGTGTTTCATCGTCAATAAGAAGGTCCAAGGGATACAGTAAACCTGAAGTGAAGCATCGGAATCTAAAACTGGACTCACAGGAGAAGTTCAAATCATAGAAAGTGAGAGTGTCAGTCCTCTTGTACTTAAGTCGGCATTGTGCCTTTTGTATTAAATTCCGATTCAATTTCTGTGTTTCATCGTCAATAAGAAGGAACAAGGTATACAGTAAACCAGAAGTGAAGCATCGGAATCTAAAAGTGGACTCACATTAGAGGTTCAAATCATAAAAAGAGAGAGTGTCAGTCCACTTTTACTTAAGCCGGCATTGTGCCTTTTGTATTAAGTTCCGTTGCAATTTCTGTGTTTCATCGTCAATGAAAAGGTCCAAGGGACACAGTAAACCTGAGGTGGAGCATCGGAATCTAAAACTGGACTCACAGAAGAGGTTCAAATCATAGATAGAGAGAGTGTCAGTCCTCTTGTACTTAAGTCGGCATTATGCCGTTTGAATTTAATTCCGATGCAATTTCTGTGTTTCATCGTCAATAAGAAGGTCCAAGGGATACAGTAAATCTGAAGTGAAGCATCGGAACCTGAAACTGGACTCACAGGAGATGTTCAAATCATAGAAAGTGAGAGTGTCAGTCCCCTTGTACTTAAGTCGCCATGTGATTTTTGTATTAAATTCGGATGCGATTTCTGTGTTTCATCGTCAATAAGAAGGTGCAAGGTATACAGTAAACCTGAAGTGAAGCATCGGAATCTAAATCTGACCTCACAGGAGAAGTTCGAATCATGGAAAGTGAGAGTGTCAGT
This sequence comes from Schistocerca americana, assembly GCF_021461395.2. Lineage (NCBI taxonomy): Eukaryota > Metazoa > Arthropoda > Insecta > Orthoptera > Acrididae > Schistocerca > Schistocerca americana. The sequence goes on along the minus strand of NW_025726609.1, from coordinate 620,942 downwards.
GCTCATGTACTTAAGTCAGCATTGTGCCATTTGTATTAAATTCGGATGCAAATTCTGTGTTTCATCGTCAATAAGAAGTTCCAAGGGATACAGTAAACCTGAAGTAAGCATCGGAATCTAAAACTGGACTCACAGGAGAGGTTCAAATCATAGAAAGTTAGAGTGTCAGTCCTCTTGTACTTAAGTCGGCATTGTGCCTATTGAATTTAATTCCAATGCTTTTTCTGTGTTTCATTGTCAATAAGAAGGTCCAAGGGATACAGTAAACCTGAAGTGTAGCATCGGAATCTAAAACTGGACTCACAGGAGAGGTTCAAATCATAGAAAGTTAGAATGTCAGTTCTCTTGTACTTAAGTCGGCATTGTGCCTTGTGTATTAAATTCGGATGCAATTTCTGTGTTTCATCGTCAATAAGAAGGTGCAAGGTATACAGTAACCCTGAAGTGAAGCATCGGAATCTAAAACTGGAATCACAGGAGAGGTTCAAATCATAGAAAGTAAGAGTGTCAGTCCTCTTGTACTTAAGTCTACATTGTGCCATTTGTATTAAATTCGGATGCAATTTCTGTGTTTCATCGTCAATAAGAAGGTCCAAGGGATACAGTAAACCTGAAGTGAAGCATCGGAATCTAAAACTGGACTCACAGGAGAGGTTCAAATCATAGAAAGTTAGAGTGCCAGTCCTCTTGTACTTAATTCGGCATTGTGCAATTTGAATTTAATTCCGATGCAATTTCTGTGTTTCATCGTCAATAAGAAGGTCCAAGGGATACAGTAAACCTGAAGTGAAGCATCGGAATCTAAAACAGGACTCACAGGAGAGGTTCAAATCATAGAAAGTGAGAGATTCAGTCCTCTTTTGCTTAAGTCGGCATTGTGCGTTTTGAATTTAATTCCGATGCAATTTCTGTGTTTCATCGTCAATAAGAAGGTCCAAGGGATACAGTAAACCTGAAGTGAAGCATCGGAATCTAAAACTGGACTCACAGGAGATGTTCAAATCATAGAAAGTGAGAGAGTCAGTCCTCTTGTACTTAAGTCGCCATTGTGATTTTGGTATTAAATTCGGATGCAATTTCTGTGTTTCATCGTCAATAAGAAGGTCCAAGGGATACAGTAAACCTGAAGTGAAGCATCGGAATCTAAAACTGGACTCACAGGAGAGGTTCAAATCATAGAAAGTTAGAGTGTCAGTTCTCTTGTACTTAAGTCGGCATTGTGCCTTTTGAATTTAATTCCAATGCTTTTCTGTGTTTCATTGTCAATAAGAAGTTCCAAGGGATACAGTAAACCTGAAGTGTAGCATCGGAATCTAAAACTGGACTCACAGGAGAGGTTCAAATCATAGAAAGTGAGAGTGTCAGTCCTCTTGTACTTATGTCGCCATTGTGCCTTTTGTATTAATCTCGGATGCGATTTCTGTGTTTCATCGTCAATAAGAAGGTCCAAGGGATACAGTAAACCTGAAGTGAAGCATCGGAATCCAAAACTGGACTCACAGGAGAGGTTCAAATCATAGAACGTTAGAGTGTCAGTCCTCTTGTACTTAAGTCGGCATTGTGCCTTTTGTATTAAATTCGGATGCCAACTCTGTGTTTCGTCGTCATTAAGAAGGTCCAAGGGATACAGTAAACCTGAAGTGAAGCATCGGAATCTAAAACTGGACTCACAGGAGAGGTTCAAATCCTAGAAAGTGAGAGTGTCAGTCCTCTCGTACTTAAGTCGCCATTGTGCCTTTTGTATTAAATTCCGATGAATTTTCTGTGTTTCATCGTCAATAAGAAGTGCAAGGTATACAGTAAACCTGAAGTGAAGCATCGGAATCTGAAACTGTACTCACAGGAGAGGTTCAAATCATAGAGAGTTATAGTGTCAGTCATCTTAAACTTAAGTCGGTATTGTGCCTTTTGAATTTAATTCCGATGCAATTTTTTGTGTTCCATCGTCAATAAGAAGGTGCAAGGTATACAGTAAACCTGAAGTGAAGCATCGGAATCTAAAAATGGTATCACAGGATAGGTTGATATCTTAGAAAGTTAGTCTGTCAGTCCTCTTGTACTTAAGTCGACATTGTGCCTTTTGAATTAAATTCCGATGCAATTTCTGTGTTTCATCGTCAATCAGAAGGTCCTAGGCATACAATAAACCTGAAGTGAAGCATCGGAATCTAAAACTGGACTCACAGGAGAGGTTCAAATCATAGAAAGCGAGTGTGTCAGTCCTCTTTCACTTAAGTCGGCATTGTGCCTTTTGAATTAAATTCGGATGCAATTTCTGTGTTTCGTCGTCAATAAGAAGGTCCAAGGGATACAGTAAACCTGAAGTGAAGCATTAGAATCTAAAACTGGACTCTCAGGATAAGTTCAAATCACAGAAAGTTAGAGTGTCACTCCTCTTATACTTCAGTCGGCATTGTGCCTTTTGAATTTAATTCCGATGCAATTACTTTGTTTCATGGGCAACAAGACGGTGCAAGGTATACAATAAACCTGAAGTGAAGCATCAGAATCTAAATAGGACTCACAGGAGTGGTTCAAATCATAGAATGGGGGAGTGTCAGTCCTCTTGTACTTTAGTCGGCATTGTGCGTTTTGTGTTATATTCGGATGCCATTTCTGTGTTTCATCGTCAATAAGAAGGTCCAAGGGATACAGTAAACCTGAAGTGAAGCATCGGAATCTAAAACTGGACTCACAGGAGAAGTTCAAATCATAGAAAGTGAGAGTGTCAGTCCTCTTGTACTTAAGTCGGCATTGTGCCTTTTGTATTAAATTCCGATTCAATTTCTGTGTTTCATCGTCAATAAGAAGGAACTAGGTATACAGTAAACCAGAAGTGAAGCATCGGAATCTAAAAGTGGACTCACATTAGAGGTTCAAATCATAAAAAGAGAGAGTGTCAGTCCTCTTGTACTTAAGTCGGCATTATGCCGTTTGAATTTAATTCCGATGCAATTTCTGTGTTTCATCGTCAATAAGAAGGTCCAAGGGATACAGTAAATCTGAAGTGAAGCATCGGAACCTGAAACTGGACTCACAGGAGATGTTCAAATCATAGAAAGTGAGAGTGTCAGTCCCCTTGTACTTAAGTCGCCATGTGATTTTTGTATTAAATTCGGATGCAATTTCTGTGTTTCATCGTCAATAAGAAGGTGCAAGGTATACAGTAAACCTGAAGTGAAGCATCGGAATCTAAATCTGACCTCACAGGAGAGTTTCGAATCATGGAAAGTGAGAGTGTCAGTGCTCATGTACTTAAGTCAGCATTGTGCCATTTGTATTAAATTCGGATGCAAATTCTGTGTTTCATCGTCAATAAGAAGTTCCAAGGGATACAGTAAACCTGAAGTAAGCATCGGAATCTAAAACTGGACTCACTGGAGAGGTTCAAATCATAGAAAGTTAGAGTGTCAGTCCTCTTGTACTTAAGTCGGCATTGTGCCTATTGAATTTAATTCCAATGCTTTTTCTGTGTTTCATTGTCAATAAGAAGGTCCAAGGGATACAGTAAACCTGAAGTGTAGCATCGGAATCTAAAACTGGACTCACAGGAGAGGTTCAAATCATAGAAAGTTAGAATGTCAGTTCTCTTGTACTTAAGTCGGCATTGTGCCTTGTGTATTAAATTCGGATGCAATTTCTGTGTTTCATCGTCAATAAGAAGGTGCAAGGTATACAGTAACCCTGAAGTGAAGCATCGGAATCTAAAACTGGAATCACAGGAGAGGTTCAAATCATAGAAAGTAAGAGTGTCAGTCCTCTTGTACTTAAGTCGACATTGTGCCATTTGTATTAAATTCGGATGCAATTTCTGTGTTTCATCGTCAATAAGAAGGTCCAAGGGATACAGTAAACCTGAAGTGAAGCATCGGAATCTAAAACTGGACTCACAGGAGAGGTTCAAATCATAGAAAGTTAGAGTGCTAGTCCTCTTGTACTTAATTCGGCATTGTGCAATTTGAATTTAATTCCGATGCAATTTCTGTGTTTCATCGTCAATAAGAAGGTCCAAGGGATACAGTAAACCTGAAGTGAAGCATCGGAATCTAAAACAGGACTCACAGGAGAGGTTCAAATCATAGAAAGTGAGAGTGTCAGTCCTCTTTTGCTTAAGTCGGCATTGTGCGTTTTGAATTTAATTCCGATGCAATTTCTGTGTTTCATCGTCAATAAGAAGGTCCAAGGGATACAGTAAACCTGAAGTGAAGCATCGGAATCTAAAACTGGACTCACAGGAGATGTTCAAATCATAGAAAGTGAGAGAGTCAGTCCTCTTGTACTTAAGTCGCCATTGTGATTTTGGTATTAAATTCGGATGCAATTTCTGTGTTTCATCGTCAATAAGAAGGTCCAAGGGATACAGTAAACCTGAAGTGAAGCATCGGAATCTAAAACTGGACTCACAGGAGAGGTTCAAATCATAGAAAGTTAGAGTGTCAGTTCTCTTGTACTTAAGTCGGCATTGTGCCTTTTGAATTTAATTCCAATGCTTTTCTGTGTTTCATTGTCAATAAGAAGTTCCAAGGGATACAGTAAACCTGAAGTGTAGCATCGGAATCTAAAACTGGACTCACAGGAGAGGTTCAAATCATAGAAAGTTAGAATGTCAGTCCTCTTGCACTTAAGTCGGCATTGTGCCTTGTGTATTAAATTCGGATGCTATTTCTGTGTTTCATCGTCAATAAGAAGGTGCAAGGTATACAGTTAACCTGAAGTGAAGCATCGGAATCTAAAACTGGAGTCACAGGAGAGGTTCAAATCATAGAAAGTTAGAATGTCAGTCCTCTTGCACTTAAGTCGGCATTGTGCCTTTTGCATTAAATTCGGATGCAAACTCTGTGTTTCGTCGTCAATGAGAAGGTCCGAGGGATACAGTAAATCTGAAATGAAGCATCGGAACCTGAAACTGGACTCACAGGAGATGTTCAAATCATAGAAAGTGAGAGTGTCAGTCCTCTTGTACTTAAGTCGCCATTGTGATTTTTGTATTAAATTCGGATGCAATTTCTGTGTTTCATCGTCAATAAGAAGGTGCAAGGTATACAGTAAACCTGAAGTGAAGCATCGGAATCTAAATCTGACCTCACAGGAGAAGTTCGAATCATGGAAAGTGAGAGTGTCAGTGCTCTTGTACTTAAGTCAGCATTGTGCCATTTGTATTAAATTCGGATGCAAATTCTGTGTTTCATCGTCAATAAGAAGGTCCAAGGGATACAGTAAACCTGAAGTAAGCATCGGAATCTAAAACTGGACTCACAGGAGAGGTTCAAATCATAGAAAGTTAGAGTGTCAGTCCTCTTGTACTTAAGTCGGCATTGTGCCTATTGAATTTAATTCCAATGCTTTTTCTGTGTTTCATTGTCAATAAGAAGGTCCAAGGGATACAGTAAACCTTAAGTGTAGCATCGGAATCTAAAACTGGACTCACAGGAGAGGTTCAAATCATAGAAAGTTAGAATGTCAGTTCTCTTGTATTTAAGTCGGCATTGTGCCATGTGTATTGAATTCGGATGCAATTTCTGTGTTTCATCGTCAATAAGAAGGTGCAAGGTATACAGTAACCCTGAAGTGAAGCATCGGAATCTAAAACTGGACTCACAGGAGAGGTTCAAATCATAGAAAGTAAGAGTGTCAGTCCTCTTGTACTTAAGTCGACATTGTGCCATTTGTATTAAATTCGGATGCAATTTCTGTGTTTCATCGTCAATAAGAAGTTCCAAGGGATACAGTAAACCTGAAGTGAAGCATCGGAATCTAAAACTGGACTCACAGGAGAGGTTCAAATCATAGAAAGTTAGAGTGTCAGTCCTCATGTACTTACGTCGGCATTGTACTTTTTGTATTAATTTCGGATGCAAACTCTGTTTCTCATCGTCAATTAGAAGGTCCAAGGGATACAGTAAACCTGAAGTGAAGCATCGGAATCTAAAACTGGACTCACAGGAGAGGTTCAAATCATAGAAAGTTAGAGTGTCAGTTCTCTTGTACTTAAGTCGGCATTGTGCCTTTTGAATTTAATTCCAATGCTTTTCTGTGTTTCATTGTCAATAAGAAGGTCCAAGGGATACAGTAAACCTGAAGTGTAGCATCGGAATCTAAAACTGGACCCACAGGAGAGGTTCAAATCATAGAAAGTTAGAATGTCAGTCCTCTTGCACTTAAGTCGGCATTGTGCCTTGTGTATTAAATTCGGATGCTATTTCTGTGTTTCATCGTCAATAAGAAGGTGCAAGGTATACAGTTAACCTGAAGTGAAGCATCGGAATCTAAAACTGGACTCACAGGAGAGGTTCAAATCATAGAAAGTTAGAATGTCAGTCCTCTTGCACTTAAGTCGGCATTGTGCCTTTTGTATTAAATTCGGATGCAAACTCTGTGTTTCGTCGTCAATAAGAAGGTCCAAGGGATACAGTAAACCTGAAGTGAAGCATCGGAATCTAAAACTGGACTCACAGGAGAGGTTCAAATCAGAGAAAGTTAGAGTGTCAGTCCTCTTGTACTTAAGACGGCATTGTGCCATTTGAATTTAATTCCAATGCTTTTTCTGTGTTTCATTGTCAATAAGAAGGTCCAAGGGATACAGTAAATCTGAAGTGTAGCATCGGAATCTAAAACTGGACTCACAGGAGAGGTTCAAATCATAGAAAGTTAGAATGTCAGTCCTCTTGTACTTAAGTCGGCATTGTGCCTTGTGTATTAAATTCGGATGCAATTTCTGTGTTTCATCGTCAATAAGAAGGTGCAAGGTATACAGTAAACCTGAAGTGAAGCATCGGAATCTAAAACTGGACTCACAGGAGAGGTTCAAATCATAGATAGTAAGAGTGTCAGTCCTCTTGTACTTAAGTCGACATTGTGCCATTTGTATTAAATTCGGATGCAATTTCTGTGTTTCATCGTCAATAAGAAGTTCCAAGGGATACAGTAAACCTGAAGTGAAGCATCGGAATCTAAAACTGGACTCACAGGAGAGGTTCAAATCATAGAAAGTGAGAGTGTCAGTCCCCTTGTACTTAAGTCGCCATTGTGCCTTTTGTATTAAATTCGGATGCGATTTCTGTGTTTCATCGTCAATAAGAAGGTCCAAGGGATACAGTAAACCTGAAGTGAAGCATCGGAATCCAAAACCGGACTCACAGGAGAGGTTCAAATCATAGAAAGTTAGAGTGTCAGTCCTCTTGTACTTAAGTCGGCATTGTGCCTTTTGTATTAAATTCGGATGCCAACTCTGTGTTTCGTCGACAATAAGAAGGTCCAAGGGATACAGTAAACCTGAAGTGAAGCATCGGAATCTAGAACTGGACTCACAGGAGAGGTTCAAATCATAGAAAGTGAGAGTGTCAGTCCTCTTTTACTTAAGTCGGCATTGTGCCTTTTGAATTAAATTCGGATGCAATTTCTGTGTTTCGTCGTCAATAAGAAGGTCCAAGGGATACAGTAAACCTGTAGTGAAGCATTAGAATCTAAAACTGGACTCACAGGATAAGTTGAAATCACAGAAAGTTAGAGTGTCACTCCTCTTATACTTCAGTCGGCATTGTGCCTTTTGAATTTAATTCCGATGCAATTACTTTGTTTCATCGGCAACAAGACGGTGCAAGGTATACAATAAACCTGAAGTGAAGCATCGGAATCTAAATAGGACTCACAGGAGTGGTTCAAATCATAGAATGGGGGAGTGTCAGTCCTCTTGTACTTTAGTCGGCATTGTGCATTTTGTGTTATATTCGGATGCAATTTCTGTGTTTCATCGTCAATAAGAAGGTCCAAGGGATACAGTAAACCTGAAGTGAAGCATCGGAATCTAAAACTGGAGTCACAGGAGAGGTTCAAATCATAGAAAGTTAGAGTGCCGGTCCTCTAGAACTTAAGTCGGCATTGTGCCATTTGTATTAAATTCGGATGCAAACTCTGTGTTTCATCGTCAATAAGAAGGTCCAATGGATACAGTAAACCTGAAGTGAAGCATCCGAATCTAAACCTGGACTCACAGGAGAAGTTCAAATAATAGAAAGTGAGAGTGTCAGTCCACTTTTACTTAAGTCGGCATTGTGCCTTTTGTATTAAATTCCGATGCAATTTCTGTGTTTCCTCGTCAATAAGAAGGAACAAGGTATACAGTAAACCAGAAGTGAAGCATCGGAATCTAAAAGTGGACTCACATTAGAAGTTCAAATCATAAAAAGAGAGAGTCTCAGTCCTCTTTTACTTAAGCCGGCATTGTGCCTTTTGTATTAAGTTCCGTTGCAATTTCTGTGTTTCATCGTCAATGAAAAGGTCCAAGGGACACAGTAAACCTGAGGTGGAGCATCGGAATCTAAAACTGGACTCACAGGAGAAGTTCAAATCATAGATAGAGAGAGTGTCAGTCCTCTTGTACTTAAGTCGGCATTGTGCCATTTGAATTTAATTCCGATGCAATTTCTGTGTTTCATCGTCAATAAGAAGGTCCAAGGGATACAGTAAATCTGAAGTGAAGCATCGGAACCTGAAACTGGACTCACAGGAGATGTTCAAATCATAGAAAGTGAGATTGTCAGTCCTCTTGTACTTAAGTCGCCATTGTGATTTTTGTATTAAATTCGGATGCAATTTCTGTGTTTCATCGTCAATAAGAAGGTGCAAGGTATACAGTAAACCTGAAGTGAAGCATCGGAATCTAAATTTGACCTCACAGGAGAAGTTCGAATCATGGAAAGTGAGAGTTTCAGTGCTCTTGTACTTAAGTCAGCATTGTGCCATTTGTATTAAATTCGGATGCAAATTCTGTGTTTCATCGTCAATAAGAAGGTCCAAGGGATACAGTAAACCTGAAGTAAGCATCGGAATCTTAAACTGGACTCACAGGAGAGGTTCAAATCATAGAAAGTTAGAGTGTCAGTCCTCTTGTACTTAAGTCGGCATTGTGCCTATTCAATTTAATTCCAATGCATTTTCTGTGTTTCATTGTCAATAAGAAGGTCCAAGGGATACAGTAAACCTGAAGTGTAGCATCGGAATCTAAAACTGGACTCACAGGAGAGGTTCAAATCATAGAAAGTTAGAATGTCAGTCCTCTTGTACTTAAGTCGGCATTGTGCCTTTTGTATTAAATTCGGATACAATTTCTGTGTTTCATCGTCAATAAGAAGGTGCAAGGTATACAGTAACCCTGAAGTGAAGCATCGGAATCCAAAACTGGATTCACAGGAGAGGTTCAAATCATAGAAAGTAAGAGTGTCAGTCCTCTTGTACTTAAGTCGACATTGTGGCATTTGTATTAAATTCGGATGCAATTTCTGTGTTTCATCGTCAATATGAAGTTCCAAGGGATACAGTAAACTTGAAGTGAAGCATCGGAATCTAAAACTGGACTCACAGGAGAGGTTCAAATCATAGAAAGTGAGAGTGTCAGTCCTCTTGTACTTAAGTCGCCATTGTGCTTTTTGTATTAAATTCGGATGCAATTTCTGTGTTTCATCGTCAATAAGAAGGTCCAAGGGATACAGTAAACCTGAAGTGAAGCATCGGAATCCAAAACTGGACTCACAGGAGAGGTTCAAATCATAGAAAGTTAGAGTGTCAGTCCTCTTGTACTTAAGACGCCATTGTGCCTTTTGTATTAAATTCCGATGCATTTTCTGTGTTTCATCGTCAATAAGAAGGTGCAAGGTATACAGTAAACCTGAAGTGAACCATCGGAATCTAAAAATGGACTCACAGGATAGGTTGATATCTTAGAAAGTTAGTGTGTCAGTCCTCTTGTACTTAAGTCGGCATTGTGCCTTTTGAATTTAATACCGATGCAATTTCTGTGTTTCATCGTCAATAAAAAGGTCCAAGGCATACAATAAACCTGAAGTGAATCATCGGAATCTAAAACTGGACTCACAGGAGAGGTTCAAATCATAGAATGCGAGAGTGTCAGTCCTCTTTTACTTAAGTCGGCATTGTGAGTTTGGAATTAAATTCGGATGCAATTTCTGTGTTTCGTCGTCAATAAGAGGGTCCAAGGGATACAGTAAACCTGAAGTGAAGCATTAGAATCTAAAACTGGACTCACAGGATAAGTTCAAATCACAGAAAGTTGGAGTGTCATTCCTATTATACTTCAGTCGGCATTGTGCCTTTTGAATTTAATTCCGATGCAATTACTTTGTTTCATGGGCAACAATACGGTGCAAGGTATACAATAAACCTGAAGTGAAGCATCGGAATCTAAATAGGACTCACAGGAGTGGTTCAAATCATAGAATGGGGGAGTGTCAGTCCTCTTGTACTTTAGTCGGCATTGTGCATTTTGTGTTATATTCGGATGCAATTTCTGTGTTTCATCGTCAGTAAGAAGGTCCAAGGGATACAGTAAACCTGAAGTGAAGCATCGGAATCTAAAACTGGAGTCACAGGAGAGGTTCAAATCATAGAAAGTTAGAGTTTCAGTCCTCGTTTACTTAAGTCGGCATTGTGCCTGTTGTATTAAATTCCGATGCAATTTCTGTGTTTCCTCGTCAATAAGAAGGAACAAGGTATACAGTAAACCAGAAGTGAAGCATCGGAATCTAAAAGTGGACTCACATGAGAGGTTCAAATCATAGATAGGGAGAGTGTCAGTCCTCTAGTACTTAAGTCGGCATTGTGCCATTTGAATTTAATTCCGATGCAATTTCTGTGTTTCATCGTCAATAAGAAGGTCCAAGGGATACAGTAAATCTGAAGTGAAGCATCGGAACCTGAAACTGGACTCACAGGAGATGTTCAAATCATAGAAAGTGAGAGTGTCAGTCCTCTTGTACTTAAGTCGCCATTGTGATTTTTGTATTAAATTCGGATGCAATTTCTGTGTTTCATCGTCAATAAGAAGGTGCAAGGTATACAGTAAACCTGAAGTGAAGCATCGGAATCTAATTCTGACCTCACAGGAGAAGTTCGAATCATGGAAAGTGAGTGTGTCAGTGCTCTTGTACTTAAGTCAGCATTGTGCCATTTGTATTAAATTCGGATGCAAATTCTGTGTTCATCGTCAATAAGAAGGTCCAAGGGATACAGTAAACCAGAAGTAAGCATCGGAATCTAAAACTGGACTCACAGCAGAGGTTCAAATCATAGAAAGTTAGAGTGTCAGTCCTCTTGTACTTAAGTCGGCATTGTGCCTATTGAATTTAATTCCAATGCTTTTTCTGTGTTTCATTGTCAATAAGAAGGTCCAAGGGATACAGTAAACCTGAAGTGTAGCATCGGAATCTAGAACTGGACTCACAGGAGAGGTTCAAATCATAGAAAGTTAGAATGTCAGTCCTCTTGTACTTAAGTCGACATTGTGGCATTTGTATTAAATTCGGATGCAATTTCTGTGTTTCATCGTCAATAAGAAGTTCCAAGGGATACAGTAAACCTGAAGGGAAGCATCGGAATCTAAAACTGGACTCACAGGAGAGGTTCAAATCATAGAAAGTGAGAGTGTCAGTCCTCTTGTACTTAAGTCGCCATTGTGCCTTTTGTATTAAATTGGGATGCAATTTCTGTGTTTCATCGTCAATAAGAAGGTCCAAGGGATACAGTAAACCTGAAGTGAAGCATCGGAATCCAAAACTGGACTCACAGGAGAGGTTCAAATCATAGAAAATTAGAGTGTCAGTCCTTTTGTACTTAAGTCAGCATTGTGCCCTTTGTATTAAATTCGGATGCCAACTCTGTGTTTCGTCGTCAATAAGAAGGTCCAAGGGATACAGTAAACCTGAAGTGAAGCATCGGAATCTAAAACTGGACTCACAGGAGAGGTTCAAATCATAGATAGTTAGAATGTCAGTCCTCTTGTACTTAAGTCGGCATTGTGCCTTTTGTATTAAATTCGGATGCAATTTCTGTGTTTCATCGTCAATAAGAAGGTGCAAGGTATACAGTAACCCTGAAGTGAAGCATCGGAATCTAAAACTGGATTCACAGGAGAGGTTCAAATCATAGAAAGTAAGAGTGTCAGTCCTCTTGTACTTAAGTCGACATTGTGGCATTTGTATTAAATTGGGATGCAATATCTGTGTTTCATCGTCAATAAGAAGTTCCAAGGGATACAGTAAACCTGAAGTGAGGCATCGGAATCTAAAACTGGACTCACAGGAGAGTTTCAAATCATAGAAAGTGAGAGTGTCAGTCCTCTTGTACTTAAGTCGCCATTGTGCCTTTTGTATTAAATTCGGATGCAATTTCTGTGTTTCATCGTCAATAAGAAGGTCCAAGGGATACAGTAAACCTGAAGTGAAGCATCGGAATCCAAAACTGGACTCACAGGAGAGGTTCAAATCATAGAAAGTTAGAGTGTCAGTCCTCTTGTACTTAAGTCGCCATTGTGCCTTTTGTATTAAATTCCGATGCATTTTCTGTGTTTCATCGTCAATAAGAAGGTGCAAGGTATACAGTAAACCTGAAGTGAACCATCGGAATCTAAAAATGGACTCACAGGATAGGTTGATATCTTAGAAAGTTAGTGTGTCAGTCGTTTTGTACTTAAGTAGGCATTGTGCCTTTTGAATTTAATTCCGATGCAATTTCTGTGTTTCATCGTCAATAAGAAGGTCCAAGGCATACAATAAACCTGAAGTGAAGCATCGGAATCTAAAACTGGACTCACAGGAGAGGTTCAAATCATAGAAGGCGAGAGTGTCAGTCCTCTTTTACTTAAGTCGGCATTGTGCCTTTTGAATTAAATTCGGATGCAATTTCTGTGTTTCGTCGTCAATAAGAAGGTCCAAGGGATACAGTAAACCTGAAGTGAAGCATTAGAATCTAAAACTGGACTCACAGGATAAGTTCAAATCACAGAAAGTTAGAGTGTCACTCCTCTTATACTTCAGTCGGCATTGTGCCTTTTGAATTTAATTCCGATGCAATTACTTTGTTTCATGGGCAACAAGACGGTGCAAGGTATACAATAAACCTGAAGTGAAGCATCGGAATCTAAATAGGACTCACAGGAGTGGTTCAAATCATAGAATGGGGGAGTGTCAGTCCTCTTGTACTTTAGTCGGCATTGTGCATTTTGTGTTATATTCGGATGCAATTTCTGTGTTTCATCGTCAATAAGAAGGTCCAAGGTATACAGTAAACCAGAAGTGAAGCATCGGAATCTAAAAGTGGACTCACAGGAGAGGTTCAAATCATAGATAGAGAGAGTGTCAGTCATCTTGTACTTAAGTCGGCATTGTGCCATTTGAATTTAATTCCGATGCAATTTCTGTGTTTCATCGTCAATAAGAAGGTCCAAGGGATACAGTAAATCTGAAGTGAAGCATCGGAACCTGAAACTGGACTTACAGGAGATGTTCAAATCATAGAAAGTGAGAGTGTCAGTCCTCTTGTACTTAAGTCGCCATTGTGCCTTTTGTATTAAATTCGGATGCAATGTCTGTGTTTCATCGTCAATAAGAAGGTCCAAGGGATACAGTAAACCTGAAGTGAAGCATCGGAAACCAAAACTGGACTCACAGGAAAGGTTCAAATCATAGAATTTAGAGTGTCAGTCCTTTTGTACTTAAGTCGGCATTGTGCCTTTTGTATTAAATTCGGATGCCAACTCTGTGTTTCGTCGTCAATAAGAAGGTCCAAGGGATACAGTAAACCTGAAGTGAAGCATCGGAATCTAAAACTGGACTCACAGGAGAGGTTCAAATCATAGAAAGTTAGAGTGTCAGTCCTCTTGTACTTAAGTCGCCATTGTGCCTTTTGTATTAAATTCGGATGCAAGTTCTGTGTTTCATCGTCAATAAGAAGGTCCAAGGGATACAGTAAACCTGAAGTGAAGCATCGGAATCCAAAACTGGACTCACAGGAGAGGTTCAAATCAAAGAAAGTTTGAATGTCAGTCCTCTTGTACTTAAGTCGGCATTGTGCCTTGTGTATTAAATTCGGATGCAATTTCTGTGCTTCTTCGTCAATAAGAAGGTCCAAGGGATACAGTAAGCCTGAAGTGAAGCATCGCAATCCAAAACTGGACTCACAGGAGAGGTTCAAATCATAGAAAGTTAGAGTGACAGTCCTTTTGTACTTAAGTCGGCATTGTGCGTTTTGTATTAAATTCGGATGCCAACTCTGTGTTTCGTCGTCAATAAGAAGGTCCAAGGGATACAGTAAACCTGAAGTGAAGCATCGGAATCCAAAACTGGACTCACAGGGGAGGTTCAAATCATAGAAAGTTAGAGTGTCAGTCCTTTTGTACTTAAGTCGGCATTGTGCCTTTTGTATTAAATTCGGATGCCAACTCTGTGTTTCGTCGTCAATAAGAAGGTCCAAGGGATACAGTAAACCTGAAGTGAAGCATCAGAATGTAAATCTGGACTCACAGGTGAGGTTCAAATCATAGAAAGTTAGAGTGTCAGTCCTCTTGTACTTAAATCGGCATTGTGCAATTTGAATTTAATTCCGATGCAATTTCTGTGTTTCATCGTCAATAAGAAGGTCCAAGGGATACAGTAAACCTGAAGTGAAGCATCGGAAACTAAAACTGGACTCACAGGAGAGGTTCAAATCAAAGAAACTTAGAGTGTCAGTCCTCTTGTACTTAACTCGGCATTGTGCCATTTGACTTTAATTCCAATGCTTTTTCTGTGTTTCATTGTCAATAAGAAGGTCCAAGGGATACAGTAAACCTGATGTGTAGCATCGGAATCTAAAACTGGACTCACAGGAGAGGTTCAAATCATAGAAAGTTAGAATGTCAGTCCACTTGTACTTAAGTCGGCATTGTGCCTTGTGTATTAAATTCTGATGCAATTTCTGTGTTTCATCGTCAATAAGAAGGTCCAAGGTATACAGTAACCCTGAAGTGAAGCATCGGAATCTAAAACTGGTCTCACAGTAGAGGTTCAAATCATAGAAAGTAAGAGTGTCAGTCCTCTTGTACTTAAGTCGACATTGTGGCATTTGTATTAAATTCGGATGCAATTTCTGTGTTTCATCGTCAATAAGAAGTTCCAAGGGATACAGTAAACCTGAAGTGAAGCATCGGAATCTAAAACTGGACTCACAGGAGAGGTTCAACTCATAGAAAGTGAGAGTGTCAGTCCTCTTGTACTTAAGTCGCCATTGTGCCTTTTGTATTAAATTCGGATGCAATTTCTGTGTTTACTCGTCAATAAGAAGGTCCAAGGGATACAGTAAACCTGAAGTGAAGCATCGGAATCCAAAACTGGACTCACAGGAGAGGTTCAAATCATAGAAAGTTAGAGTGACAGTCCTTTTGTACTTAAGTCGGCATTGTGCCTTTTGTATTAAATTCGGATGCCAACTCTGTGTTTCGTCGTCAATAAGAAGGTCCAAGGGATACAGTAAACCTGAAGTGAAGCATGGGAATCCAAAACTGGACTCACAGGGGAGGTTCAAATCATAGAAAGTTAGAGTGTCAGTAGTTTTGTACTTAAGTCGGCATTGTGCCTTTTGTATTAAATTCGGATGCCAACTCTGTGTTTCGTCGTCAATAAGAAGGTCCAAGGGATACAGTAAACCTGAAGTGAAGCATCGGAATCTAAATCTGGACTCACAGGTGAGGTTCAAATCATAGAAAGTTAGAGTGTCAGTCCTCTTGTACTTAAATCGGCATTGTGCAATTTGAATTTAATTCCGATGCAATTTCTGTGTTTCATCGTCAATAAGAAGGTCCAAGGGATACAGTAAACCTGAAGTGAAGCATCGGAATCTAAAACTGGACTCACAGGAGAGGTTCAAATCAAAGAAACTTAGAGTGTCAGTCCTCTTGTACTTAACTCGGCATTGTGCCATTTGAATTTAATTCCAATGCTTTTTCTGTGTTTCATTGTCAATAAGAAGGTCCAAGGGATACAGTAAACCTGATGTGTAGCATCGGAATCTAAAACTGGACTCACAGGAGAGGTTCAAATCATAGAAAGTTAGAATGTCAGTCCTCTTGTACTTAAGTCGGCAATGTGCCTTGTGTATTAAATTCGGATGCAATTTCTGTGTTTCATCGTCAATAAGAAGGTGCAAGGTATACAGTAAACCTGAAGTGAAGCATCGGAATCTAAATCTGACCTCACAGGAGAAGTTCGAATCATGGAAAGTGAGAGTGTCAGTGCTCTTGTACTTAAGTCAGCATTGTGCCATTTGTATTAAATTCGGATGCAAATTCTGTGTTTCATCGTCAATATGAAGGGCCAAGGGATACAGTAAACCTGAAGTAAGCATCGGAATCTAAAACTGGACTCACAGGAGAGGATCAAATCATAGAAAGTTAGAGTGTCAGTCCTCTTGTACTTAAGTCGGCATTGTGCCTATTGAATTTAATTCCAATGCTTTTTCTGTGTTTCATTGTCAATAAGAAGGTCCAAGGGATACAGTAAACCTGAAGTGTAGCATCGGAATCTAAAACTGGAGTCACAGGAGAGGTTCAAATCATAGAAAGTTAGAGTGTCAGTCCTTTTGTACTTAAGTCGGCATTGTGCCTGTTGTATTAAATTCGGATGCCAACTCTGTGTTTCGTCGTCAATAAGAAGGTCCAAGGGATACAGTAAACCTGAAGTGAAGCATCGGAATCTAAAACTGGACTCACAGGAGTGGTTCAAATCATAGAAAGCGAGAGTGTCAGTCCTCTTTTACTTAAGTCGGCATTGTGCCTTTTGAATTAAATTCGGATGCAATTTCTGTGTTTCGTCGTCAATAAGAAGGTCCAAGGGATACAGTAAACCTGAAGTGAAGCATCGGAATCTAAAACTGGACTCACAGGAGAGGTTCAAATCAAAGAAACTTAGAGTGTCAGTCCTCTTGTACTTAACTCGGCATTGTGCCATTTGAATTTAATTCCAGTGCTTTTTCTGTGTTTCATTGTCAATAAGAAGGTCCAAGGGATACAGTAAACCTGATGTGTAGCATCGGAATCTAAAACTGGACTCACAGGAGAGGTTCAAATCATAGAAAGTTAGAATGTCAGTCCTCTTGTACTTAAGTCGGCAATGTGCCTTGTGTATTAAATTCGGATGCAATTTCTGTGTTTCATCGTCAATAAGAAGGTGCAAGGTATACAGTAAACCTGAAGTGAAGCATCGGAATCTAAATCTGACCTCACAGGAGAAGTTCGAATCATGGAAAGTGAGAGTGTCAGTGCTCTTGTACTTAAGTCAGCATTGTGCCATTTGTATTAAATTCGGATGCAAATTCTGTGTTTCATCGTCAATATGAAGGGCCAAGGGATACAGTAAACCTGAAGTAAGCATCGGAATCTAAAACTGGACTCACAGGAGAGGATCAAATCGTAGAAAGTTAGAGTGTCAGTCCTCTTGTGCTTAAGTCGCCATTGTGCCTATTGAATTTAATTCCAATGCTTTTTCTGTGTTTCATTGTCAATAAGAAAGTCCAAGGGATACAGTAAACCTGAAGTGTAGCATCGGAATCTAAAACTGGAGTCACAGGAGAGGTTCAAATCATAGAAAGTTAGAGTGTCAGTCCTTTTGTACTTAAGTCGGCATTGTGCCTGTTGTATTAAATTCGTATGCAATTTCTGTGTTTCGTCGTCAATAAGAAGGTCCAAGGGATACAGTAAACCTGATGTGTAGCATCGGAATCTAAAACTGGACTCACAGGAGAGGTTCAAATCATAGAAAGTTAGAATGTCAGTCCTCTTGTACTTAAGTCGGCAATGTGCCTTGTGTATTAAATTCGGATGCAATTTCTGTGTTTCATCGTCAATAAGAAGGTGCAAGGTATACAGTAAACCTGAAGTGAAGCATCGGAATCTAAATCTGACCTCACAGGAGAAGTTCGAATCATGGAAAGTGAGAGTGTCAGTGCTCTTGTACTTAAGTCAGCATTGTGCCATTTGTATTAAATTCGGATGCAAATTCTGTGTTTCATCGTCAATATGAAGGGCCAAGGGATACAGTAAACCTGAAGTAAGCATCGGAATCTAAAACTGGACTCACAGGAGAAGATCAAATCATAGAAAGTTAGAGTGTCAGTCCTCTTGTGCTTAAGTCGCCATTGTGCCTATTGAATTTAATTCCAATGCTTTTTCTGTGTTTCATTGTCAATAAGAAGGTCCAAGGGATACAGTAAACCTGAAGTGAAGCATCGGAATCTAAAACTGGACTCACAGGAGTGGTTCAAATCATAGAAAGCGAGAGTGTCAGTCCTCTTTTACTTAAGTCGGCATTGTGCCTTTTGAATTAAATTCGTATGCAATTTCTGTGTTTCGTCGTCAATAAGAAGGTCCAAGGGATACAGTAAACCTGAAGTGAAGCATTAGAATCTAAAACTGGACTCACAGGATAAGTTCAAATCACAGAAAGTTTGAGTGTCACTCCTCTTATACTTCAGTCGGCATTGCGCCTTTTGAATTTAATTCCGTTGCAATTACTTTGTTTCATGGGCAACAAGACGGTGCAAGGTATACAATAAACCTGAAGTGAAGCTTCGGAATCTAAATAGGACTCACAGGAGTGGTTCAAATCATAGAATGGGGGAGTGTCAGTCCTCTTGTACTTTAGTCGGCATTGTGCATTTTGTGTTATATTCGGATGCAATTTCTGTGTTTCATCGTCAATAAGAAGGTCCAAGGCATACAGTAAACCTGAAGTGAAGCATCGGAATCTAAAACTGGAGTCACAGGAGAGGTTCAAATCATAGAAAGTTAGAGTGTCAGTCCTCGTTTACTTAAGTCGGCATTGTGCCTTTTGTATTAAATTCCGATGCAATTTCTGTGTTCCCTCGTCAGTAAGAAGGAACAAGGTATACAGTAAACCAGAAGTGAAGCATCGGAATCTAAAAGTGGACTCACAGGAGAGGTTCAAATCATAGATAGAGAGAGTGTCAGAACTCTTGTACTTAAGTCGGCATTGTGCCATTTGAATTTAATTCCGATGCAATTTCTGTGTTTCATCGTCAATAAGAAGGTCCAAGGGATACAGTAAATCTGAAGTGAAGCATCGGAACCTGAAACTGGACTCACTGGAGAGGTTCAAATCATAGAAAGTTAGAATCTCAGTCCTCTTGTACTTAAGTCGACATTGTGGCTTTTGTATTAAATTCGGATGCAATTTCTGTGTTTCATCGTCAATAAGAAGTTCCAAGGGATACAGTAAACCAGAAGTGAAGCATCGGAATCTAAAACTGGACTCACAGGAGAGGTTCAAATCATAGAAAGTGAGAGTGTCAGTCCTCTTGTACTTAAGTCGCCATTGTGCCTTTTGTATTAAATTGGGATGCAATTTCTGTGTTTCATCGTCAATAAGAAGGTCCAAGGGATACAGTAAACCTGAAGTGAAGCATCGGAATCCAAAACTGGACTCACAGGAGAGGTTCAAATCATAGAAAGTTAGAAAGTCAGTCCTTTTGTACTTAAGTCGGCATTGTGCCTTTTGTATTAAATTCGGATGCCAACTCTGTGTTTCGTCGTCAATAAGAAGGTCCAAGGGATACAGTAAACCTGAAGTGAAGCATCGGAATCTAAAACTGGACTCACAGGAGAGGTTCAAATCATAGAAAGTTAGAGTGTCAGTCCTCTTGTACTTAAGTCGCCATTGTGCTTTTGTATTAAATTCGGATGCAATTTCTGTGTTTCCTCGTCAGTAAGAAGGAACAAGGTATACAGTAAACCAGAAGTGAAGCATCGGAATCTAAAAGTGGACTCACAGGAGAGGTTCAAATCATAGATAGAGAGAGTGTCAGTCCTTTTGTACTTAAGTCGGCATTGTGCCCTTTGTATTAAATTCGGATGCCAACTCTGTGTTTCGTCGTCAATAAGAAGGTCCAAGGGATACAGTAAACCTGAAGTGAAGCATCGGAATCTAAATCTGACCTCACAGGAGAAGTTCGAATCATGGAAAGTGAGAGTGTCAGTCCTCTTGTACTTAAGTCAGCATTGTGCCATTTGTATTAAATTCGGATGCAAATTCTGTGTTTCATCGTCAATAAGAAGGTCCAAGGGATACAGTAAACCTAAAAGTAAGCATCGGAATCTAAAACTGGACTCACAGGAGAGGTTCAAATCATAGAAAGTTAGAGTGTCAGTCCTCTTGTACTTAAGTCGGCATTGTGCCTATTGAATTTAATTCCAATGCTTTTTCTGTGTTTCATTGTCAATAAGAAGGTCCAAGGGATACAGTAAACCTGAAGTGTAGCATCGGAATCTAAAACTGGACTCACAGGAGAGGTTCAAATCATAGAAAGTTAGAATGTCAGCCCTCTTGTACTTAAGTCGACATTGTGGCGTTTGTATTAAATTCGGATGCAATTTCTGTGTTTCATCGTCAATAAGAAGTTCCAAGGGATACAGTAAACCTGAAGTGAAGCATCGGAATCTAAAACTGGACTCACAGGAGAGGTTCAAATCATAGAAAGTGAGAGTGTCAGTCCTCTTGTACTTAAGTCGCCATTGTGCCTTTTGTATTAAATACGGATGCAATTTCTGTGTTTCATCGTCAATAAGAAGGGCCAAGGGATACAGTAAACCTGAAGTAAGCATCGGCATCTAAAACTGGACTCACAGGAGAGGATCAAATCATAGAAAGTTAGAGTGTCAGCCCTCTTGTACTTAAGTTGGCATTGTGCCTATTGAATTTAATTCCAATGCTTTTTCTGTGTTTCATTGTCAATAAGAAGGTCCAAGGGATACAGTAAACCTGAAGTGTAGCATCGGAATCTAAAACTGGACTCACAGGAGAGGTTCAAATCATAGAAAGTTAGAGTGTCAGTCCTTTTGTACTTAAGTCGGCATTGTGCCTGTTGTATTAAATTCGGATGCCAACTCTGTGTTTCGTCGTCAATAAGAAGGTCCAAGGGATACAGGAAACCTGAAGTGAAGCATCGGAATCTAAAACTGGACTCACAGGAGAGGTTCAAATCATAGAAAGCGAGAGTGTCAGTCCTCTTTTACTTAAGTCGGCATTGTGCCTTTTGAATTAAATTCGGATGCAATTTCTGTGTTTCGTCGTCAATAAGAAGGTCCAAGGGATACAGTAAACCTG